>NW_024503568.1:63767-536427 GCF_017590055.1 Onychostruthus taczanowskii | reverse complement strand
CCCCCCCCCCCCCCCCCCCCCCACCCCTTTCCATTTCATCTAGGACTCAATTCCAGCTTGCATTCTCTTCCACCATGTTCTTACTGAGACATCACAGCTGTAATCCAAGGTCAGAAGCTGGCTGATTTTTTTTGCCTGCTTTCAGATTTCTAAGAGTGGCGTATTCCTATGTGTAATTTTGCCCAAGTTTGGTTTTCAAACCAGCTGATTTGCAACCATTTCCCAAATATTTTCTTGAGGTTCTTCCCCTGTAAAATGTGACTGGATTCCTTTGAACCTCTTCAGTAGCTGAGTAGGAAAGATGTATCTTTGATCAAAATAAAGTTCAATAGGACATCCAGAGGTGCACAATTGGAAGAAGACTGGAGGAAAATCTACACATCTGAGTAAGACCTGAAGTAAGTATCCAGGAAGTATGTTTTGGTCCTTAGTGACATTTTTTGAAAGGTGCTTTCTGTGCTTCAGATTCAGATGTTATTGATTGTTCTTCAGGTTCTGTGCATAAATAATGAACAGATTATGGTTGTTAGGAGAGCAGATTTACAAAGCATTGGGAAACCAATAAATTAATTTCTGATTCTCTGCCTTTCCACTTACTGGCCATAGTACCTTCCCCTTTGCTGCAGTGTGGGTCTATAGGAACAAAAGTGGAAATTTCTCTTTGATCATGCAAATCACTGCAATCACTCCATCAGTGTCCACAGTCACACGAATATCTGCTCCTTTGAGTGGTGCTCTGCAATGTCATAAATGTTCTTTCCGTAAAATCTTCTGACCTTATACTTCTCTTTGGGGAGTTGTCACAGGTTCTGCCAGGGAACATGTTCATCCTTTTAAAGGGGATGATCATACAAGCTGGAGAGCCATGCTGGATAAAGGCTTCTCAGCCCTTTCAGTGCATAAATTAGATACAATAATGAAATAACTTGTCTCTTGTTGCTCGAAAGTTTCTATTTCAAAATCAAAAAATGCTGTGATTAACCTGACATCCCCTGATTACTGAACTTCCTGGAAGTTTGCTATTATTGTTTTTATGATTCAGTTTTAGTAGTGATAAATTCATTGCCCATATTCAGGTTGTAAGTATTTTGCTCAGATTTACGAGCTAAATGTTCATGTTGATACATTGTTTGCAACACACTACAGGTGAGTGGGCAACTTGGTTGTTGCTCAGTTTCAGAGGAGCAGGTCCAGGTCAGAGCAGATCAGTCTGATGGGACACATTCCCCTCCAAAATTTACCAGGAATTGTCTATTCCTACTATTAATACATATTAACATTGATATTACTAAGTGTTTAACCATAATGATTTTACTTTCTTAAAGTAAAATCACCTTCAGCATCTCTTTTCATAAAAGAGAGCCAAGGGTTTGTAGAGTATTCAATAGCTTTATTCAGAACTCTCAAATTATCCAAGAAGCTAGTAATACACTTTAATTTCTTTGTGTTGCTGCGTTGTGGTTTTATAGATTGACTGTAATTTTGCCTACACCTGCCCTCAGGATCTCAGAAGCTAAGCTTTATTATTTTAATGAATTTACACTAAATATATCTTGGTCACTTAAACTACATTTCAGGAAAGAGATTCTAGGAGGTCAACAGATGAAAGTATGCATTTTTTAAACCTGGTGTAATTTCCTTTTGATGATTTTCCTGGCTTTTGAATTGCTAAGGATTGCACATGTTCCTTTACTTCTGGAGAAAAAAAAAAAAGTTTGGGAACAAGAATTCCTGGAATTTAATGGGAATTCTAGTGCAAATCTACACGATGTACTTAGCAAACCATCCCAGCAGTAGTGGTGATTAGCGCCCTGGTCTGAAAGGCTGGTGATTTGAGGTCTCTGCCCCCTTGTTGAGTAGTTGCTGCAGGGCACAGGGAGCTCCTGGTGGGCTGTGACCTTTCTTGAGAGTACAAGAGGCTTCATGGGAAACTATCCCAGTGCTTCTGTCTCTGACCTTGTGCTTTGGAGATGCTGTGATTTCTCCAGAATGAGGAAATACTGAGATACTTTTCAGAATTTTCTATATTTTGTTCTGGTTGATGTAGTGTATCTCGTGTGATGTGTTCTTCAGCTAGCTCAGATATATGGAATGGGATGTGTGTGATGCTGCACTTACTGCAACTCAGCCAGAAATATTAATTTTTTGCAGGTGGCAGGTGGAATTCACTGGGGTATTAAGGAAAAGTTTTGATGAATAGCTGCACATTCTCTCCGCCTAAGGTCTGTTGTCGCATTTGAACTGTAGACTGAAATGACGGTCGCTTGCATGGCAGAACACCCAGGAGAGCACAGCAACAGCAATGCTGCCTGTAATTCATGTGTGACTAGTGAAAAGACACAGGTTCTGTGTGACTGTGAAAAGAACATACCAGGTTCTCCCTGGTGTGAGAAGATATGAGAATATATGATCTATTTCTTCTTTTACTAATGAAGAGATTCTGACGCATTATGTGTACATTGAAAAGTAAACATTTCCATTGTGTGTTTTACATGTTGTAGCAGTAACTATTATTTCCCTCAGGACCTTATCTTATTTAGCAGTATTTAAATTTTATGAAGTATTGAATTGCATTACATTTTTGTCATTCCTTCCTTGAACACCATCACTCTACCAAAAAAAAAAAAAAAAAAAAAAAAAAGTGAGATGTATAAATGTGTGAGAAATTTTAGAAAGTACATAAAATCTTATAGTTTATTCTTGACCAAGTCGTATAGTATTTATGATGCTTTCCCAATAACACATTTCTTTAAATGCTAAGGTAAAGAGCTTTTAACTTTGGGAAATCAGATCAGCTTGAAAACTATACAAAAATATTAAAGAAAGTAGAAACAATTACCAAATATTATATGGGAGAAGGATACAGTAAGTTTTCTGGTTTACTAGTGAGTATAGCTTTCAAACTTCACAAAGAATTTCATCTGCTGCTTAGGAGGATGTCAATAGAAATGTAAATGATTATAAATTTTATAACTAGCTGTGAAAGCAACGGATGAAATTTTTATGGTTTCCTTTGCTGTCTCATGTTGTACCTATGAATGTTGGATACAGGGATTTTAAAGATCCTGTGAGGCTGAAATCCGGTGAATGCATTTCCCTCACCTGACTCAAGCTGTAGGAGCACTGCATCACCAGAGAACTCTGCTCCTTGTGCATCTGCCAGGACAGACCTCTCATCACTCCTACTGCACAGGCTGTAGGCTGAAAAATTGCCTTTAGCAAGGGATGAATTGGTCTAGAAGGCCAAAAGTAAGATTGGGATGAATTGCCTTCCAGAGTCCAACATTCCTCTGCACAAGTTGCTGAGGAAGGTCAGCTAGCACAGGTAACTTTTAGAGCTCAAAAGTTAAGCAATGAACTGTCTGCTGACACACTAACAAGTCTGAAGTAGAGTCAGAGGCAAGAACTGAGTCCTGATACCCAGAGGGAGACTTGTGCTCTGGACAATTTACAGTATCTTTAAACAGCCCAGATTTTCTATGCTTTCATGCTTAACATTGTCTGAGATTAGTTTCCTTGAAGAGATTTCACGTTAGTTTGGCAGAAGCAGACACATCCTAGATTACTAGCTGTATTTGAAATGGTTAACTGCAACCCAGACTTTGTTGGCCAAGTTATTCAGTAGTTATTTTTCTGTATTAAAAAAACAGGTCCTTGGTTTTAGTCTGAGCTTGTTGTCTCTTGGAAGACCAGGCCAGCTCAGTGTCTATTTTGACAAGGTAATCTGCTGGTCATGTCAAATGTCCATGTTGGTGTCGGTGAACACAGAAGTGCAAAAAAATTTGTTTAATTTAGAACATGTCTCTATCCTCATTCTGGGAGAAAATACTGATTTCTTTTCAAGCTTATGCTGAGAGCAGCCAGGTGCTCAGGTAGCATAAGACTGGCCCATAAGAGAGGATTACCAGAGGCTAAAAGAGGCAGAGACAGTATCAGGGAAAAAGACACCTGCAGGGAAAATAAGTGCAATATCCCTCACAAGATGATATCTTTCTAATTTCTTGAGGGTTGGTCCCACTGTGTCAGACAATCACAAATGAAGGGAAAGGAGAAAATGTAAAATAAATCAGTGTTCATCTTACTGGTTTTTGAAACTGTAGTGATTTACTATCATAATACTTAAGGGCAAATTGTACTGAGGTGTCATAAATAAACCATGTAACATTAGATTTTCTGCATGTTGTCATATTTCTGTGTATCAGAATTTCTATTACAAGTCAGCTATCATTTTATCCTGCTAACAATTTTGTATCAGTTTTGTTTCTTCAACTTTTTTTCAAGTCCAAAAATTACATGTTTTTACTTCCACTGCCATGAAGAATTAGGACATGGGGAAACAGCAGAATCCTGTGCTACAATGAGTGTTTGTAAACCTTTGTCTGCAACTGTTCTGCTTGCACAAATAAGAAGAGTTTATATATATTTTTTTTTGCTTATCAGCTTTTAACCAAGTGACTTGTGAGCAGGACCCTTAATGAACTAGGATGTAGCAAGAGTAGTTCATAGTATTGAAATTGTGGGCTGTGACTTGGGCTTGTTCTTTGTTTTGTGCTATACTGTCCAGCATCCCAGTTAATGCCATTAATACTAAGTGGTTGAACCTTGTGATATGCTGAACTTCCCAAAAAGCAAAGGAAACAGAGGATTCTGATATACATTGAAAATATGTAATTTCTAAAGGGAGCTGTTCTCCCCTCCACCCTGTATTTTGTCAGATGACTGAAGATTAAAAAGAAAACAACAAGGACCCAAAAAATTATGCTGGTTTTGGGACATTCCCAAACTAAACATTTTAGTTCTTGGTCCCTCAATGCTTCTTATAGTATGGAAGTGACCAATAAATCACTGCCTGAAGGAGACGACAGACTTAAATTTAGAAAAACCTGCTGATCCTCAATTGTTCCCAGTTACGAGTTAGTTCTTTCTCAACTCTGGTCTTGATAGAATTCACAGAATTCACAGATTGACTAGGTTGGAAGAGACCATCAAGATCTTCAACATTCCCCAACATCTCAACTAAACCATGGCACCAAGTGCCACATCCAATCTTTTCTTAAACACATCCAGGAATGTTGAGTCCCCCACCTCCCTGGGCAGACAATTCCAGTACTTGATCACTCTTCCAGGGAAAAACTTTTTCCTAATATGCAACCTATATTTCCCTTGATGCATCTTGAGATTGTCTCAACTTGATACTTTCCTTCAAGTAAAATGCAGCAAATATTTTGTAAAACAGGTCTCCTTTGAGCCCAGAAGGGACTCTCTGGTCTTGAGGTCTGTAGTGCAGAAGACACCTCTCTTCCTTTAGTGTAACAAGTCAGCTGGGGGGCAATCCCTAGGTACAAGATGAATTGTAGTGCAGGAGTAAGTTACCTTAGCCAACTACTGCCAAAGCATCCCAGCCTGTGTGTTTTTTCTGTAATTATTGCATTTAATACAGCTAGTTACTTGCACAAAAGAGCTTCCGGATACAGCAATTTCCATGGAGGGCTGTTTGGGAATGTAGAGGCCCATCATTTAGCTCTGATATTGTTGGGTTGTCAGAATTGATCATAGCTCTTGACGGAACACTTCTAGGTTTTTTTATGGAGTGCATCAGAGTGACATTTCACATTGTTTAAGTAGGAGTGATCTGTTAGTTTATATTTTATCTAAAACTGCAGAGCAGATGACCTCCCTCAGGGTCTAAATACATGAATCCTATGTGCATGTTATAATTAATAGTAGAGCTAGGAGAGAAATTCATAACAAGGGGCCGAAGAGCTGGGCAGAACAACTTGTCAAAAAGAAGGAAATTCCACTACAGATTAGCTTATTTTTAAGCATGTCAAGCTCTACATACAAACATGATATATTGCTTCCTTGTAATGTCTGTTTAGGCCCAGATGCTCGAGGCAGTGTCAGGGAGTGCTGTAAATTTTGTCTGAGTCAGGGCAATTCTGATTGATCTCTGAGTGTAAAATCGATAAGAAGACACTGTCATTTTCTTAAAGGATGAGCTAGAAAAGGAAAATAAATTAAGACTCCACTGAATGTCTATCTCCAGTGCTCATTAATTCAGTGTGGTCTGTACTTTGTTAATGTTATGTCCACAGCTTTAATCTTCCAGGTGCTCTTCCTGCAGATAGTCGACAGCAGCCCTTTATTATGTTATGTATATTTCATCTACACGTGGTGGAAATAAAATGTCTGCCCTCTTCTTTCCCCTAGCTCTTGATTAATCCATTTTATTATTTTTCAGAAATACATCACTTGGGTACTGATTAACTTAAAAATGGAAAGCCATTGTCTTTCTTGAGTGTCCTTCATCAGAACTAACACACCGGCTGCTCATTTGTCTTGGGTTGTTACAGCAAATAACGACTACCAGGCATTTCCCCTTATGTAATATACTTCAGGAAGATTAATTTACTTCTGCTCTTTTTCTCTGTTTCTTTTTTGTCTACTAAGACTTTTTTGACATGTTTTGAACTCCCTCCCAGCTCCCACTCCCCTGTTTCTCTTAAAGATTTTACAGCCTGCACTGGAGCAGCAGTGCTGAAACTGATGATTATGGTCTGCAGTCCAGGTCACCCAGTGCTGCTGCAGACATGGCTCCTTTCTGGGCTGACTTGCCCTGCTCTGCACTGGTGAACATGAGCTCAGGGGACTGTCTCTTAAGAATAACAGTACATTGTCACCTTAGTCCCACAACCTTCTCTTGCACAAGAAGTCATCTTGAAGTTAGTAGGTCTGCTAAGGGGCATAGAGGCCATTCTCAGGAGTATAGCTTAAGATGCTGTTACACTGAAATATAAAATTAGTTTTATCATTAAACAGCCATTTCCCATTCTACACATCTACTGTCAATGTAGAATAGCTTCTAAACACAAACAAGAGGTCATTTTATGCTTCTGTTTCTACTTCACAATGTTAACATCAGGGCCCAAACAACACCTGACTATCAGTGATCAAGTTAAAAGAAACCAAACATGTAAATACTTTTTGACAAGGAAAAGAATATTTTCTGTATTCCACCCCCTCACCCCCCAGCTCTTCCTAATAATTAAAATGCTATTTACTTATAACTTCATTATATACCTCTAGGGTACGTTGATTGGGAAAACAGGGGTAGTTGAAAAAGAAGACCTCTTGACTTCAACAATCATTTAGTGCATATTCATGAAGCATCTCATTCCCATTCCTTTAAAAAGTGCTGTACATGCCAATTAATTAATTTTCATGGAGAGGCCATTGGTGAGACTAGACCTTGCACCATCTGTTTCCTAGGTGAGCAGGCTTCACCTGAGCTAAAGGAGTGGCTTCAGTGATCTTCTCAAGCAGTCTGTAGCATTTTATCTGAAAATCATCCTTCTGGACCTTTTCCTGTATTCACTAAAACTTGATTTTCGGAGAAGCTCAGGAAATCTTTTAAACATTGCATTCACTGTACCTAGAACTGAGTGTATTCAGCTAAACTCTAAAATGCTGTGTGCTTCTATGTTTTTTCCTTGAAAAGGGCATAAGTCAACTTCTAGATCTTCTCCTGGTTATATGTCAAAAAGTTTATGCTTTGAGAATAGCTCGCTAGGGGTGGTAGCACTCCAGAAGAGACTGAGCTTTTGTGCATATCTACTGTTCCTACCACAAGGCTAGTGACAGTGACAGCCAGTGATATCCAAAGTACAAAAATAATTTCTGTGGCACAAACTATCAAAATGTCTTTTGTAGTATTTAGGTTAAATTGAGGATTGTATCATCCTTGTCTATTAGGAGAGAACCAGGTGCCTGATTTGCACTTGACACGCATGGCCTGATCTCCAGGTTCCTAGGAAGCCCTGATTCTTTTAGCAGAGATAAGTGACTTCTGATGTTAGCAGAGATACTGACTTTGCTATATCTGAGAAAACAGGTAAAGGTGAGGTCATGGCCAAAAATCCTTCAGGGTACAGACAGGATATGTGGTATTCTGCTGCATCTTCCAAGCCACCCATCAAGGTAATCTGGATTTTTAAACAGAAAAAGCTGTAAACTTCCTCCAGATAATAACATTCCACATTAGGAGAAAAAATTATGACAAACTAAATGCAGAGAGTAGCCCAGATATAGAATTGCCTCTGGGTTAGATAAACACTGATACGATTGTTGTCTGAATTACAAATCTGTAAACCCTCTGACAGGCAGCTATTTGCAAAGGCAATAAGCATTTGTGATAGCAAAGGATTTCACAGTGGTTATGCTGCCCAGCCACATATCTAGATCAACTGAATTTGGGAGTCAAGTTAGAAAATCTCCATCAAAATGGAATTGCTCAAACTAAACATTATTAAGCAAGTATATTTTTCAAACACATTTTGAATGTGACTGAAATGCAGCGATAAGTTTATAAACTGTATCATAGTAGACATTTTTATACTGCCCTTGAAAAATGCACCTATAGTTGAGTGGATGGAATGGATTTAATAGTAATATATAATATAAATACATGTAGTAAATATATAAAGCTATGTATATAATGCACATACCAAATGACAGTACATGTGGATTCCAGATTGCCTGCTCTCCAGAGCTTCTGCTATGTGTATAGTTCCAACAGTCAGACAATGAAACCTGTGCAAATTTATTTACCCACAGCAGGTTCAGAGTGTAGGCTTTGACATCCTTTAACCAAGGTTTTAAAACCATGCCTGTATGTGGTTGAAAGACAGCATGAAGTTTTGTGAGCTTATTTTGCTTGAGAGGATCAGTTCTAACTTAGATCTAAATGTTTAGTGCATAAACAGAAAAAAAAACCCCTGTAGATTTTAAAATATTTATATCTATATATATAAAAATATATATAATATCTCTCTATATATCTATATCATAAAGTATCTATTTTATGCAGGAAAAATCCTAACATAAATAACCACACTTCTACTACAAGAAAAAACAAAACTCACCTTATTTAAATTAAACTTGTTCTGGTTTTATTATTTGAATTAGCATTCCCACTGATTTTGGTGGATGAAGGTAATAATTCCTGTTCTGTTCTTCCATCATGTGACTTAGCTAAATAAACAGTGACTGATCCAAAAGCTGATACTGAAATTCTGAATGAAGCAAGTAGGGTGATAGTAATGTAGGCTTTGGGTCAAGGCACTTAACTGGTCCAGATTTCCTCTGGGAATAGTAAGATGTTTATTAAAAAGTATCAAAATGATGGCTAGCTGCTTTTCAACAAAAATTCTTGACAGGGTTAACTACACCCTTAAATACAAATGAAGAGATGTTTTTTACAACTATACCAAAGATTTGTTTATGAGACCCTTAACTTTTTCTTCAGTCAGACTTCCAGTGACCCCATGGAAACAGAAAATCAAGTTGGGTCAAGCTAATTTAGGCACTACAAAAAGAGGTTAGATACACATAGTATATTGATATGGATCTGTTTATAAAGGGATAATAATTTAAGGGACCTAATATGCTTAACACACAGCCATGTCTAAGGTTGCTTAAGGGTTTAGGATTTTTATCAGTGCAACCATGTCCTGGTGTTTGGAGCAAAATTATTTAGATAGGGATCACACTTGGTTTTGAAAATAGAGTGCTGTTGTACAACTTTACAATGAGATGTTAGTTATTGAGAGAATGTAACACATTCATTGAGGTTTTGTTTAAACATGTTGAGATTTCTATCAAACAGATTTGGGATTGATATCTGAAAAGGTTGATGGCATACAAGATGCTCTGGGATGGGGGAATAGAGATCCAAAAGAAGAGCTACAAGAAATGGATATCCAAATTATTTTAAACCTGAGGCCCTGGCCCCATTAGCAAAAGCTCTAAGAGAAATAAGAAAATTGGGAGTTTACATTAAAAGAGTAAGGTGAGTTTTGAAAAATCTGAACTTTGACATGGTCCATTCAACTGGGTCTGTCATATTGATCTATGAGTTTTATTGTCACAATTAAAAATCTGCATAGAAAGGGTTTGTGTAGTTTATGGTAGTATTAATTATCTGTCTTGTAACTGTACTGAACAATCTAATATTTCTCAATCTAGTTTTATACTTTGGTTATTAAACATCTGGGAATAAATTTTTAAAGCTCTGAAATTTATCCCCAGCTGTTCTGTGAACACTAGTGGAAATAGATGTACCAATCCCAAGGTTTCATAACACTCAGCACATAGGTATAAGGACTCACTGCTCCTTTCTGAGCAGTAATTAATTGCTTCTTACCATGAATTCATGTTTTTTACATATAAATATCTGCCAATTTATAAAAGACTGGATGCTATTGAAACCAACAGTTTAGTTTCCTTTGACTTCAGTGGGGGGCAGGATTGATCTGAGAATGTAACCAGGTTGATGTTCTTTATGATTGTGCACACCGAGGAGTATTAATGAGAACATGTTTTACTGTATGTGTGCTGCATGTGCTTCCCATCCCAAGAAACCTCAGAATGGCTGTATGGTTATATATCTATGTATGGAATATTTGAGAGAGCAGCAGATGACTTGAATTTGTGAATTCAAAAGCAATGCTTGCTACAACAGGGGGAATTGTCAACAGTGAGGGACTTGGTTTAATGGCTTAGTGAAGGCATCATAACATCCTTGTCACTTTTTGCAGGTTTCTGTTAAACAACTTGCTTTCATTTTGGACACTCCTTGGCAAACATTTGAGTCCCAGGCCTCCAGTAGATTCCACCTGCAATTTATCATTCAAATCAAGGTACCAAAAGAGAAAAAAAGCTTCTTTGGAAATCAGCAGTATTGATATTTTACATATTTGAATCACTTCCTCTTTTATATGGTACCCATTTGAGATAGCCCTTTTTTCTATAACATTGTGAAAATGAATTGCAATCATGCTTCATAATACAGGTGTGAACATCCAGCTCACATAAGCTGAAATAGCAACCACAGACATTTTCCAGTCTCTCCTGGGAATTACCATATTTGAAAGCACAGCTGTAACTTCAGGTACTTTTTCTTTAGTCCTTAATAAAAATGGAAAAATCACTAACGAAAAGACAACAATGAAAGAAAGTATGCAAGTTCCAGTATGTAAAGAGGATTACAAGATGTGTAAAGAAAAACTTTTCACAAGGGCATGTTGCAGTAAGAAAAGGGGAAATGGCCTGAAGCTGAAGGAGCATAGGTTTGTATTAAGTTTCTTACACTGGGTGTGGTGAAGATCTAGATGGAACAGGTTGAAGAGAAGTTATGGATTCCCCATCCTTGGAGGTGTTCAAGGCCATGTTGGTTGGGGCTCTGAGTAACCTGGTCTAGTAAAAGGTGTACCTGCAGGCTTATGGCAGGGGTTTGGAGCTAGAGGGTCTTTAAAGGCCTTTCCAACCCAAACCAGCCTCTGATTCTATGAAAATAGAAACAACTAAGTGGGGGAATAAATTCCTCTTTCAAGCATGCTGTTTGAAGGGTGTATTATGTTATGCAGGAAAGGAACTTGGGAGATTGTTTTTACAAAGGCTTTTTCCTTGTTGCCTGGACCCTTTTCCATGTATTGTTGGTTTCTGTCAGAGTGCTTGTCTGAAATGTGCTTTCCAAGACATCTGATTCTTTCTCTGTTTTATGAAATACATGAAAAAGACAGAGCAGCTGCACTGCCCTCCTTCAAATACATCTTCACAATCACTTTCTGATACTCATCTGGCTCTCTTGCCATCATTTAGGCACCCAACATTACTTCACCTAGAACCCATCAGGAGACCCTTATTAATTAAGAGAGAAAAATTAAGAGAGAGAAATTAAGAGAGAGTACTTACATAATTTACTGATTGCAAGTCCATCTATGAAATATGAAAACAAGGATAAAAATGTATTACTGAGAGAATTCCTTGATCTGTTCTCATTTTGTTGCTTCTGTAATTTGTCTTGGTGTTGCTGTTGGAGTCCTGAAAGATTTCTCTAGAAAAATTAGGCACTATAAAAACACATCAAAGCACTGCAAACATCTTTGACCCAAAAATTCTGATCTTCCTTCCTGACAGGAGCTCTTTTTTTCTAAGACAAGCTGCCTGCAATGGTGGCTGGCAATTAGCTCTTATCCTTCTTTCCACTCATGCACAAACCCAGAATTCTCCACCTTTGTAAGGCAGGACAGTATTCACAGGAACAATCCTGCAATCCACCTTCTTCCTCAGTTGGAGCTGCCTGTACCAGACCATGTAAAGAGTGACACACTGCAGAGCCACTGCCGTGAGTGTCAGGTCCTGTTTCACCCCTGCCACAGCAATGGTCCATTTGGACTCCAGACGTAGGACCGTGGAACTAGAACCATGCCATGGAACTAGAACCATGCCATGGAACTAGAACCATGCCATATCTTGTCTGACTGTTCAAGATGTCTGCCTTTGAAGGTACATGGAAAGATTTTAGGTAGTTAAATGCTCTTAAATATATGAAAAGGCAAGAAAATCAGAAATACATGATTTAAGTGAGCTTAAACTAAATACCTTTTAAAAATTATTTTCTACAATGTAGTAATAAAATTAAGCAGGAAAGAAGTGGCATACCTGAAATATGATCAGTGACCCTTATACCCTGTGGAATTTTCACTACTTGTCTAGCTCCCACTTCACAAAAGTCGTGTTCTTACTCATCAACATTAGTACTAATTACATTTAGCCACTTTTGGCATTCTTTACTCTATTAGAAGACGTATTTTTAATTCCCCCACAGTCTACACAAAATTCGTATTTTTTCATAGTTTTTAGTTTTTTGCTTTTATGACTAGAAAAATCTCTCTTCTATGCAGAATAATCGTTCTCCAGTTCCAAGAAGCTTCCCTACATTTCCCCTTAAAGAAATCTTTTATTCTCCATTTCCTACCTTTCTCCTGGCCTATTAAGGCTGCATGTGATATGTTAACAGTGTTACTAAGGTGCATAATTTCCAATTGATTTCAAAGGGCATGTTGTAGTACATGCCAGGAATGTACACTGTGAAAAAGTCTGGTAATGGTGGCCATTAAGTTAAGCCTGCTTCTTTTGATTGACGAAGTGTCTTGATAGAACAGAGAGGCCTAGAACCCACATTATTTATGTATTTTGATAGATTTTGACATCAGAAAATCACAAAAGTCTAAGAAAAATAAAACTTCTCTTTAACGTGCCTACAGCCTTGTCCTGTGGACCATCTGCCCATTTTTGAGCTGGTGTGCTAGGTGTGTATTCCTAGCTTTGAAAGGTATTAGAAGCCACCTCAGGCACCTTTTAGCCTGTTGAGTTACATTCCTAGCAAGAAAGGAAGCTATTTTCATCCCAGATGTGATCCCATTTAACCCTTGCATGGGATAATAATGAAATTTGTTATCTTTACCATTAATTTACATTCTCTGTTTTTCCCAGGGTGCCTTCTCTGAAATACCTGCTTATTTGTACTATTCAGAGAAGCTGGTGCTTTCAGTAAACTCACCTCAGGGCTAGCTGCTGGGCATTATGCCACTACCATGATGACAGTGGTGATTGTACTGCCTAGAAGTATGACCATATAGAAACTTATTCAAGCAATGTATAAAATAAAAAAATGCTTCATCCTCCCACGGGCTCTTCAACTGAAGGTGCCGAAGCTGTCTCATCAATGGAAAATGTCTCTAACAAATTCATAGTTAGATTTGCTGTTTGAATACATCTTTGTTAATTCATTGATTTTTTTGGTAGAGCTCTAGCTTCCAAAAAAATTGAGCAAGACTGTGCCTCAAGCACTTAAAGCAGATACAATGTAAGGACAATTTAGGCACCTATATGAAAAAAAAAAAATTCCAGAAGCTCTTGGACATTCACAGAATTCTGTAGAAGCAGGTCTATATATCTTTAATTACCTCAGTTCTCATCTTTTCTCTAAGCTAATTTTTAACCCAGTTATTTTGCTCCCTTTCCCAGTCCAATCAGGAATGCCTCTTGCCTCCTGTTTTCCCTTTTCTCTTTCTTTTTTTTTCTCCTCACTATTGACTTTCTTATCCTTGTCTCCTCAAAGAGCTCAGAAGGTAATTTGACTATCAGTTGGCTGCTTGGGCAGTTTCATTGCTGCAGGAAATGAATTTCAGCAGCCTGGGATCTAGGATTTGCTTCCCATGAGCTCTCTAACCACGCCAAAGCATGGTGTTTGCTTGTGTCAACCAGGTTGTCTTTTCCACAGAGATTATCTGGATGTCAGGAGGGCAGGGAGCTGGTCTACTGCAGCACTGTGCAACATCTCTTCTCAACAAGTGCAGCCTTGCCCCTGGATCTGCAGGAAAAGTTGATTTTTTTCCTAGCTGCCTGAGGCTGTGGCCTGTGGAGCATTGTGGCATCTCTTAGATGCCCTCTTAAGAAACTGAGGCTCTGAAATCTCTCTTGTGTTTTCTGCTCCTGGGATAGAGCATTTTGAAGTGAAGAATAGTCAACAGTCACCACATGCAAGTCCACATGTGAACCTGGCTCTAAGAGCTGGATGAAAGGCATCCTTTATCCAGCAGCTGAATTTTTCCTTTGCTACCTGAACGTAAGGACTGATAATAATAGTGCACCCCTTAACAAGGTTTGATATTTCCAAATGTCATCTCTTCTGGTTTCATGTGCACTTGTTGATTGTTCTAACATCTTAATTAAAAGTGTAACTCTAATAATGGACTTATTTTCAGCCTGCTTCTCTGAGTGGTGCATTGTATCAAAAGACAGGCAATTCAGAAAGCAGTTAGCTGCGGATCAACAGTGACACAGAGCACTTGTGTAGTCGCTGGGGGTCAGTCAGTACATTACTTTTACACTGGTGCTAGTCAATCACTTTTGTTTTCCAGATTAATTATGTAGCCTTTCTTTAAAAAATGAGGCACTCTGCTGTCTTGCCATTTTCATTTCACTTGTGTCTTTGCCTGGGTGAATTTTACACCAGGGCCTTCTCTATGTTGTGCTTTTCCTCTTTTCTAGGCAAGAAAGTGGAAACGGTTCAAATAATCTAAAAACCTAAGGGGATGAAAGAGGCTTAATTCATAATTTCTGTATATCTATGAAGTAAGACAATGTAAACTCGTCTAGCAGAGGTGAATATTTCCCCATGCTAATGTTATTGTCTCCTTTCTCTTCATGTTCTATAGTTTTCTGTAAAAGCTGAAGCAGTGACTATATTCAACACCTGCGTCTTTAACAGCCACTGCAGTATAATTACCTTTCTTGAATATTCTATAGAATTGTCAAACAGCAATTTTCTTTTTCAAGACAAGCTTTTGAATAATGCCGTTTACATACAGAGCTTAACTTCTCTTACGTTGAAAATCTAATTATAAGTATCCAAAATTTACTGCATGTTTGCTGTTTTATAATTCAGTCTACATAAAATTGCTAAAACACAGCACCTTTAACATTTATTCTGGGGCTGAATCAGCACACTCTTTATTGGACACTTTTTCAGTCTTAAATGTAATTGATTCTGTAACAATATTTTTTGATTTTTCTTATTGTGTTTATCTTAAATTTCCATACAGAGGTACAGAGCAAGAGGAGAGGCTATTGATAGAGATGCCTAATGTTCTTTTACTGTTTTTTCATTCAGTGAATATTTATTTTGTGTTGCAAGAAGAATATCTCAGCATTTCACTGAGAGAATCTAGGAAAAACACTCCAGCATATTTTATTCTGTTTGGCGTATTATTCACTGGATATTTAATGCTGATGTTGATTGATTAGATCAGCCTCAGATAATTAGCCAGGAAATCTTAGAGCAAATCGTATCTTGAATTGTGCAACGTGCCATCATCCTAGTCAGGCTACTTTTGCAGTCTTTGTGATACAAACATCGACAGACAACCATCTCGACTATCTCAAGCAGCACAACTTCAGTATTCTGTTAGGAAGGTGACATTAGAATAGAAAATTAACATAACATTGTATTACTTCTTACTGGTGCAAGCTATAAATTAATGTTATGAAATGTTATGAGCGTATCTGCAAAACTACCTCTTACAAAAATTAAAGAGTATCGTTATAGTCTTCCAATTGTCACTCTGGGAATTCCTGTGTTGTCACACATTATTTTCAGCGTATGGTAAGCTACATTTTCCTTCTCAGCCGCTCTTCCGGATTTCAGTTCTCATTGCCAGTTTCTGTCCAAGGTTTCTGTAAATCTTTTGTGTCCTTTTTCTAAACACGTCCTATTCTTAAAAAAAGAATCCCTCAGCTATTCACTCTGCAGCTTACAGTGAATCCTTTTTCAGCTTTTCTTTTCAAATACCATAATCTATGAATGCATATAATAAGCAAGGAAAAAATAATTTTAAAGACTATTACACATCCTGCTGATATCAATGTAATATGAGACAATTGCTCTGTTTATTATTCTCTTTTACTTTCTGCATGTAAGTGTAAAAATAAACCTTTAATATTTTAGTCTGATCAGTTTCATTCCTTTTTTGTTTGGTTTGGTTTAAAGATCTCAAGTATACCAGAATCATCCCAGATTCTTAAGGCTTTTGAACATGTTCCATTCATGTTGCATTTTATCATGTCTGGTTTAACTCTTCCCTGCCTTTTCCAGGAATGAAAAAATTCTCTGTGGGGAAGAATACAAATGTTTGTAAAATACTATGCTTCTGATAAAACATGAATTTCAGTTTCACTCCTGGGAATAAATTACATCAACTCAATCCAATTTTACAGTAACTTCCTGAAACGGTTTCTTTGAAGTGATCCATTTTGAGTAAAATGTGTATATGTGTTTGCAGTAAAAAAAAAAAATTAAAAAAAAATTTAAAAAAAAATTTGGACTATATTTCTTAGAAGAATACTAGATTTTAAAACAAGTTCAAAACAAAGAAGTAACACAGCAACAGCTTAAATTTTTATGTGGTTTACCTCATAAGATCTTTCATGGATTAAAGAGTAAGAACAAGTTTTCTCCATTACAAAATTCTCATTTAATCCTTATCCACACTTAGTTTATCAAATTAAATTGGACAAGATTGATGCAGGGGCTTTTTAAGCCGGACATCATGTGTAAAATCGCTAGACAACAGATTTTAAAGGGTGCCCACCATGACTTGTCACATCATCTTTCCTCAGCCTCAGCTGCCCTTGCATAGTCTTATGCAGGGTCAGGATTCTTCTTGGTGTTACACTATGGACCACTGCAGAGAAACAGAGCTGCGACACAGTCTCCAGCAGAGTTACTTATTACATCCTCAGCCCCCTTCACCTGCCCCAGCCATTCAAAATAACATCACACCATAAAATATTCATGAACAGCCCAGCGCTCCGTTGAGGGCCTCGCTTCTGCAGGTGGCTGTTACATCAGTAATTGCCCGATACTTCCCTCCACAGCGTAAAATTGTTTTCATTATGTGTCATGCACACAGAGCCAAGCAAATCCCTCTTGAGTGGTTTCCCAAGGGCTAGAGGGAGGTGGTACTTAACTTAAACAGGCGTTTTTGGCTTAGATAAAAAAAAAAAAAAAAAAAAAAAAAAAAAAAAGAAAGAAAAAGCCAGTGAAAGCTCATCATTAACTCTACTTCTAACTGCAACAAAAAGCAGAAGCTCATGCAAAACTCTCATAAAGATTATCCTAAATGTCTCAGTTACTAGGAAGAGCTTTAGTGGCTTTAGCTGTTCTTATGATACTTAAAGCTGCTTCAGCCAGAGAAGAGAATAACTTTCCACCTGACTGAAGTTCCCATGGTTTGCAGTGCAAGGCGATAAGCAGGTTTCAGCAATAAACTCCTGCATTGTGAGACAATAATGCACAGTCAGGTCCCCCCATTTTGATTCAAGGGTGTCTTTTTCTTTCCCCCCTGTGGTGGACTAATCACAGCTCCACTTTGTTTAATTGCAGCAAAGAGAGAAATGTGTTTAAGAAGTCATTCTGGCCCTCTTTAAATGAATGCTCAAGTTCTTCAAAGACAACAAACAGGATGCATAATAAATAAGATTTAATTTTCAGATCAAAATAGGCAGAGTTAAAGATTTTATTGACTGATGTGGGAGAGAGAGATGCTTCTGAAAAGGGGGAGGAAAAAAAAGGAAGCAACAAGTGGGATTAAAGTCTTGGGTTTTATGCAGCACAAGCTGGTTTTGCATGGTGGGAGGATCAGTACAGGAATAAAATCTTTCCAGAATTAGTGGTCGGTAGCCTGCCGGGCACTGTGCTTCTGATAAAAATGCTTGTAAAACTATGTCAACCCCTTGATAATTGACACAGATGCACCCACTATGGTTTTCAAACTAAGACCTAGAAAACCTTGGGTGCGATGTATTGTAAATTATGGCTCGGGGTCATGAACTCCAAAGTGGTTGTTGGGGGGGAAGAGGGTGGGACAGAAAAGTGTTTATCAATCAAAAGTTTTCTTTCTGAGTCTGACATGACTAAGCTACAGCCCAAGTGATTGGGAGAGAAAACCTCTTCATTCATTATTTTTAAAACTATGTTGTTCTTTTTTTGTTGTCTTTTCACTCTGGGATTATGATCACTCCTTAAAGGCAGGCATACATATACCAGTGGAAATTAAATAGAATCATGGCAAATTTCTCCAGTTCTCTTATTTATGAAAAAAAAAAATTAAAAATTGCAATTTATTGTGTATGCTCTGTGAAACCTATAGTGAAGCCATTTTAAATTTGCTTCAAGATATTTGCTAAGGTTTCATATAGGAAGGAGCACACACTACCTAATTTGATATATGCCAGTTAATAGTTATATCATCTCTCTATACCTAACATTTTCTGGAATTAATCTTCCAGGCTGGTTTTGAATTCTATCGGAAGAGAAACAGACATATTTTTCCTTAACTTCTAGTGGTAAGCCACTATGGCTATGGTTTGGTGCTCTTTCATTGCTAAAATTCACAATTGCTGCTGACCATGAGCTGTGAGGTCTCATAATTTCGAGCAGGAACTCAGTGTGCATGAAATGACCCTCAGGAGCATCTGCTGTGGGCTTTTTTCCCCCCTGCGTTAAATTGGATATGTGAGGTTATCTGGCATACTGAAAAGCTATGCTCAGAAAGAATTTTTTTTTTTTTTTTATAATGAATGATGGAGTTCTTTTTGCTTCTGGCAACTATAGGCCTTTTCTGAATACAGCAAATGACTGTTTCAAAATGAAAACCACTATGTGTTTGAATGTAGTATTATGCCTAGTTGCTTTTTGAGTGAAAGGCGGCTTTAAAAAGTTAGGTATATCATTGCCAAAAAGGGCTACATAGTATTGTCAGCATTTTGAGAAGGAATAGGTCCTTTTTTTCCTGAAACTCCATTCTGGACAGCTGTTAGTGACTTACCAAACTTTTCATATGGATATGTATGTTAATGACAGGCAATGAACTGGAGATGAAGAGACCCAAACACAGACCGATCTCTTCAGTGCACATCAAAAGCCTTTACAAAAGGAGCAGTAAAAGAGGCAGTGATGGTGGAGCCTTCACTTTTGTACACTGAATTAGTTCTGCAAGCAATGAAACTGATCTTTTCTCCTTGCCAGAAAAGTCTGGTGATTTTTGTGAGTGCTCATTAGCACAAGAGGCATTTGTGAAGATAATTGACTGACGCTGATACTGCTGGCTGTCACAACAGTGCCAGCAGTGTATGTGCGTTTTTAATAGTTGTATTTTTCCCCCTTTCTTAGATATAATGCTTTCTGAAAGATACTGGCTCTCTAAAGCTCTACGAGCCCATGCAAAGCAGGGAGTTTAAAGAACTCCTGCTCAGGGAATCTTTCTGCCTGCCCTGCTATATCTTTGCTTGCAGGGAACATGGGATGGGTGAAGGGGGCAGAGATGATATGAATGTGGACAACTAAGAGTCCCATAGCCATCCCATTTGGGAAAATATTTGAGCCTCACCTTGTAAGAAAATGTTGCTGGCCAGGATAATGGCAGAAAAATTAGGCAAGCCAGATTCATGATCAGGAGGAAACAACACATGCTATGTTGGAATTTGAGCAGACAAAGAAGGGAGAAAGCAGGTTGGTGGTTTGAGTGTGTGCTTAGCCTTATGCAGTGCAGTCCAGCCGCAGAACCCAACCCCACACACCCACGATCAGCGTGCTGAAAAACACACGTCTCCTGTATCGTCAGATGCATTCCAGAAATCTCCAATTTCAGAATTGTTCAGAGCCTGAGACTCTTTTTAACAGAGGATTTTCAGCAGAGGTAAATTGTTGAATGACTGCTAACATCTCTCAGCTTCATCAGTACAACTTCATGGCATTAAGACAGTGTAAACAGAAGCTGAATTTGGCCTGTTACTTCACGAGTGTTCAGAATGAATTATGATCAGCAGTGAAAGCACATATATTTATTTGGTGTTCCTCATGACAAAAAACCAAACCAAACAAACAAGCAAAAACAAACAACCCCCAAAAGAAAAACCTTAGCAAAAAAACCCAAACCAAAAGCCAAGAAAAACAAAGTTAAAAAAAAAATCCTAGCCTGATAATTCAGTTACTAGAAAGTTCAGAAGTGATGAAATTAACCCAAGGAATTGGTGTTTTCAGATTCTAAAATATTTTGAAAGGAACACTTGAATTTTTCAAACCAGCCTTCTTAAACATTTTGGTAATGTAACCTTCATGGGCTTTGATTTGAAATATTAGCTACTTGAATACTTTAAATCCCAATGTCCCCAGATTAAAATCAAAATCAAAATAAAATATTTTGGATTTCTTAACACATAACATTGCATCCCAATGCACATTGATTCTTTATAATATTTTTTGAACATTTGAAACTTTGTGCCTTTCAGTTTATGAAGGGAAACTTGTTTGAAATCCAAAATTCTCAGAGGACAGAACAATTGCTGTCCAGAGCTAGAAGTAGCTCCCAAGAGTTTATTGATGTCAGAAGAGACTGAAAATAAAGAGATAGTTACTGGAAGTGCAATATTTTTAGCATATAACTTTGTGTTAATGATTAGCACAAACCACAAAATTTTAGATCTGATTTATGAGAAAATTAAGTCCCCTGTTTGTCATCTTGAATTTCTACTGAATTTGATTTTCTAAATAAATTTCACTTTAATATTTCACTGGAATACAAAATCTGGATATTTTGGAATAGAGATTTGAAGAGTAAAGCAGCTGACCAAGAAGTTTTTAAAAAGGAATTTCAACTGTGAGTTCATGACCTGAAATAAATGTTGCATAATACTGTCACCATTTTAGCAAGTAAGATTATACTACAAAAGACTGTAATCTATATATTCATTAAAGTCTGTCAAGAACATGAGTGTGTGTGTGTGTGTGTGTGTGTGTGTGGTGGGGGGGAGTACCTCTGTGGTTTGTCATATGGTTTTATTGACACATTAGGGAGTGCTGTAGCTGCTTATGAATAGAAAGAACTCAGTAGTTTTTTTTGGATAGCACCTAATGTGCCAGCATCTCTTGATCTGTTGTGCAAAATGGAATTGTTTATTTAACACTAACATTATGAAGTATATTTAAGGCATCTCTGAGATCAGTTAGTCTCTAGTTATGACTTCAGCACTCAGAAATGAAACTTAAAGCTTGTTTTAAGTCTATTTTAAACCTTCCCTGAGGAATGTGAGATCCTTATTTCATAGTGAGTAGTGATAAAAACTACAATTTTATCTCCAGACCTTCTTTAAGTAGGAGCTGATTGTTGCGTGGGGTGATTTCTTATTGTGCTGTTTGAAAACACCTGACTGTAAACCTATGTTAGCACAACTACTGATTCACAAATATCCAGCACATTATTATTAGTCTCCTGAGGATGTCAGGTTGTGAAGAGTTGCATGCACGGATTTGAAAGATGGCTCTTTAAAAGTGACAAATAGCAAAAAGTATGCAGAGATTTTAGGTAAGATTGTTAAGGATGAGGGTGTCAGTGCAGCAGTTTGAGATCCATAGTAAATTCAAATGATGTCTCTATTGATGGTGTATGGGCATTTTCTTTCAAGAAGAGATATAAATATGATTTTTAGTTATTTTTAGAAGCATTTTAAAAGAAATAGCAGTTTCAACAAGTTAGCACAGAGCACATCCACATTCTCTGAACTGATGTAGTAGATGAGGGTTGATTTTCTGCTTGAGATGAGGTTCATAATGTGTATCAGAGCTAGAAATTTTATCTATGATGTCAGCTTAGTGTTAAGAAAATATTTAGTAGTACATTTTAATGACATTTTCTATTATCAAGCAATACTCTGGGGGTAAAAGTTCTCAGATCTGGGCACTACTCAAAGGATACTTTACCAGGAATTGTGTCTTGCTAGAAATTTTTTAAGTTAAACACCAATACCAGGCTAATAGTCCTCCTGGTTTTCTACTTACTATGTTTGAACATGCAAAAGACAAATGAAATAACAGACTTCCTGATAGAAAACAGCATGGAGAGAATTTTGGGTTCCATGTAACTCTTTTTAAACAGTCTCTATTTTCTTCAGCATCAAGTGACATTTAATGTCATCTTTCTAAGCCTCGTGACTGAAAATCCATTAACATCCTCTGTTAAAATAAAAAAGGCACAGAAGCACAATTTGAGTTTGCATTTCTCCTGAAATTTGACATGTCAGCATTTCATAAAACATTATTTTCTTGAATCGTTATATTTAAGGAAATGCTACGCTCCAAATAGCAGACAGTAAAACAGAGCTGGGAAAGGGATGGCAGGATTTGTAAGAAGTCAGTCAGCCAATTCAATAACTGCAGGAATCCCCCTGCTGAAAAAGCAGCCAGTCTCCTCTTTCTGTTTCTATCTGAGGAATCACGGGGAGTTTGCTAACACTGTAATTGCAACTTCCTGAGGTGACCAACCCTTACACCCCTCCTCGTAACACATGCATACTGCCACCTCAACAACCCAGCCAGAAGCTGGGCAGACTTTAATTTTCATGGCTCCTCCCTCACTTCTAGCCCATGTCTTGATCATCCTAAGCTGTCATTGATCAGGTGACAGCACATATCACTGTCATTTTTATTTGCCCTCAGACAGATCATGCAAATCCAGTGCTTTCTTCAATGTGTTAGCTTCCAATATCCATTGAAAATCTTGGCATAGCTTCTGAGGAAAGATTTCACCCATCCCAAAGCCATGCTCTCATACAGTACTGCAGCATCCATCACCCAAACTGTTCATTCAAAGTATGCCTGAGAGACCCTTGTTCTTCTGAGCAGTGAGCTGGACATTCATCCTTTTCCTCCCTTCCCACTCTTGCTGCAGAATGGTGACGGTAACCTGGGCTGTAATCCAAACACTTTGCAGGCATGAGGTGAAATATCAGGGGGAGGCAGCTCTGGGCAGATCTCAGAAGGGTGAGGAGTCAGGTAACAAATAGCTGGGCACTCACCTGCTGCAGAACAACAACTTCCTGTGCAAAGACTGGAAGTTTGGAGGACAGAAGGAAATAAAAATCAAAGTCTGAGCCTCTGACGCATGCAGTCATTTGGATCTAGAATTATGTAGTTGGGGAAATTCATACCTCAGAGCTGGAATTCCAAGTTAATTGAAATTTGATAAGTGTTACACATTGTCCTGATACAGTAAGAACATGCAAAAAGTCTAAGATTCTGACACAGAGATTTTCCTTGGGTTTTTCCATAATTACATTCCAGTTTATATAATTCTTATTAAATATATAGCATAAAATATTGGTAAGCAATTTCAAAGAGATGTCTTTATTATATTATTAGAATAAATTACCAAAGCAATATTCTGTGCTATTTGCAGCATGTGAAGTGAAGATGAAAATAACGTGCACTATTTGATAGTGTCATTACCTTACTGGGTACTTCTAGGGTAATGTTCCTCCCTCTCAGGGATGTGACACATTGGTATTGAGGACCTGGAAGCAGGACACTTGTTCTGCAAAGGAAGCCTTCTGAGACTTCCTGTGTGAGATACTATAGCCATAGGTGGAACAGAAGGCTGTCCATCACCATTTTTTGAATACTGATGAAATGAACTCCAGCTTCTTAGACAGAAGGTAATTTTGTGATAAAATATCCATTATGAGAATGAAAAAGCAAGTTTTATCTTTGCAAACACTGGGTGGCAGCTTTATTTCAGATTTGTTGTTAATGGGTCAGCTCAAGACAGTTACTTGGCAGTCAGAATCACCAAAACTAGAAAGTGCAGTCCATTATTTTATTTCAAACAGGGTTACAGAATCTTCTGGTCTTCTTTTTTCATTGTTCGTGGGGACAGCTCTGACTCATCTGAAACATGATCCATATTACAAATGACATTTGCCCTTAAAAAGAAATCTCAGGGCTCAGTAAGACAGCCTATTTAACCAAGATGGACACACATTAGACAATGAAGCACCCTGGGAGAATTTGATGTAGGAAGATTATAGACACATAACTGGCATCTGAGGCATCTGAGTGTGGCCTAATTGAGGAACTTAGCTTATTTCAAACAGCATAAAAATTTTCTCTTATGGTACCAAAGCATCCCCTAAGGTCTGTCATATAAATGCAGACACTGTTTCACTTCACTTAATGAAAGAATGTGATAAGAAAAAAGTTTTAATAGGAATAGCCACAAGTAGATGACCTCCTCATCAGGATTGTTTTTTTGCATATTATGGCATGTCTTGGTGAAAGCTGTGTTTGGAGGCCTGTAACTACCGCCAGATCTCCTTAATGTGCAACACGTTCTGGTTTTTTACTATTTTCAAAATTAACCAAGAGGTTTCTATTTGTTTCAATGAATTTATTTCTTTTCATTAAATATTTCACAAATACCATTTATTGCTATGTTTGATTCTTTGCAGGGTTTCAAGACTATGATTTAATATCTTAAATTGTCTAAACAAAGCCCTACTTAAAATTTGCTCAGGTTTGCTGAGAAACCCAGAAACCCTGTAATTATAGGGAGAATTTGAAGGAGAAAGCAGTTTCATTAATACCAGAAACTACTGTTTATGCCCATGAACTGTGTAAAACTGCAGTTTCAGAAATCCTGCTGAAATAATCCTTCAGTGTACTCAGTAAGCCAAAATAGTAAAGAAGCAGTACTTCCATGTCACCTCAAGGACTGGACCCATTGCTTTTGCGTGTGATTTTGTCCAACCCCTTATTATTTGACTTGCAATGCCTGAAGTCCAGCTGATGTAGCACACCATTGCTGTCATCTCCTCCAGCCAAGGAGCTGGGATGTCAGAGCTCCTGCTGGTGCCATGAGATGTCAGTGGGAGTTCAACCTGTAGATGCAGGGCTGTGCCTTCAGTTTGTATTTGTCTAACCTATGGTTTTCCTTCTATTAGGGATATAAACTTACCTATCTAACTACCCTCCTTGCCACTGGCCTTTCTTCTTGCCAAGTACAGCAATTAGGGATATGCTTTGTCTGCTATGCTGTGTGGGGTTTTCACAGTGCCTTTGAAAGGTGCCAAATTGAGTCGGTCGTGGGGCTTTGGGTCCTCTCTTAACCCACTGAGCCATTTCAGCCATTTGGGTTCTGAGCAAGCATTACTTGCACATGTTTAACTTCAATGAGACCAGTATCCGTGCATGGCAGCTAATGTTGGGGAGAAACAATGAGCTGAATTCTCAACTGTTTGTTTATTTGTGCGTGTTTTCATATTGAAGATGAGGAAAGTGCAACTTCATTAAATTAAATTAAATTTTATAACAATCAAATGATTTAGGTAATAAAGGGGGGCAAAGAAAGAAAATGTTCCATTTTAATAGCTATAACCTGTAAGCAGTGCTTTATCTTGCCGCTGCTGTTGTAAGGACTAGTAATTGCAGCCGTCTAGACACAGGAACAGATGCAAAGTAGAGCTTTATTATATCAGACATTTGCCCTGCTACGATACAGTCTAATTGCCCAGAAAATATATTTCTACATGAATTATTTCTAATTTGATCTGAACTAGACCAACTGTTGTATTTTGCTGAACTTTATCAGGTGATAAAACGGAGCACTGCATTTCAAGACAGTTTCTCTTATCAATCTTTTTAGAGAAAAAGATTAATTAATTGAAACTTAAAATGGCATGTGGTTCTCTACCAAATTAAATAGTTTTCTTTCTTGCTAGCTATATTTTTATGATTTCATTCACCTGTGTGGTTCAAAAAGAAAAGCAACATTAACACTAATTTGTGATTTAGGACGTTATGTCTACTAGTGTTGCATAAAAATATTTTTAAATGCAAGTTTTAATTCTGATTAGTGATGATGTCATTGTGAGAGAGGTGAGGACTTCAGTTTGGTTATCTGAAAATGTTGATAATTTGAAAAAAATGTGATTTTTCCTCCCAATTGATTTTTTTTTTTTTAAAGTATTGGTACAAAATGCTGAATTTTCTAATAAAACTTGATAAACGTTTTGTGTATTTCAAGACAGTCTGGATCATCAGTCTACTGAAAATGGATAATCAATGTGAAATAAAGGTAAATGTTTGGATGTTCAGGTCCATGGTTTTAAAAAAATTAGATTTTGTTGCTATGCATTTCTGTTCATTTGCAGCTGACATTCATACATTTGTCCTATTTCTTTTCACATTTTAAGAAGTATTTAGGAAATGCAGGGGAATCTCTCAATGGCTTTTGCATAAAATGATAATAGCAACTTGCTTCCTCCTTCTTCCCATCCCCCAAAATAGAGCATACTACTGAAATTATTTAAATTGACTGAGCCTTTTAAGCAAGTAAACACATTTTAACTAGTTTTTTTTCCCAATCCTTCCATTCATGCCTACTATAGAAATTAGCCTTCACTCTTCCTTCACTTACACATGGATACACACACTTGCATGGACACAAGAAAAATTTCTTTTCTCCTGTCAGCATTCCTACCCAACAATAGTTAGATTAGTGGAAATGAGGGCCTCCGCAGAGAAAGGACATTCAGCCACAGAAGGCTCCCTGCAGGAACAGCTGGTAGGGGTTAATGGCTGCTGAACCTCACAGCCAGGGCCTATTCTCTATTGTGTGTTCAACTCCTGGGAAGGAGGGAGACTTGTGACAGCTTCTGGGGTGCATGGGATCAGAGGTACAGCAGCTAGGTCAGAGAGGTAGTGTTCGGGGGGAAAAGGCTAGCCGGGAATTGCAATAAAAATGAACTCTGCGGCGGGGACGGCCGAGCCTTGAAATCTGCAGAAATTGGGCACAAATTGCCGCGGGGAAACAGTAAAGGATTATTCAGTAACATGGCTTCTAACCTTTTAACAACTGCGATATGAATTAAAAGAACAATTGGAGGGAGATGGGGGATGAATAATTCATATCTGAAAGTGGATGAAATCCAAGTCCGAGCGAAACATGCGCCGCTAATGTATGTTATTTACGTTGGTACTCTAACCCTTCCGAGGGCCGCTCTCCGGATGGTGGTGCAAGCACCGTGCCTGTGGTACCCAGCACTCCACTCAGGACTGAACACACGGTGTTCAGAACGCTTAAGTTTAAATAGAGAGTGATTATTAAGTGCATGTTGCCCCTCAGTGTAGGTGTGTTTGCCGCAGCACCGCAGCTGGCGGCTGGAAGGAGCCCTTCCAGCAGGGGGGGGGATGTGCTGGAAGGTCAGGTCTGCTTGGGGACTGGGCTCCTCTGCTGCCTGCCTGTGCCCGGCACACACCAGGAAAAAAATTCCAACTGTTAAAAAAGTTGGGAAGAAACACCTGGATGGGCTGAAAGAATCATCTCTGGGAAAACATAGGATGTTTCTGTCCCCCATGCCCCTCCTTGCTTTGGGACAGTTTGGCAGGATGCTGTGGTTTTACAGGGACCTTAGAGGGAGCTGTATTTCCCTCTGACAGAGGATTTCCCTCCATACAGTACCTGAAAATTTTCAAAATTAAACGAAGTAGCATAAAACCGCAAAAAAATTTAGATTGACCAATGACCAATTCTTTGTGGAAACCTCCTTTCCTTTCACCAACTATGGCAGCAGCCTTTTTTTTTTTTTTTTTCTTTTTTCCTGCTTTTTTGGTATGGGAATTGCTTTCACTCAGTAACATTAAATATTGGGAGTTGCTAGGAATGCTGTACTTGTAAGCTAAAGCTTAAGTAAAAGAATAACAAGTTTGCTGGTAATACAGCTCTTTTGCTCTAAATCAACCGATTCCCTGTTCCCATTATGCTTCTAGATGAGATATCAGCGCACATTTTACCTGGTGCAGTTTGGGTGAAAAAGTTCAGCTGTAATTATCATTCCTTAGTTTTGTTTGTTTAATCTCAAACTTTTTAAGCCACGTAAATCATTTTGCCTTATGGTTAGCTTTATTTTTTTTTCCTCTAAGTGTGTTTGTTTGAAGAAAAAAAAAGAGAGAGCAAGAGAAAAACACCGTTCCACTGAAATCCTCACCTGCAGCAGAAGCATGAAAGATACTGTCAGTGAGCTCCCAGTGAGTCCTTTGTAAGCAATACAGATGCAATACGCTCATTAAAGTTCTTTTATTTGGATTGTAATGGCTCAATGGAAGCGTATGAGCCAGAGCCTGAGGGCTTTTAAGAATATTTAAGATGCACTGAAGTGTGTCATGCCTTAGTACACCTTTACACAGTGTTGCAGACCCCAGAATGAGGACTGACAAGTACAGGTAAAAACAACAACAGAGACATAACAGAACAATAACAGAAGTGCCTCCCTGAAGTACCAACACTGACAGCTTGATAGAATAAGCAAAAATATCACCAAAATGACTTGCAGGCAGGAATAAATGAGGCTTCCAAACACTCATGAGAGAGCGCTCAGAACATTTATCCTGCTTTACATTGTGGGTACTGAAACACTGAGTGTAAGTGACGTCCCCAGAGGCAGGCAGCAAAGCAGAGCACCTGCCACCACAACCCTTAGTCATGCTTTCTGCTGGGCTCGGCAGGTGTCCCTCGAACACAAAACCCCTCCTCTGCCTATTCTGGTATGTCATCTGCCCAAAGGAAGGCCCTGACTCTGCAAACAGCTCTGTCAGATTTCAGCATGTACCTAAGTGTCTTTTTTTGATCCTGATTCCCAAAGGTCAATG
Source organism: Onychostruthus taczanowskii (assembly GCF_017590055.1). Taxonomy (NCBI): domain Eukaryota; kingdom Metazoa; phylum Chordata; class Aves; order Passeriformes; family Passeridae; genus Onychostruthus; species Onychostruthus taczanowskii. Next base: position 507,545 of record NW_024503568.1, on the reverse strand, counting down.
TCCACGCTAAAGGTCTTCACTTGGATTGGTGGAAACGTAGGTCTGCACTGAAATGTCCATGCTCTGGATGCCCGAATTCTTTGAAAACAGTGAGGATGGATGATAAATCTGGAAAGAAAAATAAGCAAACAGGCTCATCTGGGCTAAGACTTCTTTCTGAATGCATGATTTCTGTTCATAGACAACTTCTCACACTAAATATAAACATCCAAAAGCAAGACTGGCTTGACATAAATATAACTTAGAATAGCAGAGTTAGCAGGTGTGTTTCTAGTAAGTTGTATTCAAATTCCCATTTGTTTTAATAAATACAAAAGTAAGAATAAGGGAGTTTGTTGACCTCTTGGCTATTCATATTGTCAGCATAAAGACAAAAGGGGTATGAAATTAAGAACTCAGGAGGGATTTACTGTGATGACAGACTCTCACACTAAGGGTTTGGTACATTTGGTAAACTCTTAATCTCCTCAAGCTGCAGCAACTGATTCCAGTAATTTGTTGACACATTTTTTTTAAGATACAGATAAATTAGTTTTGTGAAAAAAATTTAAGAGAAAATGCTGTTTACAAAACCATGATGCTATTTCTAAAGCTGCCAGTTCAAACATTATGTGTGATATGCTCGGCAGGATGTGCTATTGAAAGGGTTAAGCTTTTCTGACTTTCAGATACAATGAAATTATGACAGGAAGAAAATTGTGCCATTTTAGCATGAAAATGCTTGTACAAATACTGTCGTTCCTTCCTTCTTACTTTCTTTATAATGCCTCAACGATAGCTAAGATGACAGACATTTGACAGGTATCTGTAAGCATACAACCCAGGCAGCTCATTAAAGTTTTTCTTTCTATGCATCAGCTTTCACAAAGGCAAAAACCCATTAGCATTGACTATTTTGCAGATTAGAAGAATTAAGGGCTTCAAACGTTGGCTTATACCAAGCAATGTCATTTGTGAAGTGATGTTTGCTTTATTATTTCCCTTTCTCTCCCTCTGAAACCAGACTGACATGACTTTAGCTCAACGTAGGGCGTAATGTGCAAACCAAAGGACTGGCTCACCGATGAAAAGAAACACATTCCCTTTTATACATGACTGGAATGGCAAAAAGGGGAGACTTTACATGTACTATTTAGGCTCATTAGAGTACTGATTATGATAGTTCTCCGGTGTAATCTTTAATCGACTTTGACACTAGATTTGCCCCGTTACAAATCCTGTCATGCAAATTAAGTCATTTGTGTTGTTTGATATGGAAAGATCTGCTATGAAATGAAAGATTAGTTCACAGATGAGGCACCAGAGACTGCTGCCCTTGTGCACCATGCAACTGATTACAAGGATGAGAGCATCCATTTTTATACTGCTGTTAACATTTAGGAAAGAAGATTAAATTATCGTAGTTTATTTCCTTCTTCCTGCATGCAGTTATTTTAAATAAGATTTCATAATCCTTATTTTAATTGTATGCAAAACTGGCAAAGCTGGTTAAATGCAATACCACCATTTTAAAAAGGGGAACATATTTTTGGAGGCAATGTGGATGATGCATTGGGCATTTTTTTAAATGCCCTTGAATGAGATATTGGATTTTGTTCCTTTTTTTATTTGTTATCAGATGGCAGGGATTTTACCACCATGTAGAAACCAGCAATGAAAAATTACTGTAAATTTCCATGTGCTAAAAACCTACCATTTTGGCTCACAATGTATAGGATGCATTTTAATTTATCTATTTTTATTTTCTATGGGTTATTCATATCTTTCATTAATCATATGGGCTTGATAGGAAAGGTCCACTTAAAGAATGAGGGTTTTTTTCTACTTAGAAAAAGCTTAAGAAGAAAACGTTGCACCTAGGTCCACTAATTAAGTAAAGTTTGTATTGCTGATGAATGAGCCAGAGCTGCTTTTAAGATTTTAGGGTCTCTCATGCCCAAGCCACAGGTGATGGCTGGCACAGTACATTTCGTATACCTGGCCTTGATTCAGGTAGGCAATCCCTTATTGGTGACAAAGAATGTTAAAGTCTTTATAAGGATCATTCGTTACTGATTTATTTATAATGTTCTGTACCCTTGAACCAGTGTTTGATCTGCTTGAGGAATTTGAGGAGCTTAGTTACTTTTAACACTTCCCTCTTAAAAAAAATAAAAATTGCGTTTTAAGCAGATCACCTAATTTCTCTGAGAGGGTGGGAACCATAGGTATCTACATAAGTTCAAACTGATATAGCCAGAATCTAAACAAACCAAAATAGCTGGCAAAATATTCATCATTTTCCATTTTCATTAAGCATTGTCAGCAAAGAAACAGCTGTGCAATATTTTTGTATGCTGCTCTAGCTGTATGGGATGGACACACAGAATGTGCCTAATGCCATGGTTGGGGATGGAATTCAAGAGATTAGTAAGTACCACTGCTACATATTCTTTAAGGCAATGGATTATTAAAAACCTCCAATTAAATGTGCTCTCATCTTGTCCTAACCATTCTTTCTACCTCTCATTTCTAATCTATTCATTTTGTCCTTTTTAAACTATATGTTAAAAGAAATTACCACTACATTTGGTCACTGTGTTCTGGCATAGCACATGAATATTTTGCACAATCAGAATGTCCCCTTGTTGTTTGCATGAGCATGAAAGCTGCAGTTACCTGAAATTCTCTTCAATGAACATGGCACAAGCTGGAATGATCCTTGGAAAGTTTATTTCACTTTTGGGCAACTTAAAGGAATTTTAGCCTTTATTTTCCACTTGATTATTCCAAGATTCTGTGAGATTGTTTATTTACAGATCAGTAGTGCTAAATATTTCTGAGTTACTGAAAAAAAACCAAACCTCTAAATATTGAACAATTGTTTTTAGAAACCTTAAGGAAGAACCCACATAATATGTAGTTGAAAAAAGTTGATAGGGGTTATAAATTTCAGACCACCAATGACTTAAATAAACAATCAAATGTTTTACTTCATCAACATTTTAGGAATGAAATACTTGAAACCTATCAAAGATACACTTATTTTAATACGGTGTGTTGAAATTTACAGGGCTGTCTTTGTCCCCTTAGTGTCAGGTGACAGTTTTGAAGCCTGTAAAAAGTAAATAAGAAAGATTCTTCTGAAAATCCTGGTTTTAGAATAATTAATTTTTTCCTCTTTATGTTAATGAAATAATAATAAAATTCATATTTTATTAAAAGGCCAGGTTTTTAATGCATTATATTTTTAAAAAATCTATCTGTTATAACATATATGGTAGAGCTTAAAAGTAAGTAAAGAATGAGGGTTTGATTAATATTTGATTAATATTTGATAAATGCAAGCCTGTGCTGCATTATTGCTGTAAAATTTTTCAATTGGCATAAAATAGGCTTGGACATGCTTTCATAAAGATGCATACAACAAGTGAGCATGCTTTCACAAAGCCATCCTTGCAATTCAAAGACATTAGGTACCCATCAACATATTGTAAGTATTGGATCTCTCTCTTAGACAGGTTTGAGAGCAATGTGTTATCTTCTATTAGCCAAAATACCACAGTACTTATACAAAGGATTCAGATGTGTCATATACTTCTCCCCAGGCTCATTTGCTCTCACTGCTTGATGCTTCCTGCATTACAGTAATGGAGTCCATAAAATGTAATAAGAAAATATGTACTTTAATTAGCCAAGTCATGCTATGAAGAAACTCTCATATAAATCACTTCTTTTTATTTGCATGTATGAGTTGTGTAAAGTGACACTTTATATTAAGTTTATTGAAGTGTCTTAAGGTGTTTTTATATTATGTGTAAATACTGGTCTGGTCAGAAGAAACCTTGCAACACTAAAATATTCAACTGTTGCACTGGCTGGATGGATATGAAAATTAAGAAGACTACTAGCATACAAGAGTTTTTTAAACCCCAAGATAGAAATCAGAGTACATTTGTTAGATGCATTAAATTATGTAGCGATTCTCTGATAAAAATGCTGGAACCTCAATCAAATGAGTCAATTTAAAAACAGTTTGGTTTAAATGGATTTTCCAGGTAGTGGAGTAGGTTAGGTCATTTAGTAATTTTTTTTTTTCTCTCTGTGAGTGTTACAAGTCTGTTAATGACATCCTGGGAATTACAGCCCATTTTAAATTTTTTCTCATACTCTAAAGGACAAAATTATTTACAAAGACATCAAAATTGTTTAGATGCTTAATTCCTTTAGTTTTGAGATCAGCCTATAGGACTGTAAAGTGTCTTTTTCTTGTTTATGTGCATTTGGATGTGTGAGCATACATGTCCAGGACACCACTAACCTTTTGTGTGGGCAGATAACCAAAGTTTGTATAATTCTCAAAAGATATTTTGCTGTGTTGGTGTAAGTAAGAGCTCTTATACAAGTTTATGGCTTGACCCATTCAGTGCAAGCTGCCATAGCCAGTGCATCAAATGAGATCTCAACTGCAGCTCATAAATGATAGCAATATTTGTCTGCCATCATGGAAGCACCTTGGCTGGTCCATCCTGTCACTATCTGTAAGTATCTGCACTATACTTGGTGACTCTTGGCTTTCCTGAAAACCCTGTGTCCTCCTTTCAAACAGTCGTTGCCACCTGCACCACAACATCTTTCTTTAACAGGCCACAAGTGCACACTGTGCCATTGAATTTGGCCCATTTATCCAGCCCAGCTTTCCACATGGTTTCTGCATTATCCACCTTTGAATCCTACTGTGTGTCCTAACCAATTCCATCAGCACTCTTTATTTTGTGTCAGTGCTCCAAAAGAGAATGTCAAAAAAGTTCTGTCCCATGATCCCTATCCTAAGAGTATGAACTGACCTGGAGGTTAAAATCCTGTTTAAACTGTTAAAATCCTCCCAACATGTAACTTCCCTTCTAGCACTACTACGTGCCATCTTCCTCTTAACCAGACCATGACATATGCAAGGAACATTCCCCTTTGCTGGAAGGGTGGTAGCCTGTAAAGTTGATAGTTTATTCCAGTACAATGCACATATAATAAACCTGTGCTGCAATGTACCCATTTCTCTTTTACCTTAAGAGTGTAATTAAAATTTCCCCCTACTTGCACTCAAACACGTTATATTCTCACTTCAGAGTAACAGGAACAGAACTCCATGTTCTCTTCCCCATCAAATAAAAACTTCAAGTAGTATGATCTCTCTTGAAACCAGACAGATTTATTAAAATTTATTTCTTAAATTATGCTCATTTGATGGGCTCTTCTGCAATGAAAGTTACTCTAATGCTGTTTCACCTTTTTCCTCTACTTCTCATCATCTCAAGCAATACAAACCAAAATGCTTGGATTTCAGTCACAATCACAGGTAGAGTGTGAATTCTGTTCTGTGTTCTCGCTCTGGCTTTATGGCCAGTTTCTAACTTGTACTTGTGCAGAATAAAAGGCTATGAATGCACAATTGTTCTGCAACTGGTCTCTAAATTGTAAGGATTTTCTTATTATGTCAGAAAAAGCCAAATGCTAGTATAAAGAACAGAACAAGGGGAGCACATGGTTGTCTACTTGTCTTCTAAGTTTTCTGCCCTCTGTCTCTGTAATGCACTTAGGAATCTGTGTTTTTAAGGTGCTGTGAATGTAACTGGTATAATACGCTCAGAATTAGGAAAGAATGTTTGTATTGTGGCAAAATTGCCAGGAATATGTGACTATCTTTTCTATCACACAGCCTTATAAAGACACCTCAAGAGTACTTAGTAAAGGTTAGGCTGTTTAACACTCAGCATTAATGGGAATGATCTGTGTGTTTCAAATCAAAACCACTGTCTGCTATGACTAAGTAGACAATAGTTCAGCTGCCAGGAAAAAAAAAACAAACAACAAAACAACATGGACACCTATGATTTTGCTATTCAACTATTATCTGCAGGGAATAATGTAAACACTTTGAAGCCTTAGGTCTTGACTTACCAATCCCTCCATTTGCTTCCCTTTTCCCTTTCTTCTCCACATTTCCACAAATGGGAGTTTTTCACATAAGCCCTGTAGCATTCCCACTGAGGACACTTCAAAAATGTTTGGTATATTAACCAGTACAGTGCCAACCTTCTGCCTGTAACTCAGAAACTGATACATTTCGATTAAATATACAGAGCCTCTGACCAAAGTTTGAAGTAAACTTTCACATGAAGTACTCAGGAGTAAAATACTGGCTCTATAAATATTCAGCTCAGTAGGAATTAAAAAACTGAAAGGGGAAAATTGCCTTTTCACTGACTTGCCAACCCTACAGCAAATTAGTGGGAACAGACAGGAAACACACAAAATATTCTGTATCTATCTGATTATGTTTTCTATAATTAAAGGTACTTCATGCATTTATGATGTGAAGAATATATAATAAAAAAATAAGAACTCTAGCTTTGTGTACACAAATATAAATTATATTCTAAACAGCATGGAAGTTTTGACTTAAAAGTTCAGAAAATGCTGTTCCACCCCGAAGAGGGTTCCTACAAGTAGCAGGTCTAAGATTAAAATAAAACACCAAAACATTAGATTCCAAAATATGAAGTATTTTAAAACATCTCACTTAATTTTGCTGTTATAATTACAGACTATCAAGGTGGAAGTGTGCATCTGAATTGACAATGACTCCTTGAATTAATAAAACACAAGATTATATTTAGCTATTGAAACGTGTATAACTCCCATTACCAGAGCTGCATGCCCAAGGTACAGCAAAGTGAGCTCTGTTGTATTTACACATATATACGTATCTCCGAGAGCAGAAGTGGTGCAAAAAAAAAAAAAAAAAAAAAAAAAAAAAAGTTAAACAGAATGTACTAAAATGTTGTGGAAAATTATGGCCCATGAGGGCTTCAGAAACCACAAGCACAATGATATTTCAGTGCTTTTCTGGTCAACATGAGAAATTCTGCTCACTGTGGCAGGAGGCAGGCTTATTCCCAGCTGGAGCCACCTTCCACCTTCTCTTCACTTTTAGCACTGCAGGGCTTCGTGCCTTCATAGCCATCATTCACTTCAAAAGACGCTTATGTGACTTCTGTGTGAGACAATTCAAGAGGTGGCTGTTCTACGAGTTACTGAAACCACTTGATTTAAGACAAGAATTTTACACCTAAGAGTAATAGATAATAAATAATTAGGACAGAGGTGACATCTTTTATTTAGAGTTACATTTCGTGTAAGTGAAAAAAAAGAAGCATAGAGGAACAGGTCTTACATCTGGAAAATCAATGAAAGGAATCAGAATATATTTGTTTTAGTGAAGTGAGTTATCATCTAAGATTACAATCTTTGACCATCTGGGAGCTGAGCTGGTGAAAAGTGCCTTCATTAAGACTGGACCTGAAAAGCAGAATGGTTTCGTTCAGGATTTGCCCACTAAAGGAAACTGTTGGGTCAGGTTCAGCTCTAATGATTTGAATGTGATCAATACTTGCAAACTCATGGCAACCTAGATTAGACATTCCTGTTTGGGCCACTGCTGTCCATACTGGGATGAAAAGGAAGTCAGTATTCTGATGGCTTAGATGTAGGTTTGATGAGGATCAGAGACAAACAGCACCACAGGATTAGACAGATGTTCAAATCAAACAGTAAGCAAGGGCTGGATTTAGAATCTTGTGCCCTGTGTATGGCAAGTTATGGGAAAGGCAGCAGGCAAAGCTAAGGTGTTGAAAAGAGAAAGCGCGTGTACAACCACAAAACACAAATGTGTAAGTATGTGTGCTTGATACTTAAACAGGAATATAACAGTCTAAAAAGATGAAAGATAACATAGATGAAATCTTCATGAAATGTTTGAATAGATTTGATGTCTGCTGATGACTCAAGCTGAGATTTCTTATGGTATGGAGCCCAGAGTCTCTCATATAGTGTTAAAAGTCTAAGCCTGAAATGATTTGTAGGGTGAATGAACCCCTAGACTGTGAGAGCCACAGCAGATCAAATCAAGGTTATTATGTTGTATGCTGTTTAATTGTCATACAACAAAGAGCTCAATCCCCACTAATATCAAGGTCTGTTTTCTCCTTTCTAAGCCATTCATTAGATGATCTTGTCTTGTGCATACAAAATATTTTCTTTGAATATATAGTGACTTATAAATGTGTAATTCCAATGCTGAAATATCAGAACATTTGAGTGATTAGTGGTGTGCCCATGAAACTTTAATCAGCACTCTATTTAATTACAACACCTTGTTAAAAATGTTTTTTGCCATTCTGAAAAATTTCTGATGTCCAATATATGGAAAATGAGTTATTTCAGTTGTGATGTCAAGAAAGCAATTTATTACCAAGTAGAAATTTCTTACTTGTATTTAACTTAAGTTGTTGAAGACACTTTCCAGTGATTACTTTTTCAGTTATAATTAGGTATAGCAATTGAAATATTTTTAGTATTGCTCCTTAACTATGAATATGTTCACCTATATATAATATTATGCTTTTCTCATATATTGTGAACAGGTACCTATGGGTAGACATAAGCATTAATATGGGTAGACATGAACGTTGATATACCTAAACAATTTTTAACAACAAATAGAAACATTCTCTTTAGAAATAGTGGAATCACTTAGGCTGTTGCTTTCTACTCTATCTCTGGTATTGAAAGTAGGTAAAAGCACAGTGGTAGATGACAAAATCAAACTCTCTGATACCACATGGAGTAGGAGATGGAGCAGTGTTTGAGGGCAAGGCAGCATTCATACCCTGACAAACATGACAAAAACTCGTGTCTGGCCTACCAGCCTGCAACCAGTTCCCTGTGAGTAAGGATGAGACAGAACATTCTTGCTGTCACTTTGTGTTGCCTTTTTGTCATCTCTGTCCTCACTGGAGAATTCAAGGTTTTATTCTCATGATGTTTACTTAGGAGACAATAGTGTTCTTTTCAATTGCAATATTATTTTTACATCAGGAATTTTAGAACTGCTGAACTGATAGTTACTTTTATCATTGTAGACAATTGATGAAAATATGCATTTTATGAAAAAGCAGAAATAATTTTATGTAGAATTATAAGCAATACAGAAAAAAATTTTTGCAAATAACATATTTGCACTATATATTATGTATACACACCATGAAAGAGGACTTGAGAGGAGGGTGTAATGTGGTAAATACCAAATTCACAGAGCTGATGTGGGTGCACATTATTAAGAGAAGAGATTAATTAAAGTTTGCACAGGGAATGTATCTTTACAAGTCACTCCTTTCCTGCAAGTACAGTGTTTTGAGAACTGCTAAGTCTCCAAGGAAACCAGTGCTATTTGTGACTCTGTTTAGTGGTGGAAAACTAATTTTTACCTTCTCTTCTAAGACTGACAAGTCATGACAGCTCTTAGAAGTCTGAAAATCGATTATTAGTCAAGCCTTGTTGTATTTTTAGTTACCTTTTTTGTGTACTTAGACTGAATCACAGAACTACACTACAGATCAGAAGTGAAAAAGTCAGTTGTGGTCTGAAAAAATGGTACAAATCCTAATTTTCACAGCAAAGCTTATAGCATAATGGTCTTATATTAAAAAATTGTACCTCCTGTTTAAGTCATTTGCTGGTATCCTGCACAAATATGATTTTTTTTCACAGATTTTCTTGCAAGGCTGTATACAAACACACCTTGAGGATGGACTGAGGACCTATCAGATTGCTATCAGGCAGAATCTTAACCTCACTGCCAACCTTGAATAAACAAAAATATTTATTCTTAAATCAGATGCTGACAGCAAGAGCCAGACCTTTAGCAAGATATTTTATACATGCCACGTAGTGGATTGCTATGTCTTCTTTCTTTCCCATGTTTTTCTGACAGCAAAAGGATGATGTTGACATCCCTGAGTTTTGAAAGGCAGAGTTTGTCGTTTTCCCACATAACAGCAAATGTGAGGTCAGAGCACAAAATATCTGTACCAGATGACACCAAAGCTAACCCACCTTGTTCCCCAGCACAGAATGGGATTTGCTGCATTAATTTGTTAGGTGATTTTTCAGAAAAGGGAAAACCTTTACCATTTTCAGGATGTAATTCAGAGATTGAAAAGAGGATTTCCCAGGTAGTTCAGGAGAGGCAGGGATGTGTAAGAGCAGTGACTTAAGAATTAGCATCTGGGTTTAATGGGAGACACTCACGAGCATGATGAAAAAGTGGCGACAGAGGATGATAGGGATTCTGGTTTGGTCAGCTCTGCACATCTGTCATAAACTGCATAAAACTGGAAGAAATATGTGGAGAAGAAGGGAGTGAGAAGCTGCAGGGCTATTGAGAAAAGAGGCAACATTAAAAGGGATGGAGATATAGGAAGCTATTAAGGTACCCAGGGGTAAACTCCCTTCTAACTCATTTCTGTATAACCTGAGCACAGAAAAAAAACTCTTTTCTTTTTTCTTTTCTTTTCTTTTCTTTTCTTTTCTTTTCTTTTCTTTTCTTTTCTTTTCTTTTCTTTTCTTTTCTTTTCTTTTCTTTTCTTTTCTTTTCTTTTCTTTTCCCCTTCCCACCTTTGGATTATATATTTGAGGGAGTGATAATTAATCTTTCTCAATCCTGGCAAGTACATAAAATGATATTCCCTGTGACTTATTTTTACATTTCTTATGTAAGTGGAAAATCTGAAGTATATGTTCAAGCCTGGTCAGACAATCATAATAATATCCCTTAAAAACCTTTCAAATACAACAATAAAAATTCACTGTTACTTATCCAATTTTCTGTTTTCATCAGTGAAAATTATTTTAAATTTTTTTGCAAATGTGCTCATGTTGTATTCCAAAAATCTTTAAAATCCAAATATATTTCGGAATACTTGAGTTTCTAAGACTTGCCACTTTGTGGCACATATGTATGTTAACAGTAACTCAGTGGAGTTCTGGTGATTAAATACTTGGAAAAAAAATAGGATAATACCTACTTAAATCTCCAGGGCATCAAGGAGCAATGAGAGAGCCACTCTCTGCTCAGGGTTTGGCTCACCTTCTCTCTTCTGGATTGCTCTCCCTCGCTGTTTACACCACTCTCTCAGGGCACTTTTTAAACAGTTCTTTAATCATTGAGTCCAGAAGACAAACATTGTTAATTGATTTGAATGCTGATGACAGAAATCTGGACCTGGCATGATCTCGTGCATCAGGTTTTGAAATAATCAAATGCCAAGTGAGTTTGAGAGTCAGGTGCTGTGAAAGGGACTGTGCTAGGGGGAAGTGACCCCATGAGCCTGTTTGGATGTTCTGACCACAGTCATTGCAGGCTCCTGAGGACAGGCACCTTTTCTTTGGCAACAAACTGCCTCATTTTGTTGAGCTCTTAGGAAAAGAACCTTGGCTGAGCTCCCACAGACACCTGAGTCTCCCAAAGCATTGTGTTCGAAGTGGGATAGGATGCCCTGGCCTAACAGAATACAGGACACAAATGATACTCAGAAGCTGTGCTGAGTGATATGTATGGCAGATTTATATGCACAACTACATAAAGACATGAACGAAATTACATCCAAAGTCTCAATAAAACCACTGGCTAATGTTAGATTTTTCTCCACACCATACCCAGAAATCTAGGTGTTGGCTCTGAGGTATTTACTCAGTATTTTAGCTCCTATTTGTGCTGACTATCATGGAGTTATCCCAGCCATAAATTCAGCCTGTTGACTGTAGCACAAATGCTTTTGTGAATATAGCCAGTAGCACTAGATATTCTTAATGACACTGCTATCCACAGAGGTATTTCCACCACAAAAGATATTGTCAGGAGGCCTTATTAAGACATCTAGCTCTGCCTCTCTGTTTCCTCTCTGTCTGAGTGCGTCTCTCAATGCCAGTGCAATGCAGTGTAGGCTGCAGTGTTAGAAGCAATGCAGCAATCCAAGTATTCTGGTCTTCTGTGGATGTTGATGAAAAATCCATGTTAGTGCCTTAACCTTGTGATAATGAAGGAGTTGCAGTTGAGCAGCCTTTCTGTCCTTTTTTTATTCTTATTTATTTTTATTTAAAATATTTTTCTAGTATTTGCTTCAACAAAATATTTTGGTCACTTGAAAAAAAGTGAAAAGGAAAAAAGGTGAAGGTAACCTTTCTAATCATTCTGGGAAGAATGAAGCCTTGCTTCTTGATAGTCATTACTGGCCTTGAATCTGATACAACTTTCTCAGACTTATTAGGTGATGAGGAATCTTCCAGTTTGCAAGCTGTTGGAAAGCCATTTCTGGATTCTGAATGCCTTAACATAAATTACTCTCTGAGAGCAAAAGTTTGTCCTAACAGGCCAAGAGTGAAGTGTCAAGAAGTTAAAAAATAGGTTGATGTAATGTATTCTCTCATTAAGGTACACACACATTGGTTATTATAAAAGTTCTGTTCTCTAAATTTTAAGCTCTGTAGAAGAAAGAAAAAGGAAAGTCTAATTCTTTTTCTGCTTATGTCTACTTCAAATACTTTTCTGTAGTGATGGCTTTTTTTCAAAACCATAATAAAAATGTTTCAAATTAATATCTTGAATTCCTTTCCAAAATAATATTCTTTGTCTTTACAATTCCCTTCTAACCCTAAGATTTCTCACCCTTCTGATTCACCCTGACCTGATGTGAATCATAGCATGGTTATACCTGTAAAGATGTTTTGGAGCACAGAGCTTCAGTCTTGCTATGTAACACTGAAGCAGATCTTGCTGGAAGTGTTTTCAAACATTGCTGCTTTTAGATCCATAGGTACAGTTCCAGTGTGGTTGGGGAAGAATAGTATTTAGAAATATTTTTTCTGCAGCCAGGTAGATATTTTCTGTCCTGCGAATACCTTGCTTTGGAAACTATAAGCTCCACTGCTTATCCATTTATCAGGCTTTTAACCCCTTCTAGGGAATATGCATCTAGCCGCTTCACATCCTATTCATTGCAAACCCCAGACTTCCAGTGTGCTGCTTGTAAAACATCCTTGTTTTCACTTGCCTGACATCCCCTTAGGTATACTAATTCCCCTCCTTCCTCCCACGTCTCAACAATCATCAACTACTGAGGCATCCAGCATACCTTTTTGTGACTATTTTCTTCCTACATTTCATTCAGATATAGCCAGAAAGATCACAAGCAGAAAGCTTGTAAAGTGATTAAACTCATTTTCTTCGTTTGCTGTGGCGCCAGCTTTCTAGGTCCTTTATAGAAACTAGCTCAGTCATGTGGCAGGGTGAGCCTGAGATTCCTGGTGCAGATCATTATGCTCCCATAAATTATCTCATATGTACCTGAGCCAGGGTTTGAACCAGACATTCAGAGGAGAGGTTTTTTTCTTTTTTCTCTTTACTTTTCTTTGCTGTGCTGCACCACTTTTCTCTTGCCTGTAGAATGGAGAACAAATTCATTTTTCAAACAGTTGGTTCTGTTTAATGCCACTGTTTTTGAAAGGTATTCTCTCCTTTTCAGTCAAAATTATCTCAAATAAAATTTGTGTAGTAGCTTAATCTCATAAAGAGAAGGAAATACATTTTAATTATTAATTAAAATTTAAGTATTAATTTAACAAATTATTATTAAGTTAATAATTAAATTAATCACAGTGTATTTTAATAAAAAATTACAATGGCCATACAAGGTAGTATTTACTTCTGATGAGCTTATGCCTGTGTGGGTGTACAATTTATTAGCAACTGTCAATGGAAGTGATCACTGAAACAGAAAAAATTCCTGGGATAAATTTTCTATTGATATGTTTAGTACCCAAGTTTTAAAGTACATTATTTGGTAAATTTGTCACGTAATCCAGCTGAAAATCTTAATTAAATTTCTGCTACAAGAATTAATAATAATATATGGTTATGTTACACAATGTGTTAAAAACATACACAGTAGTACATATATATCAGGTTATTTTTTGATTTTCTAAAAAAAGAAACCAAAAAGACCCCCACAATTTTTCAGATATAAACAAAAATAAAAACAAAACAAAACAAACAAAAGCAACAAACAGCCATTTCCCAGGAATCTTTGAGTTCAGTTCACAGTTTTGCTTCAACCTAACTTTTGGGTTATTTTGGTTTCTAAATATTTTCAATCCATATTTTTTTAAAGAATGTTGAAAAAGCTTTTCTACATAAATAAGACAAATGGCCAAAGGAGAATAAAGTGCTACAGTAATCTAATGCTCTTAGAAGGTCACCAGAATTACTATGAGCAGGTTCAAAACCGTCTGTACCATCCATGAGTAAATAGATCCCTATTATCCATGGAGATTAAAAACACACCAAGGTGAGCTCAACTCCCTGGGGAAGGTGAAATGGACATGGCCTTATACCTTCAGTATGGATATGGGATCTGCTAATGGTCCTGGAAACATACAGATATTTTGGATCACAGTTGCTGCAGAAAAGTGAATTGGGTAGCTGGGGGACACTGCTGAAGGATGTGCTGTTCTTACTGGCATAGGGGAAGACAGAATGCCTGATCTCAGAAACAGATTGAACCCAGAATGAATCTGGGGTCCATTTGTAAAAACAATAAATTGAGCTCAATAGTTTCATAAACTGCAAACACAGTAGCATGACAGCAAAGCATTGATGGCCTCTTATGCTTTGTCAGAAGATTTTCCTCTCAGAATTGTCAGAGTTGTTGCCTGTAGAGAAATAAGTGCCCTTTAGGATATGGTTCAAGTACAGGAGTAGTTTAGTCTGTCTTGCTTCTGAGAGGACAGAGGAATTTATCACGAAAATCACAAAGGTTTTTATGGCTGACTGAAAAATCCTAGAATTGAAGGTGGAAAGTTGATGTTTTGACTCACGCAGAAAAAGAAAGGAGATGTTTCTGCTGTATTTTAGAACCATGAGGTGAGTTTTCTTTCATATAAACCAACATTAGCCATGTATTTCTGAAAACAACATGCCTCACTGTCATTTTAGCCTGGGATTATCCATGTGTCCGGGAGACAGGCAGACACCTGGGAGACAATTTCAGTGAGCAGAACATTCTCTAGTTGCAGGAGGTATTTATTACGCCAAATCATTGTTTCTCACTTCATTTCACATAATCATAACTTCTGTGGCATTTCCTTCTTTGACCTTCAGTACAGATCAGAGGACACAGCTGAAATCAAACACACTGTTTATGTGGGCTTGGCCCCTTCCAATTAAAAGGAATTTTTTTGTTGCATGTTTCCCCACTCTTTTTTCCTTCAGTACTTCAGTATTACCATTTCTTAAGTTTCAGTGACCAATGTAACAGAGTTGTTTTCCTGCTTGGAATGCATTCCTCTTTCACAGACATTAACAGAAAATCCTCTGTGAGTGTGGAAAAGACTGCAGTAACATTCTCTCTTTTGCACAGGTTCATGGCAGATATTTTATTTCCCTTATGCAGGAAATAAAATAAGCAGCCAAGTATTGCAATGCTCAAATTTAAGAAAAAAAAATCAGAAAAATCTGTAAAAATTGGGTGCATCCTTCTTCTAAAACCAGCACAAACTAAGAGAAGTATGTTTCATTGAGGTTTTTATTTTTCTGTCATTCATTCTTTTCTTACAATTTTTGGTCTTGTCTCTTACAATCATCATTATTCTTATTTTTATGATGTAATTTCTTCTTTCCCACATCCCAAATGATAAGCTCTGACTGCGAAGAGTTGATTTGCCTGTCTTCGCATCCTAGGTAAGGGTACACTCACTTTGTCTGGGAAAGATGCTTCTGATATTTTCTAGCTTGTACAGGACTCAATAATCAAAGCGAGTCTTTAGGCTTAAACCAAATACCACAGCACACATGCTCTAGACAGAAGCTATGCTTCATTCCCACTGTGAAGTAAAATTAAGCCAGATCCTGACCTTGAGCCTGTAGTTTGTAAAGAGCTTTAAGTGCTGGGCTGGTGCCCATTTAACCCCACTGTAACAGTTGTAGGGTCACAGGGAGGTGACAGATGCTATCAGACACTTCCTACTACAGATGATAAATTATGAAGAGAGATCTTTGCATAGACTATATTTGAAAATTTCAGCTGAGGTTCTTGGCAGTCCTACAGAAACATCTTTATTGATTCAAGCCAGCTAGTGCCTGTTGTGTTTATCACAGATTTCCTTATAGAAGATAACCATCCAGGCTGATAAAAGCAATGAAATTTCAGTACAGCACAACACTGGAAATTTGGATCACAAATAAACAAATATTGCCATCAATATTCCTGGCATTATATAGCAGCTATTAATATCAGGCTTACATATTGTAATTTTGTTTCTTAAACCACACAGATAGAGCTTAGATGTATGGATTTATTATCACATTTGGCATATATTATTTATAGCATAAGAAAGGTGAAACATCTTGCAGCATGCATGTAAAGATTAGGATTTATTGTCCAGGAATCCTTGAACAA
This sequence comes from Onychostruthus taczanowskii, assembly GCF_017590055.1. Taxonomy (NCBI): domain Eukaryota; kingdom Metazoa; phylum Chordata; class Aves; order Passeriformes; family Passeridae; genus Onychostruthus; species Onychostruthus taczanowskii. Next base: position 491,214 of record NW_024503568.1, on the reverse strand, counting down.
TTTTATCAAAAGCCCATTTCTAGGTGGTGTTTTTCTGCAATAAATCATACAGCAGAAATCTATCAGTGGTCACCAGTAAGAGATAAATGAGAGCAGAGGAAAGAGGGTCATCACAGAATTTTTTTCTGTATCATGACCTGTCATTGGCAGAAATCCATTCATTATCGTACACAACTGATTTTTTTTTCTCACTCACTGGGTTTGCTGTTCTGGGCACTGTTATCAAAAATAAAATTAAAAACTTTGCAGAATGTAGGCCTTCAGGCATCATGAAAACGGAGTTTACTTAAAGACCACAGGTGCAAAGACTAACACTAATTTTACTCCCTCTCCCCGCCTCCTCCCTCCCTCCTGCACTACACTTCTTTCTTTCCTCTTTTCTCCATCCTCTGCATAAGAATAAACTGCTTTGAGGTTTTCATTATGGAGATAGGGGAGGAGAGGGACAGGATCATAAACCTGATGCCGTGGCAGTACATACGGAATCTATAGATACATGCAACTCAATCAGTTGATATGTGCAGGAAGGAGGCAAAATCTGTATTGCCCTAGCAGAAGTGGGGGAGCTCTGCTTAAGCTGCATTAACCCCAACTGAAATTCTCCAAGAACCTTTCTAAGTTTATTAATAAAGTGCAGTCACATTTTTTTCTTTTAGTAAGAAGAAAGAGGGGGGAAGAGCAATAAGGAGGAGGGCTGAAGTGTGACCTTTTTTGCAAGTTGAGATTAATCGAGGTAGGAAGGAGCAATATCATCTCACATATCTCAGTGAACGTCACCACCCAGGTTTCTATAAGGTCCTCAAAAATGATCCCCTCACACTCCAGGCAGCTGATGTGGGATTTGTTTAGGTAATGGAGCCTTCACCATAATTATGCTCAGAGCAGTCAGGTTTGTGGGAGACTAGAGTGCATAGGTGAAATTTTTATAATACAACAGCAAAACTTTTAAACCCATTTGACAGTTGGATAGATTTATATATACTTCCTTTGTGCTAGTGTATCACTGGGGCACACACTAAGACACCCAGATTGTGCTCCTTTTGGAAAGCCTTAGTTATTATTGCTTTATTCATTCAGGATTTTATCACAGTGCAAGAGTTTTGTTTGGTTCTTCATCTCTCCATATTTACCATCTCTCCATATTTTGGACATAAACCAGAAGCATTTTACTTTCCCTGAGCTAGGTAAAGGGGTAGAAATGCAGGGTCTACATAGTCCTTTCAAAATAAATTAAATAGTGAACTTCATTTGTGAACTTCAGCTGCTCCTCATCAACAGAGACAAGGGTGGGGCTGTGTAAGATAAGATCAGCTACATAAGTTTATGTCACTCCTGGGAAGACCTTGATGTAAGTGAGCCACCAAACCATGGTCTCTCCTTCCCAACCCTGGACTGAGAGTTCTACACCAGAGGGAATGAGGTGCCATCCTTGTGGAGCACAAGTCTCATTGCCAGAATCATCTGTGTGCTGTCACAAAGTAAAGCTCTTTCTTCTACTGAAGAATGTCATATATAACTAGGTAATCCACACTTCTAAAATTTTTCTCTTTTTCTTATAATAATACTAGTTACTGAAGTAATTTGCTAAATGGCTAGTAACTATCACAATTGTTCTTCAATAATCTTATCATAAGAAAATACAAGATCTGGTTGTAATGCGTAGTTTATTAGGTTAATACTGTGTATTTAATTAATTTATAATTAATATATTATATAAAATAATTATTAATTCCACAAACTGTTGGTATATAAGATTTGTATGTTATTATTTCCTTAATTTAAAGGATGGACTTGGTGACCAAAGGTTGGACTCAATAATCTCAGAGGTCTTTTCCAACCTAATTGAGTCTGTGATTCTATAACTTATGAGAAGGATAAAGAGGAAAGGTTTAAAGTGAGAAATTCTGTGAGAAAGGTTTAAAGTGAAATTGCTGACAACAATAATAATTAAAAGCCAGTCTGAAGAAATCTTTATATCTGTTGCAGCAAGTACAGAGATGCTACAAGTTTCAAATAAGTTTTAGCTGTAAATGTATTTTACATCAAGTACATGCAAACCTTGTTTGTATGAAAATTACTTGTTTGCTCTGTGTGATCAGTTATAATCCTGCATGAAGGCTTTATTTTAATGGCTGCAACATGTGTGCAGATTCTGGATCTTCATGGATTAAACTTTATTAATTTTTTTAATCTTTCAAACTCTTCTTCCTATGCTGTAAATTTAGATAATTTTTCTTGTTTCTTGCATAAGTCTTTCAGAAAGAAATTTATTCACTCAAAGTAGGGAAACTTGCAAAGATCTGTATCTGTAAAATTTGTATCTTGTAAAGATACAAATTCAGTAAAAGAAAAGAAGGAAGTATTAAGATATTACAAGAATCTAACAAAAATGTTAAGATACTACAAGAATGTCTTATTTTTCCTTTCATCTTGACTTCACCATTTACTTTCAGCATGCAAAGTAAACATCTTCAGAATTCTATTAAAAATTGAGTTAAGAAGAGTTTTAAAAATCCCTTTTTTAGATATACGATCATTACCATTCTTTTTATTTGGCTGACATAATTTTCAACTAACTGGAAGATTTTATTCCTTGGAATCATGACAAGTACAGATATGAACAATAACTTATGGCTACCACATTAAATGAATGGCTCAGCTTAGTAACTCACATTTCAACTTTACCGTAAACTCAACTAAATTGCTTAACCTACATGAAACGCAAGCTCCTCTAAATGGCTATTATTATTTTTAAGCCATTAATATGCTCAATATTGCACATAGTATATTAGAATATAATTTTACACCTATAAACCATGAAAAAAAGGACAGGCTACAGGGCAAATCACAAATTTTTAAGTTGTCAAGTCTTGAATTGATTGTAAATCTATTAATTTCTTCACTGAGCAGTAAAACAAGCAGTAGTTTACACTATGCAGTCTAGGTTCTTTTTGGGAAAAGACAGTTTGTATCTTTCTTTTTAGTATTTTGGTTGAAACCTTTAATTATAACCAATTGAATCTCCTTAAAGATTAGGGGGCCCACATAGACAGACTGTGCATACCCAGTCATTATCTAGAGCTCAACCAGAGATTAATGTGGGTGAATTTTCTATGATATCATGCACTTTTACCTATTATCAAAATTTAGGATATATGCCATATAACCTTTTGTTTTAATATGTATCCTGGTTTTAAATACATTTTTCTTATAAATGTTATAACGAAATCTTCCCTTAAGGCAATTTTTTCTACTGTCTAAAAGTTGGATGCAGTAACATTGGGGATTTTATTAATGAGGAGAAAGAAGTGTCTGTGATTACAGGACTTGGAGAGTCACAGGAATTGTGGGAATTGCAAAACAATTGCATGAAGCCAGATTAGCAGGGCCTTAGAGAAACCCCAGTGTGGGTGTCACTGACAGTGGAGCAGGGATACACTGGATGGATTTTGGATATATTCACCAAAATGAGGATCACACTTTGATATCAAACCGAACACCATCTGCACTGAAATGGTGAGACCTTTTTGCCTGCTCTGTGTTGGACACAGACAAGAAGCAGAAGAGTGGAAAGGAACAGAGAAGGTAAATGAGAGGCAGAGACTCCTTATAAGGCAGAGTAAGTGGCCTCAGCTGCTCCACCATTGTCTGTTGAGCTCACACAGGGAAAGGAGTGAAAATTTCCTTCATGCAGAGCAAATACGCCCTGCTCTTGTTGTGTGGGACAAGGATGAGATGGCAGAGGACTTCCTTCTTCCCCCATTTCTGTAGGCAGGCCCTGTGCTAAAAGCACCTTCCTGGTCTTAGTCTAGGATAAAACTTTCACCTTCCCTTTCCATTTTATCCTCTGAGCCTGTGTGCACTCATTTTGTAAATAATTTTGGCAGACAGAAAAGATAGAAGCAAGTACGTCTGTGTTTTAGAGATCAATACTATCAGGTTGATAAGAGTCTGCCAAGTCAAAGAAATTCCTTGGCTTCTTTCCTATCACAGCCACAGAAATTTGCTCAAAGGAAAGATGCTTCATGTATCATCCCAGTACGACTCTGTTGGATCAGTTTTGCTCAGCCTCCTCCACTTGCAGGATTTTGTGGTCCTAATTCCCCCTCATGATGTGAGTGCTTAAAACATCTGCAAGATTTCCACAAGTAAAACAAGGTGAGAATGTAGTCCAGGAGATTTAGGGGTCATATGAAAGATTTAAAAATTAGTTGTGAACTAGAACACTGTTTGCCCTTCAGACATCTGGGGCTCATGTATGAATCTTCTGCAGAAAAACAACTTGATGTACATGGGAAGTGGAACAGTGAGTAACAAGGACAAGGAAGTCCATGGGGCTTCAGTCCTTTTCCTTTGTGCATCCACAGCATCCCAAATCAGAAAATTACTTTGCCTTTTGCTAGTCACAAGCACCAAATTCTTCTGGCAAACTGTAGGGCCCAAGAGCTAAATTGTTGTTGTCCCTTCAGTGTCTTTTCCTGAGACACTGTGAGCAAGTTGAGAAGGATGCAGGATATCCAATTCACTTTGTTTTCCAAGTAAGATTGCAAAAGTGTCTAGGTCAGTGCATTTTTAATGGGAGAATAAAGATGGAAATGTGAGTTTTAGCAAAAAAAGTGTGAGATATGTAAATTATTTTCAATTTTTTTTTCCTAAAAAATGAAAGGAAAGGTGATTGGAAAGACAAAATGCAGCAGTGAAGACCAGAACCTACTCTGGAAAGCCTAATGTAATTGCTATGTAATTCCTATGGCAACATTAAGAAAAAAAAAAAAAAGAGCAAGGAAATTTTCCAAGTCAAATTCCTCACAATACCCAGTGTTCTAAATTTCTTATATTTTACCATGAAGGGTTACCCAGATCTCTTTCCACTTCAGCAATAACTTAGTGGAGCAGATCTTTAAATATTTTTCCTTTGAAATAGTCCACAAGGCTTACAGATAGAATTTTTATAGTGAGAGGTAAAAAAATGTCTTTATTAAAAATATATATCAAGGAATCTTCAGGAAAAATGATGATGGGATTGTAATTTTTACATGTGATCTTATGAAAGGTGAAATGATAAATCTCCTAATGACCCAGACCTACATAGGAGGGCACTACATTCAGTCCCCTCTAACCCACACTGGAAGCCCTAATGCAGAATCACTACCATGATTTATAATATTGAAAAAATATTTTTTGCAGCTTTTACTGTTATGGTGCAAGAGATCAGAATGAATATATACTGTTAATCTATTTCTCAAAACTTCCTGCCTCTTGCTTTCAGAGCAATGTCACAGTGGTGTCTCATGTTTCCAGCATTTAGGGATCTAATTGGGATATTGTTCTGTACTTGCTGTTAGACAGTGTGGTGACAAGATGAATCTCAGCCAACGCTGGCGGCCAGCCAGGGCATACCTTGCACAAACAAAGTGCAGGGCAATTAAAGTGGAAGTGCCAAAGGAGAGCTGCTGAGAGAGAGCACAAAAATAGCCATCCAAGAAAGCACTTGGAAAATGCATTTCTTTGGCTTATTGGAGGACTGCTGTTCCATCCATTTATTTCTTTCCCTTTATGTTTTTCCCTCAAGGGAATCTGTTTTCCCCTCTTCAATATTTTTACTCTTCAGAGAAGTTTGGGAAAGCCGTGGTGAGGAGGAGATTCTTTTCTAGCAGGGCAGGGGAGAGAGGATTTCTATTATGTGAATTGAGGCAAGAGGATATTAGAGAAGAAATAGCTTTGGGAAACATGTTATGAAATGAAGCTTTTTACAAAAATACAGGGATGGGGTGCACTGTACACATGTTATGTGCTGCAGACATATAGAGCAATCATTCCATACACAGCTATGTATAAATATTGAAACAAGGTCTGTAATTCCACTGATCAAAATGAAAGACTTTAAGGAGTCAGATGTTCCCCCCACTCCCTGCTATGCAAACAGGTGTGCATTATTAAACTGAATTCACAATGACCTTATTAGAAATTTGTGCAACCTGTGTTGAACATCTAGTATCCTAAATGCTCTACAAATTATTCCAGCAGGGCATTCTGTGGCGTTCAGTGACAAAACCTAACAAAGCTGAAACATTTATTCCTTGGAAGCCTGGTTGTTAATAGATGGGCAAAACACTGTTGTAGAGGGAAGAGGGAGAGCAGGCTGGGGAATTAGATAAAGGAGATAAAGGATAAACAAATGTACAAACCAAATTTCCAACCTCACTCCCAAACAAAGCAGCTGATCACAATATGTATTTTTCTTTTCCTTCAAATCTGCTCCAGTGTTCTTGTGCAGCAGGTGTATACTTGCAAAAACCAAAACAATGAGCTTTACTGAATTTCTGCCTGCCCTGGATGGTCGTGTTGATGGGTCTGATGTATTTGGTCTGATGTATTTTTTTTTTCTGAGAATATATTTCTCTAATGAAGATTTTATGTCTACAAGATAACTTTTATTTTCCCTGTAGTTATACAGTTTCAATAATGTTTTTGTTTACGGGCAGATCTAGTTATTGTGTCTAGCAGCAACAGCAGGAGTCACAGAAATAAGCTCCTAAGCATATTAACAACTACTGATGTATTTATTAATCTGAGCTTCTCTAAATACAACATCCAAATTCTTCCCTAAAATGTGTTTCTTTACATCATGTCTGTGTCAGGTCAGAAGCAGCAGATACATGCTTTCTGACTTAGATTTGTTTTGAAAAACAATTATTTATTCTGTGTGAAGAAAAGGCTGCATTGCCGAGGTCAGACTTTTATCATTTTCTTTTTATGGAGCAAGCCTTTGGGATATTGTAATGGTATGTCAGCTAAGCACCTAGATGGCTCTGCAAGGTCAAACAGAGTTACAACGGGCATATTTTATGTATGTATCTTGCAAGTGTTGTCCCAGTACACTCCAACCCCACCAATAAACCATTTTATTGCTTTACAATAACACAGCTTTTTGTTCCACAGGATTTTCCCCCCACTTTGAATCAATGCTAAATTCATACAGATGTCAATAACAAAAAATTTGCCAAGTTCTTCCTGGGGTCACTTAATGACATTGTTAGGATTCTTAATGTAGCCACTAGGTGAAAGAGCTGCTAGTGCTGCATAAAGAATGAGTTGTTCTACTCCTGCCACAGCCTCAGCTGATTTACAACCACTTTGTGTTTGATGTTGGACAGGATAATTTCATCAGTCTCCAGCCCTTGTGATCATATCCCAAAATGACTAGTCAGGTGAAGTCCTAGCCAAAGATTGCTTGTCACCTGTAGGAAGTAGCTGTCTGCTATGAGTAGTCTTTACTCATAAATGTAATCATCAGTTAGCTATTCATTGAGCTATACTTCATGCTCTAGATGTAGTAGTGAGGATAATGTACAAACACCTCACAGGGAAAATGCTTTGAAACAACAGATGTGGACATTTAAAAACTTGTTTTTTTACAGCAGGACAGAATCTTAAACGGAAGTAACTGGCTTCCAAGTTCATCTCTGAAGGTTACTTCAGAAAACCTGTCAAAACCTCTCCCCCTCCCTGGGTGATTCACTGAAGCAAATGTCCTGCATTTAAAAACAATGATTTCCTAAAAGTCCAATACCAACATCATCGTGGTGATTTAAGGCAGCCAGAGCAGGAGAGGTATAAATATTTTGTGCACTGTTGTTTTGAAAGAATATGTGATGTGGTGATAGGGCTGTCTGAGAGAAGAGTATGCTAATGCAGCCACATCTCTCTGGGCAAATTCTTATTTGTTTTGGTTACATTCCTTGAAATTGTGGAGAATGTATCTATTTCTACTACAAGTGATGCATTTCTATCAGATCCAGACATATAATTTGGGATGAAGTAACTAACACTCACCCATTTTTTGCTATTCAGCTGGGCTTAACCTGACATTTATTCTCTTATTTTAAATAAATAAAAATCTTGTTTCAGAAGAAGTGAAGCTAGTAAGAATTCTGCAAAAGCATTATAAAATTGCCCAAGAGAAAAGCAGTGCTGTTATTAGGCCAATACTGCTGTAAATGATAAATTAAAAAGGCAACGTGAAGAGGCTGAAAAGTGGTGACAGCTACAATGACTACATTTTCTCTTTTCTCAGTGTGAGATCACAGTGCAGGAATATATGAACTTTGAATCCCTTTGTGAAATTTGTGCTCATTGTAGCTGTCACTGCTGCAGGTGATGAACACTCCCAACCTGTTGTTTCTCCTCTGTGCTTTTAAAAATGCAAGGGATAAGTTCTAGTAACAAAGGAGTAGATATTCTGAAAAATATGGTCACATAGCTAATGGGGAGGTCTGGATAAAAAAGTCAATCTATTTTGGAATTTATTCAGAGGTTTGTGAGATTAAGGTCAGACAGATATTTAATTTCTACAATTGTGGCTGGAAAAAAAAGCATAACATTTGATATGTTTTAGTAACATCTATTTCGTCAGGATACTTCCAAGGTCTGAATGTACACTGTTTTTTCTTCCTCAGGTTTGTTCCTCAAGGTCTGTTCTCTCTATTCATTTCACTAAAAAACTTATAGATCTAGTACCTGAAAAAAATATCTAAATTGGAGGTTCAAACAACTCAAAATGCAACAGGAAATGGACTGAGACTTCTAGCTTGTCTTATTAAGAGGAACGAGGTCTTTTGTAAATTTTGCATGTATAATATATGTGAAACTTTAAATTTTGGAATCAGAGAATGTGCAGATGACATATGGTGTGAGATAAGTTTTGTTTTTTTTTTTCTTTTCCTGAATAAGGAAGGATAGAAACCAAAACTTGCACAAAAGAACAATTCAACTTTTGTTCCACAGAACAATTTTTCAAACTATTCTGTTAGCACAGCTCTTTATGTTAATGATTTTTACATCTCTTTAAAGGCACCTGTATTTTGGAAACGTATATAGGTAGAGATTTTCTACTTCTTAAAATTCTCTTTATTTGATATTTTGCACTCTGAATTTTACTCTGATTGCTCAATATTTATTTTTTATTTTTTCTCAGTGCCTGGAAGTGCCTGTGGTTTGTACCAGCTTTTAACATGATACAGGACTTCTTAGAGAAAAGCTCTCTCACACTGTGGCCTCCTTTTATTCCTTCCATGCTGATGAACACACAACACAGAGTTACTGTGCAGGAGTAAATGGGATTTTTAAAATATTTTTTGGCCTAAAAATAAAAATAAGTTTTTATGCATGTTTTAATTACTAATGGAATATTTCCCGTCTTGTGGGTCTGGTCAGAACAGGGACAAGCTTTTGATACCCAAAGGCAGAAATCCTTTTCAAACAGGTAACTTGCAGTAGACACCCAATGACAGATTCTTCCCTGAGTACTATAGCACTACTAGGCACCATGGTAATAAAGGTGTTATATTTAATTATGCTTTTCCGTATGTGACAAAAGAAAGAGCCTTTGGCAATTGAACAACACTTTCTATCACCCAGTGTCATTTGTCTCCTGTAAATTGTGTGCACAAACTGATCTGCAGCATGAATATTTTGTTTGCCTTTGCAAAGCATTGCTTGACAAAAACCATACACAAATATCAACACCTTCCCTTTACAGAAAGGCAAGGGAAATTATCCAAAAATGAGACAACCAAGGCTTACAGGAGTGTGACATCTTTACATCTCTAAAGTAGGTAAAAGTAAAATTTGCTTAAGTTAAAGAAAACCAAAAACCTCCAAACCTCCAGGTAATCTGTAACTTGTTTTTACTATATCTTGACAAAACAGGATTGTTGTTGTGATGACTGTCACTGCCTTTGCAAGCCCTGTTGTGGCTCTGTGACCATGGAAAGTGGCTGCTTGCCAAAAGGGAGTCTCCAGAAAGGTGCTGCCATGCAGCAACAACCATTTCTGGGACTTCCTAGGGGAGGTTGTAACACCCGGTGTTATAGCAGGGAGCAACACTGGTGCATCTTCAGCAGCCTCCACAAACACTGGAGCTGAATCTTTCCAGGAGCAGCACTGAAGGCTTGGGGCATCACTGCATCACTGGCACAATTGAAAAGCTCCCTTCCCTTCCCACACATGGATTAATTTGTATTTCCATTTAAAACAAAGTACAGTTACAAATGTGTTTTTGCAGTCAGGATTCTCTTTCCAAACAAACTTTTTTTTTTTTTTTCTGTAGGTTTTCTTTTGAAAGTCTTTTTCTTTTCTAATGCTGGTATATGATATTCTATCTGGAATTCTTTCCCATTTTTTCATTCGCTTCTTGACTCTCAATGAAAAGATAGGACTGACAGACAACAATGTCCATTTTTCCAGGTTAGTTTCATGTGTGATTCCAGCTGGCTTCCTTAGATGTTTCAGACATTTTATCTTAGGTTCTCAGTATCAGTGTAAGACAAAGAGCTAATTCTACCCCAAATCTGGAACTTTAAATTTGGCAATACTGCTTTGCTGTATCTTGTGATTTTGTTCTGGATCTGGGAGACAGTTTTTTTTTTTTTTTTTTTTCTCAATATTGATTTAGATAATCCCATGTGAAAGACTAGCATCATGTAAATAATAATGATTATTTATTTGACTATGCCAAATATCAGAGACAAAAACCACCAGAAAAATAAAAAAAACACAGAGGAAGGGGGACAAGTGGCTTAAATGAACTAAGACAAAAGACTGTTTGCATATGTCATGGATCAGTACTGAATTAGTATTTTTTTTAATTAATGATAAGGTAAATGTCATGTAATACATACAGTAACCAGGATACTTTCTTTTCATTATCAAAATCTTTCTAAGGAAAAATCTTACTTTTTCTTGTTGTGAATCACAATGTGGTTTCTCTGCAGAAAAAATGTTGAGAAAAAGAGAATATTTCCAATTCTAAACCTTGAAGCAGTAGTAAAACAGCATCAGCAGATTTAAGAGAGCCTTTATTTTACAAGAGATTTTGTATTCCTAATTTTTAAACACTTAAAAGACAGATATAATAGTACAAATTAGTCACCCTGGCCTCAGTTTATAGGAATCTATGAAGAGGAACTATAAATCAATATATGGTGATTCACCACATCCTATAATAGCCCAGATGAGTCATATTTTGGAGGTGTGCTCTGCTTTTGATGACTATAGCAGTAATGTAGCATATTTAGCTCAGTCACAGGCACCTGCCTTTGAGACAGTCGGGTGAGTGTGGCTGAATTCCACCTTTTTGTGCCTGCTGTCTCCAGTTCTTCCACATTTCCTGAGTGGAAGTGGAGAGGACAGGGTATGGACCTGAGCTCTCCCACATCAGCCTGTGCACAACATCTACAAATCCCAGAATCTGTTGTAATACTTCTAGCAGATGAGCAAAAGGCAATGTCTTGTGTCATGTCAAAGGAGAATGTGCTCAATTGTTATCCAATGGCTCATAATTGGATCTGGGGTGAATGGTTCCCATTCAGTCAGTTTTTGAGCTTAAAACACATTTTACCACTGAGATTTTGAGGTGGCCTGAGTTATTTCAAATGCTGTTAGTATGCAAAGAAATCAACTTGTTTTGAATGTCTGGAGTGATGTTTAAACTGAAAAAATATGACTGAAATGAAAAATTAGTCCCTTAAAGTGTGATATTATGCAGCTGATGAAAACACATTGAAAAAAATAATGGTATTAGTTTCTGCAGCATGAATGTGTGTTTTTGCAGTAAAATCTGCCTAAGAATTTTTAGTACTTCTTACAAAGATTTAATAAGAAAGACTTTAAAATGAGTTTACTGTATGTTTGCCCAGGCCTCTTCAGCAGCAGTACAATACAGTGAGTGTAGGGTTCTGCATAACAATTTTTTTTTTTAATTTCCAAGCTACATGCAGTGCCAACATTTTTTGGCTTGCTTTGAGCAACATAGGGAGTTCTATGCAATAAAAAGTTAAAAATGCAAAACCAAAAGCTTTAAAACTAACACACATTTAACTTATGATGTCAAAATATAGTTTTGTGCATGATGTTCATCTGTTTTGCCTCAGTGGGACAACATGTTGCCTTCTTGTGCCTCCATTAGGATGTGGCTGCAGCACTCATTAAAGTGCTCTGACTCGAACCTGTACAAATGCCAGCCTTGAATGCCAGATAATATCACTGAGTTTTTTATTAAGATTTTTTTCCAGTGTTGTGAAGGAGGTAAAAAAGCTGGACATAATGTTCTTTCTTGTCCAGGGAAGGCAAAAACAGGGAAAAAGTGGAGAGTCAGTCAGTTGCAGTGGATCAAAGTTGCATGCACCAAATAATGACAATTACAACAACACAACTCTTAGGGCCAGATTTTATATTGGCATATGAATGGATTTTTCTGAAAAGTTGTCTCTGAGGATAAGGGTTGAATGAATCATTTTTTCCCAGGAAGCAAAACACTGTTATTGCAGAAACTGCTTCCCAGCTCTCATCATACTGTGATTATAAGCAATCTTCATTGCCATTGCACTTACATTGTATTTCAGGGTGTAAAGACAGTCATTTTTAAGTATTCCCTCTGTGGAAATGTCATTACCCTGTCCCTGTCTCGATTTTGCCTTGCCACCTCTTTCTCCTCAGACTTCCATCACAGCAGTATGAACAGCCCTTGCTGTGCGCTGCTCTGTGTCTAGAGGAGGAGCAGACAAGGTCAGGAGCAGGTTCCTCTCCAGACCCCTTCCACTCAAGCAGGGCTGTGCTGCTTGGTGCTCCTGTGGGAAGCAAGCAAAGCACTGAGCTGGCAGTCAGCAGGCACCTCTACTTCCTTCCTAAAGCACTTAAGGACCCCTAGGTGGTGACTTCAAAGACAGTTTATTCACTGCTCAGAGGAATGGATATTTTGTAATACGAAATGAATTGAATTTCAAAGCCTGTAAAGGTCAAAAGCAGCCTCTGGCCAAACAAGAGGAAGAAGCCGGTGGGAATTACACCTCTTCATGAGAGGCCACTGGAACACAAACAGCCCTTGTGAAGTTGCATATGCAAAGAGTTGAACCACAAACCTCCACAGAGCCTGATGGATGAGAAGTAATAACTCACCCCTAGGACAGGCAGAGGCCAGAAATGCTGGGCTGATGCAGTTTCCCTTTGCCTGCTTTTATTCTTTCAGGTTTGGCACTAGCATCTCTTGAGGTGGGACTGTTAGCGTCCATTTTCATCGCTGCATATGCCAGGTCAGACTCTGCAGGTGTGAAAAGCCCTGTGGTGATAGCACTCACTCTCCTTAAATAAGCCCAGGAGATGGTGAGTCTGGGAGAACTAACATAAGAACTTGTCACAGTTCAGAAGCCTCCCACTCCTTCACAAAATTAGTCTCTTTGAATTACAGCTAATACTAATTCTGTTTTCTGTATGGAACAGTACAGACCTATGTGATTTTCCAAAGGAATTGATTAAAAAGTGCCCTGCTGTCACTGGTTTAAGCTCTTGCCACCCTGAGTGGAATTCAATGGGTAAGAATAAGGACAATCATGCAAATATTCAGAATAAAGTGTTAAAGCAAGACATTATGTTGGCTGTCTTACTCAAGACAAATATGGAACTAAAGTGTATCTTATTGTATTACTTACCTAATCATCAGATTTCTAGCCATTTCACACATTTCAGGGGAAAAATATTCTTTGATGACTTTTTCTCTTTCAAGGGGTTTTTTGTATCTTGCTACCAGATAAAAAACCCCAAATAAGCAAGCAAGAAAACAACCCCCAAACAAAACAAAAAATAGGCATCACCAGTTGTGGGTACAGGCTTCCAAAGAGAGAGAAAATGGACTCATAAAAATTGTCTTATGTGCATTTTCTGGGGTGAAAAGTGTGAATGTTAAAGGCTACTAACTTGCAGTTTATCCAATATTTGATGCCTTTCAATTTTGTAGTCCTTTTTCTTTAGAAGCAGACTGCCTAGTTGTGGGAAGAACTACTAGATCCAGGATCAGTAAGCTTGTCTGGGGATTGGGAAGGATGAACCGGTGTCCCTGATTTCTGAGCACTGTAGTTCTGCGGCTGTGGGCCACAGAAGAAGACATCTCTTTCTCTGAGGTTGCTGCTGTTTGGTGGCAGGTGCTCAGGGCTTTGCCTGCAAGAAATGGAATAGGAACGTCACAAAATTCAGTAAGGGCAAATGCCAAGTTCTGCATCTGAGATGGACCAACCCGTGTGCTAATCCAGGCTGAGTTCTGCCTGGCTGGGGAGGCAGCTCTGCTGAAAAGGTCCATTAGATGTTGGTGAGCTGTAGCTGAACATGAGCCGGGGTGCCTCATGTCATTAAGGAAGATAAAAAAGACTAAAGTTTAAAGAAGATAAAAAAGGGGTCTATTAACAGGAGAAAAGGCAGTGGATTATATTCCCCCTTTACTTTGCACTATACTTGAACACATATACAAAACTGCATCCAGATTTGGTTCCCCCTATTCCTAAAACATGAATAACCTGCAGCAAGTTCAGTGGGGTGCCCCCAAGACAGGCATGGCTGGAGCACTTGCCCTGTGAGAAGAGGCTGAGCGAGCTGGGCTTGTGTAGCCAGGGAAGGGATGGCTCCAGGGTGACCTGCCAGTGCCTGTGAGGAGGCTATGGAAAAGAGGGGCATGCTCCTCACAGTCATGTGTGCTGAGAGGATGAGGGGGAACAAGATAAAAAACAGACATTCAGACTTTACATAAAGAACACTTTCATGGTGAGGACTCCTCAGCAGCAGAAGAAGAGGGGGTTTGTAGTCCCCATCCTGGGAGATTTCCAGACTGTATAAACCCCAGAGCAGGTATTCAAGCTTGACCTGCTTTGAGCAGGAGGTTGGCTGAGAAGCCTCCTGCTATCCCTTTCATCCTGGTCATTCTGTGAGCATGTGAGCACCCATTTTGATGCTGGAGTAATTTCAGTGGTTAGTAAAAGCAGCATACTCACTTCCTGGCTAAAACATGATCTGAAAACTTCTGCACACAAAACACATCAAAATGGAATTTTAAATTAAGAGAAATGAAAAATGAAAAAATCAGCATGTAGCTTGAAATTAGTTTAATGAATTAGTTTGATGAGCTTATCTTCACTTGAAGATAGTGGGCAAAAGAGAGCACAACTGTCAGCTGCATCAGGTTAAACACAGGCAGCGTTGTTGCCCTGGCCTGTGTCATGACTCCCTGTGTGAATAACATCAGCAGCACCCCGTTTCAGCTGCCACCACATGGTGCCTGCAAGGAGAAGGGACAAGCAGCACTTTGTGGCTGCCACCTGCGAATCCCTCATTATTGGCAGGTACTTTGCAGTAGAGTACTGGGACGGGATAATTGCTGGAGGTAGAATTGGCAAGAGCAGTGTATGGGAGACACATTCAATTGCACGTGAGTATGGTAGGTGAACTATAAAAAAAGCAACCCTGCCATTATCTGCTGAACAGCCGGCAAGTCTGGGTCTTCCATTTTGTTTACGGCAGAAGGGACAAAAGGCTGGTGGTGTCAGTACTAAATAGCCTGGGGACTCTGTGCCTTGCAAAGGTATGATGGATGCCTTCGTGAGCCATAGCTCAAACTTTGGTGACAATAACAGTGAGGCATTGCAAGTTTATTTGCAAGATTAAGTCTAAATGTTGTCCCCAGAGTGCAGTATAAAAACTAATTAATTTTTTTATTCTTTATCATTGAGATCAACATTCATTCATAGGAATTTGCATTTCTATATGACCCTTGTGTAAACCAGCTTGCATGGGAGGGGGACCAATTTTTAAATTCATCAGTAGTGTTGTCCATCCTACTCAAATATTCCATTTATACTAAATATTTCCAAGTTCTATGGCCAGCCTTAGGAGGAAAACAAGTACTTATATGAGAAACACAATTACTATTTTTCATTACACAATGTTTTACTATGCATTTGTGTTATGTAGCTCCTCTGCTCTGTGGATTCCTCAACATCTAATTCAATAAGTGAGTTTACACTGCAGTCTTTCACCCATTGAGAGTATTGGCTGTGCTTTTCACCCAGGCATTTTAGCAGACCTTGGCTTCAAGTTGTAGGCGTCTTTACACCTCAGCACTTCTTTGGTTTCCAACAGGTTCATTCATCAGTTTGAGCACTCAAAATTATTACTTGAGAATATTATTAGGTGGGGAGAGGTGAAAACACTTGTAGAGTGAAGACATAAGCCCCCAGGACATGAAAGTAAGAGAGAGGTTGAAAAGGTATTTTAGTGGGGAAAAATATCTTACCATGCCATCAAAACTGCGATTCAGAGCCTCCCCATGTAAAAATTTTGTCAGACAAATCTCCAAGGTCTTGCGTTAGCGCTGGGAAATTTTCCTTATAGAAGGATGTTGTAGAAGGGAAGGGTGCTACCCTCTGCTTTGGCTTCTCATACAAGGAATGCCTGATATGGAGCTGAGAGCCTACAGGCCACAGACCTGTCAAATGGGAACGTGCTGGAACCATGTGGGAGAAGTAGGAACTGGGAAAGAAGGTGCACTGCAGCTGTTGGACCTAAGCAGCAGGCTGCAGTCATGCAGGAGCATTTCCTTTTTTCCAGACTCATCCTGCACTGATCTCTGGAAAATCTACTCCATACCTAAAAAGTCCACTTCTAATATTGTCAGTCCTTTTTGGTCATGGTAGCCTCAGGTGGTCCAATTACCTACCAAGCCAGCAACTTTCTCCTGTGCTAGTGGGAAGAGCTATGAAAATGAAACTTTTCTTCATCCCTTCAACACATCACACTGAGGGAAAACCTATTCATAAATTGCATGTAGGCTTCTATACTAGCCAATTTCACAGATGTTTTACAGAGTTATGCAGAAAGTTAACACTGCTGACCCACCAGTTTTTGTGGGTGTTTTCTACTGGTTACATATTTTCTGGCTTGAATTAGCTTTGGACAGAGAGATTCTTTCAGTGGAAGTCAGAAATGTCTATGGGTGTTCCTGTGTAAAAACTGAGGGAAAAGTCAGCCTAAACAGAGCTTCCAAAGCTAACAGCTTTCCTTATTAACTCGTATTATCCAACATGCTGCATTTTGTAGGGGGGGAAAGATCTAAAATACGGGAGAGGGAGCAAAACTGAGACAAACAAAAAAAAAAAAAAAATCACACTTTGAAATCCATCCCTTTGGCAGCTGTCCCTTTCTCATTTTGGCAGACGGAGAATTGCTGGCAGGACTAGTGAGGGAAGGGTAAAAGACAAATGGTTCATGATGAATCCTTTAACTAAGCTGATATTTCAACACAGCACTTGCCAGCATTTTTCTTTGGCATACGCTTTATAGAATGTACATGACAACCACTTCAGCATTGTTAATATATTGGCATTACCTGGTTTATTATTCATCTCCCTCTGAATCAGACTCCAGACTTTCAGGAGACCTTGCATAGCAGAAGCCCCTTTTTCTCTTCCTAGCATTTATTTCCCTAGGTGCAAAAGTGAAACAGAACGAAGAAATCATGGTTTACAAAATCCAACAAGCTCGCTTTTTAAAATTTGAGTATTAATGATCAGGATATTATCCTTTGTAATACTGGTAATCTAAATACCACCTTTTAACAATAAGGTTTATTAAACAACTCCACTGTTTGGGTGAATCAGTTCCAGTAAGACAAAAATAAATAAGATTACAAATTCTTAAGAAATTAAAATAAAAATATGGACTAGGAGGTAATTTTGTGAGTTTTATCATGTTTTTTTTTTTTTTTTTTTTTTTTGTCCTGAAAAAAAAGTGTTCAGATTTAAGGAGAAAAAGTGAATAGATCAAGATGAAAAGAAAATATTTCAAACTCTGTAAGAAAACCAAACCAAACCAAACCAACAACAACAAAAAAAAAAAAAACCAACCAAAAAAAAAAAAAACCAACCAAAAAAAAAAAAAACCAACCAAAAAAAAAAAAAACCAACCAAAAAAAAAAAAAACCAACCAAAAAAAAAAAAAACCAACCCAAAAAAAAAAAACCCACCAAAAATATATTAAAAAAAACCACAAAAACCCAAACCAATCTGTAAGCTGAATTTATTTTTTGTGACGTTTAATTACAACATTTTAATTGACTTGAATGGGTCCAACAGTATATACTACATATATGACAATTCATTGAACCAATAAATTTGAATTTAAAACATAGTTACATCAAAAAATTAAAGAATAGTTTGGCATACAAAATGGGGGTTTTTTATTCATTCAGTCATTCATTTCTCCTTTATTTTTTCCTTCCTTTCTTGCTAAAAACTTAACTCATTATCTTTTAACAAATTTCCTTTTGTTTTCTTAAAGTTGCCACAGGTGGCATTCCACCACATCTATGTCTTTTGCAAAAGACACTGCATTTTCAAGGAGCCAGCCCATGAACACTTACCAATCATTAAATGCCTGCATGATGAAGTATGTGCCACCACAGCGGATGGTCAGAAAGACCTTGTCTGACATTTTTGAATTAAAGTGTTGATGTTTAATTGTATAAATTCCTTGTGAATGCATCTTGCTCCAGTACAGCACGATACTGTAAAAATCACTGGTGAGGTAATAACTGAAGGAAACGCTGTGAGATACGTGCGATGCAGCGTACAATTTTCTGGCCAGAGAGCTCAATTAGTTCTCCTCCTTTCTAACAGGCTACCTTTATTTCCCTTTCGGCTAATAGAAGATTAAAATTGTAAAAAAAAATTATTACAAGCTTAATCTTCTGAAATACTGATAATGACTTCAGGCTTTATTGCAGGATCTTTAGGGGTTTTTGCAAAAAGAGACCCAAAAAAAAAAGGTTTGGATATTTTTTCCTTATTTGAATTGACTGTAATGTGAGGATTTATTAATAGAAGGAAACTGAAATGCGGGTGCCTAAAAAGACAACATGGATTAGCTCAACAAGCTATGGAGAACATGAATAACAAACCATATATTTTTCCTGCCGTGACAGGGCACTGCATAAAAACACTAGGGGATGGATGCAAACAATGTGCTGGTGAGAGTGACAATAAAATAGAGATGACAGCATAAAGAGAGAATGATGAATGTATTAGCACAGGTAAGGGGGTTAGATAAAAGATCACAGGGAATAGCAGAAAATTCACTCTAAGCAGATTCTGAATAGTCTAACAGGAAATAGTACTGTTGTTAGATGTGTATTTGATAGGGAATGTGGTGGCAACAGAGTGAAGGAATCTTTGAGTTTATATGGAGAGATTTATATTTATGCCTCTGGATATACATTTATAGATATTTATACTAAATATATATTTTGATATCCTTGTAATAAATTTCTATAACAAAATGATAAACTGTATTTATTGTAGTTAACACCCTTTGCCTGCCTTACCTGTGATGCATTCATTTTTTCTTTTCAGCTGGTGATTTCTCTAAGCAGCTCAGAACTGCTGTCAGATTCGTTGAAACCTGCCAGAATTTTTTTTCTTCCTTTCTTCCCAAACACCTCCAGAGATGGGGAATTCTCCTCCTCTACTGCATTCTGCTTTGAAGTACCTGTCTTTAATTACCCAATTTTGTATTAGTTTAGATTTAAAGGTCCAATTTCTCTTATCTATCAAAGATGAGAAAAGAAGGGGAATTGAGGCTGTTATTATAAGAAAAACTGGCATTAACATAATAGACAGATTTCTTGAAAATGTTAGTCCTAAACAGTTGAAAGAAAGACGTTAGTCTATAAAAGAAAGTTACAAAACCAATCATTTTTTAAGTCTTGGTTTTCATTTCAAAAGATTCATAATAATAAATCTATTAAAGTTACATATTTTTGGCTAATGGCTACTTGCCTGGGATTAGTCTCTCAAACTGTTGTTTCTCAACAGTTGAACCAGCAAAGAAGATGAAAAACCAATCGACTTTTTTAGGCTTTATATTAGGTCCTTAGGTGTAAATAGTTCAACATAATTTTATTTTATTGCTTGTTAGCACTCTCATGTTTTCATGCCTTACGGTCGCTCAATGAGTGGTTCTTTTAAAAACCTTTCCCTTTATGTCACTATTTTCCATAAAGTAATATTAGAGATGTAGAAATCCCTGATTGCCTTTTTCAAAATGCATGTCATGTACTTGGGGCATTTGTTTGATATTGAATGGAACACAGCAGCACTACCTAGAAATCGAGGAGAAGAACTGAAAGATACCAATTTTTTCTGATGCTATAAGTAGCTTTTAGACTACTCAAAGAGGAAGAAAAAAATTTCCAAACTGAACCCCACAGCACATGCCCACGCACAAATTAGGCAAAATTTGCTGTGGCAGTTTCAGTATTGCCAAATGTTGCTCAGGGTTGCAGACTTATGTTTTATATTTTCCTTCACACATGGCATTTTTAATGCTATGGGTCAGAATTTCACCATTCAGTGGCATCTTTTTGTCAACAGTGATTCAATAGACAAAAAAAGACTTAATCTTCCAGCGAGGGATATCACATTTACACAAAATCACAATTGAAAGCATCACTCTGAGACAGATTAAAACCTGTAAGGCTAAGCATAAGAAAAAAGAAGATGAAAACCTCCAGAATTTGTGTATTACAGTATGAATGGAAGTTTCAGAAGACTAGTCAAAAAGGATTACTCTAGAAAAGAAAATGTTTGTCTTGGAGACTTTTTTATTGACCTGTGATATGCTTTTGGTTTGAAAGACATGTTAAACAAAGAGAGCTCCAGTCTTTCAAAACTCTCACAGCTCTATAAATAACTCCACATAAAATGTACAGTATGTATAAACAGCATGACAAAGATTTTCTGACAGTATTTTCTCTACAGTAAAAGTAAAGTCAAAACATCCCATTGATGGCAGCTATTTTGAAGAATTCCTAAGAATACGAGTGCTTACGAGCTGGCAAACTCTCAGTGAGTGAGAGTGAGTATAAACAATGAACTTTTATGAGGTTGTAGCCATTCCATCAAGATCCAAATGCAGCTTGGATGGACCTTAGCCAAGAAGTGGCTGCTCAGCATTTAGTAAAGCGTCAGCTAAGGGCACCGCAGAAAGAACCAAACTGTTCCAGCAGTAAAACTATCTGCCAGCAACATTTTTGAGAGTTCACCATCTGGGTCCTGCAGCCATCAATCAGACTCAATGTGTCACCCCAGCTGTCCTTCAAGGCTCCTTGTAGTCAAGGTAGAGCAGTTGTGAGAAAATAAAACACAAAAACTGAGAGAGCACAGCTGTTGAAAGCTCAAGTAAGTCAGCAGACAAATCAACTCCCAAGTGTTATATAGCACACAATTGCTTCTCTAAATCTAAAGACTGACTACTTGCATGTCTGAAATTACCTGTTTTCTGTACTGCATACTGATATTTTATTTGACTATTCTGTTTTAGTAGATTTGGGGTTGTTTCATAAATGCATCCATAAGTCTTTTTTACTTTTCTGGGAAATCAATCCACTAACCCCAGATCTATAAGTTTATTTTTTACAGGTTAACGTGTAAAGGCTCTACTCATTGGCTCTTACTGTGATCTGTACTTTTTAAAATTAGACATTAATATTGGACATTTTGACTGGCGACAAACTCTCAAAAACTCTGCCATTGTGAATCTACCACCTGACTAAGAAATAGGGCCTTTAAAATATGTGTGCATGATTGCAGAGATTCCCTTGGAAGTGGAAATAAGTTAAGTAGCAGCTTGTACAGAACTGAAACTGGAAAGTAGAGCTGTAGGAATTTCAGAAGAAACACTAGAAAAGGTAGGAGCAGTTATTAAATTAGCAATTCAATACCTATGAGCAAATAAAAAAATAGGGGGAAGGCAGAACCAGTGAGAGAAGAAGCTGATGGTTGAAAAAGCAAATCTGATATTCCGAATAGATTCAAGTGAAGACAGTCAGGAATAAAAGCCAGAGATAGCTCTGCTATAAGCAGAGCTGTGAAAATTTAGGGAGACAAGAAGTTATTTAATGTATTAAACTTGAGAAACAAGAGAAGTTTCCTAGCATTCATCTGAGTTTTCAAGAGGAAGCTAACAAGACCACAGGAAGTTATGGTTTTAAAGACGTTTTTGGTAGAATACGGTAAACCAACTAAAGTGCATATGGTTAAAAAAAATATTACCAGACCTTTGTTTAAAATGCACTTCCAAAAGCATCATCATCATCAAAGGATGTACAAAAGGATGTACTGCAAAAACACGCATGACATTTCAAGTGGATTGGCTATTTTCATGAAACTGTGATTTAATCTATCATCACTGTTAGCTGATGTCTCACCTAGGTGCTTACTGGAGAGAAGAGGGATTCAATATCATTTAAAAGATGGTTTAGAACAGCAATAACTTTTGCACGCACACCATTTAGCATCAGCCAAGAGAGTTTGTAATGCCCTTCCTACATCTGTGTAGTTTTTAGAATAAAAATGGAAAATGCTTTTGGCAAAAACAAGCAATAAAAAACCTCCCTTGCCATATAGGAAATAAACAGAAAAGGGCTTTACATGAAGACGCATACCTACTACTGCTTTTCAAGCAAGTAGCATAGCTTTTGCCCACTACAAAGCTTGCATGACTTGTGTTTTGATATCACAAATATTGACATCCTGATCAAAGTAATTGGACTGTATTCTGCCCGATTGTGGCTGTTATCAGACAGCAAAGCCTACTTTTCATTGATTCCTGCTGATTTCATGCCAATATGAAGGCATGACAGAAATAATGATAATGCAGCGTATTTTTATTTTGAAAAGAACAATCTGTCCACTCTTGTTCCCTCTGGGCTGCAATAGCAACCAGCACATCCAAATAGAGAGGAGAAGATGGCACCAAATGAGTTTATGTGTTAAATGGCATTTTATTTTGTCAGATTCCTCCATAAGTCATTAACTGTTGTGTTGTCTCTCACAGTTAATAGCCTGGTCCCTGCAAAGAAATTACACACCTATTCAGTGAAGGAAAATGAAGGCTGAGTTACACATATATTCAAAATTTGCATGAAATATTTATTTTCCATATTTTATATAACACATAGAGACCACTGCGGGTATTTGTCATGCATATGAATGCAGAAGTTGGAAGAATTGCTGTATCTAAATCCCAAATCAGACCTAATTCTTTCAAATACTACTCTCCCCTTTTAATTCTTTAAAATACTACTCTTTCCTTTTAATTTAATTAAATACAAGCTTTATCACTCCCCTATGAATCAAGATAATTAAAGAAAGACCCATATTTGTCAGTGAATCTCAGAAATGTTCTAATGAGTGAATAAGAATCATTTGTAATTAACATGCTAATTGCTTGTATGCAAATGGCCTGTTGTTCAAGTGGTTTAAAAAGTGCTTGAAAACAGTTTGTTTGCCTTGCCTCTTAAGCAGACTAAACATTCCCACTTGCCGTCTTATTTACATTATTAATTTGCTTAGCAAATATTTTTTTAATAGCTAGTGCCAATAGAAGGAGTGGAAGCCTTGTTTGGAGAGCTCTTGTGAAGAGTGCTATTTTCTCCAGTTCAAGCAGATGAGCAGACTGAAATGTGAGGTTTTCAGGCACATAATAGACCCTTGGCTTATCAAAGCCTCTTATCTGATTGGAAAAAAAATCAAAGGTAAACTTCACAGCTCATGGAATTAAAAGACAAATGAGATGTCATAATTATCAAAGTGGCTAATTTAGAAAATTAAGCCATTCACATAGGTGACATAATTGCTTGTCACAATCACTCTTTTTCTCATTAGCCCTCTCTTCAGTACCTACCAGACAGTGGAACATTCTTTAGTCTTGGAAAATATTGCCTATACTGTAATCCCTTAATAGCATAGCCCCTGAAATTAGTGCAAAAATATACTTAATAGCTTCATTGATGTGATATATTTGCATGATTCTCTGTTTGATCGCATCTCACATTGTAAAATATATTATTTTGTATTTTCAGTATTTTATTGGGTTTTTCTCTGTCTTCCTTTAAAATTATGCAATTTAAAATTAATCATCTAATTATGATGGAGGACTTAATACGCCAACATGCCATATGCAAATTCTTTTGACAGGACTACATTTCCATCTCATAAGGCAGCTTTAAGATATAAGTATTATGAGGTATTTAACCATTGTGGCTAGAGGATTAAATTGTCCTAAATCGTGGATGTATAGGAAAAATACTTTATCCTCTATAGATTAATGCATCTTTCTAATATTTTATGCTGCTTTCAGTCAGTTTAAAATAATACCCAAAATAATATTCTTTATAAGAAAGTAATTTTCAGGAAGTAGGTTCACTTCCCTGACAATCATATTGTTTATGAGTCAGCAAGTACAGAAATTATTAATGACAATTTCTAAGAAAGGAAATGAGTCTGGTTTGCTATGCGAGTTTCAAGGCATGACATTGTAAATGGGCAAGGTTAAACATTTTGGATTAAAAACATGACTGTGAGATTGATTAGGGTCCTACAGTCTTGTAAAGTTGGTAGAACATAGCTGACATGACTTATAGTTTGCTGAATTCAGAGAGATTACATTGATGTCATTCATTTGAAGAGATAGTTCATCCTGGATGCATACAGTGAAGCTGTCATCTGTGCGTTTCACAAATATTCATGTGACTAACATGTTTTGATTAGACTAACACTGAACCACACCATTGAATAGGTCATGTGTCTGAAGCACTGTGACAAAGTCTGTGTTAAAAACCACAGAACAAAAACTGGAAATAAAATAAAGCCAAAACCCCAATCTAATCTTGTAAAGCTTTCTGTGTGCCGCTCCTCTGAATATTTGGCATACTTGACATATGGAGTACTGAAGCTTGTATCTTATAGCAAGCAATTAAGCTTCTGACTATAATAAAAGAAAGTTAATGTATCATTAGCTCAATTATAAACAGTATTGACTTTGGTCTGTATGAACAGACTCCTACACAGTTTGCATGAATGTGCTTATTTAGAAATAAGGTCCATCCTGCCCTTTATTCTCCACCCATGGCTGGAAAGGATTGCAAGCCAGTACTGCCAGAAGTGTTCCAGTCCCATTTCTTCCACAAAAAATTGTTGACACCAATTTTTTTCCCCAACCTTCTCTATAGTTTCCTGCATTCCCACTAGGATTGTTTTTCCCTCAGTCCTTCAGTTTGTTCACAACAAAGAAGTCAAGCATCCTAAGCCATCGTTTTAAACACATTCCCACTGTTCATATGCAAAAAGAGCCATTTACAGGTCCATACAAAAGTAGCAGAAAACACTTGCGCATAAAAACACTTGGTTTCATTTCCTCTCAGCTATAGAAGTGCTCTGACTTTTCCACCCTTTTTTTCATCCTGCATCCTTTTGATCACCATGGTCTCATCTCCTCCCTAACTTCAGGTTCTCCTTTCATGCCCAGGGCACTCCCTCTTTAGTTTAGACCCCTTGGCCTAGAGAGCCAAGAGACCATTCCCATTTTAAACAGCTCTAGCTAAAGTACTTTTTCTTCTGTTTTCCTGCTTTACGTTGTTGGTTGCATCTGATGCCTAGAGAGGCTGCCTAGAACAGAGGCTAGACAGTGTTAAAGGAATAAAGTAGATATTTATTAAAAATGCCTTCAAAGGATACACCTTGGGCAGTACAAGAGCCCGGCCGTGGCTACACTCAAGATGGACTCTGAGTCATGAGTTTTCACATTTTATAAGTTTTGGTCCAGTTACATATTGGGGGTAATTGTCCAATTACAGCTTCAGGTTATGAAGTTCCATCATCCCATACTGCTCTCCTCAATTTGCTGCTGTTTACACTTTTTGGGCCTGAAGCTGCAACAATGTCCTTGGTTGTCAGGCTGGAAAAGGATTTGTCTAACTCAACTGCAAAGAGAACTTGCTAACACTTTGTATGAAGTTCAGAGTTACATACTAACCCAGTACAGAGCCAGGAAAATAGGAAAGCTAAAATTTAAGGCGTCACATCCAGCTGGCAGACCAGCTCTGCTCTCAATCCCAAAGGCAGGCATGACATGTTAAATCTCACGTCAGTTAATATCTACAGCTATCTCTGAACCATGACTTGCTCAGGCTTTTATCATGCTTGTTGTTTTCCAAGGCACTTATCCCATGCTAACAACTTTTTCTCTTGTCCTCTGACTGCCTCTGGTTAACATATGTGAGAGGTGACACTGACCCTGTCAAAAATTCTTAACGTTCATGGTTATAGTTACATGAAAGGTTCATAAAGACAGAACTTGTAAGTTATGCATAGATTTCCTGACTGTCTCAGGGCAGAATAAATATTAAGTATCTACTGTTTTTCTAGAAGACATTTTCTTGCGATAAATATTTTCCATCAGTACATGTCTGCTTTGAGAGAGAAGGAAAGGAGGTTGAAGATACAAGGCTGTTCTATAATTCTTCCATCACCTGTCATGAGGAGGGTCAGGTTCTGATCTCATTTATTGCATTGGAAACTCCCGAGACAATTTTTTGAAGCAGTTCAGCCTCTACTGATTTAACAGGTTGTGGACATCGGTCAGCTATTTTAGGTTTGAAGATATCAACACTGACCTTCAGAAGTGTCACTTCATTCAATGGACATGCACCAAATGGTGATGTGACAGACACAAGTGGCAGCCAGCCACCACAGGAAGCTAAAAACATCTAAACATTTTGTTTTGACATAGCTTTCAGTACTGGGAACAGCCTTCCTTATTCAGCTTAAGGACTTGGAATGTCTGCAAATGTCTTACAAAGTCAGGCCTAAATAATCAGTAACAGCACCCTTTGTGATTTGGTGACTTGTTTTGATCCCATTCCCATAATAATTTTGCATCAAAAAATTTCATTTAGATGGCACTGAGGTTGTGATTTCAGTAGAAGATTGCTATTACCTTCACAAGAGTGCATGCAAACTGAAGATCAAACAAGTAAATTGTTATATCTGTTTTTTTAGGGTAACAAGATAAATGTATTTTACAGGGAACACAGAATTATCACCTAAGAATACAAAGACTAGTGTAAAACAGCTGCAAATGGTGACTGATTATCATTATCCTAATCCTAATAGTATTGTTCCACATATGCATTGCTGTCTCTCAGAGGCCATGTTTAATGCTAAATAACCTCCAGTTTATTAACTGGTTAATTCAGGAACTCATCTTGTGAGAGAGCGGATTTCAAGAACTAGACTACCTCCATGTGTACCTGTACAATAGTTTATATGGCGATAATATCAAAACAAAAGAATAAGCTAATGAGCTGTCTCATGCTGGCTGCTGAGGAAAAAAATGTATTAATCTTGGGTGTCTCTGACTTGGCTAACTCATGCTTGCAGTTCTATATTCCATGCTTAATCATTCATGTTCAATATTTCTTGCAATGATTTTGTAATAGAACAGCCTACAACCAAAAGCAAACCTTTGTCCCTTTTTCTTTATTTGCCAAACTTCCTTATCAAAATATTTAGGGTGTGTGAAAGTTATGCCATGCACCTGACTCAGCAGCTGGCCTTTCAGGGCTCTCTTTGCTACCTTCTCCCTTCTCTTAACAAGTATTTTTAAATTACTGAGCTAAGTCTCCTGCCATTTATTGGAGCATACATCTGAACTAATTTTACGATGCTTTGCACTGGTTTGATGTCCTTTGCCTTACTGAAATTATTGAACACAAGCATGGCAACAGTATTTGGAGGGAATGATTACTTAGCCCGCAGCAGTCAATTTCATAAAAAAATATGACAAAACCACATTCCATGAAATTTTTGTATGTAATCTCCTAAGAAAATCACAAAATAGGAATGAAAGATGGACTTACATGAGTAATAGAAGAAAGGTGGAATACAGAGGGTCCGTGGAATCCATTTAATGACATTGAAGGTTTGTGCATGCTGAGGTACAACTCATTAGCATTGTAGTTACGATGACTGAAATGGTCCTAAGGCTGGACAGAATTTGGAAGACTAGAGCTTCAGACAAGTCTGAGGAGCTCAAATGTCAAGTATTTCCCAGTGAAGGTTCACCCAATAGGTCAGAGTGATGAATAGACCTTATCTCTAAGTGAATCAAAGTAAGCAAGGGACAGATTTTAGCACAGCCTGCTGCAGTAGCACAAGGAGTAATGATTTTAAACAAAGAGAGTATAAATTTAAATTAGATTAGAAGAATTTATTTTATGATGAGGGCAGTAGAACATTGGAACAGATTGCCCAGAGTGGTGGTGAATGCCACATCCCTGAAAACATTCACTATCAGCTTGGATGGGTCTCTGGGCAACGTGATCTAGTTGAAAATGTCCCTGCTCATTGCAGGGGCGCTGGATTAGATGATCTTTGGAGGACCCTTCCAATCCAAACTGTTCTCGGGTTCTGTGATAATCAAAGTACTCAGGAGGAGAAGCTGGAGAACCACATAGTTCCGAAAAGCTTCCAGTTTCATGAGGCAGCTGGAAGAAACAGAGGAATCTTCTGTCAGGAGTACTGCTATATATTTGACTCCTCTGCTGTTGTTCAGCTTTTTACCAGCTACCACTCAATTGCTCAGGATATTTTGACTTTTCTTACTACATAAGTTTCCTTTGAATACAATTTTTATACCCCGTTTGTTCATTATGGGTAGGTAAAGTAAAACATTCGTGCTAAAGTGGTTCAGACTAGTAACAATCAATTGTCCCACAGGCTGCTGATCTAGATCTCCTGTCTTTTGATATTCTATTCTCTGTAGGCAAAATGTCTCAAACATCTCAGCAGTCAGCAAGAGTCTGGAAGCAGGTGTCGATTTTCACCTCTTCTAGTGTCAGAAATTATCGTCTAGATGGCATGTTGTCTATAGAGCTGAGGTTAAATCACACTGAGAGCTGGCATTTTTCTCTTCCACTAGACCTGTGGTGAGACAAGGTCAGTTGGAGGAATACTTACACCACACGTGCTGATTCTAGGTGACGAATCCTGGCTTCACAGACACAACTGCTTAAAGACCCAAAAAGTGAAAAGTAGCTATAGTTTGTATTCCTGTGGTTAAGGCACGGAAGGAGGGAGGCTCACTGAATGCTGAGTGAAACAGGCATGCAAAGTACCCGTGGAGACACCAAAGCAGCTAAAAAGCTAACTAAAAGAACAGAGCCTCCTCTTCATTATTTCCCAGAGTCCAGAAGAGGACACTAGACAAACTTCCTGACGAATAGGACTGCTTTTGGAACAGTGTAGAAATGTGTCCTTGGCACTGCATAAAAGAGACAGACATGTCTTCTGTGTAAATACTGTTCTCTGGTCTTTATTTTGACATTTACTCCAGTTTAATCAACTAGGTTTTAAAGCACATTTGCTTTGATTAAAACTGGGATTGGCCTTGCAATAAAGATGGTCTCTCCAGTGGCTCATTTTGGAAACCCCCTGAACAGTGATCAGATATATTTATGATGCCCTTTAGCTGCATGTTTGATTTCCTTGACATAAAAAGAGGGGGAGGGAAAAAAAAAGGAAAAGCTGCTGACTCTTTAAAGGTTTCTGGGGTTGTTATTGCTGGCCTGCAGCCACACATTCTCTTACATGGTGGATCAAAGACACCAACACTGTAAGAGTCAGTCAGTACAACAGAGGCACTACTTAAACATATTGCTCAAAACATTCCTTTTTGTTTCTTTAAAAGGTCACATTCTGAAAACAGTTCATCTTATTACATAAATGAAACAGTAATTTTATGTCCTCTGACACACTGCATTTTTTTCCTGAGGAAAAAAAAAGCCAGCTTTGATAGCATCCTAACCATTAGCTAATAAAATAGTTATGTACCTAATGTTTTATTAACTGTCTTTGTTGTAGTTACACACAAGTATTTTTTTTTCATTCCCTTGTTCGTTTCCAATGTTATGGTGTGGAAAGCTGGAGACCACAAAGAGTTAAATCATAGTCTATGCTGGGTCCTTATTTAGAAGGAAAAGGTAGTTGTTTTGATGTAGGTCTCTTAGCAACTAGAAATTTAGCTCTTTGTTTATTATAGAATACTTCAATTTTGAAGGAAAGAATTTACACTTCTCATTTAAGTTGCTCCCCTTTTCTTGTCCATCTGCCTTGATGCAGTCTAAAACAAAATAAAAAAAAAAGTTGTTTCCAAATATGAGTTACAATATTCTTGAATGACAAGAAAATCTCAACACTCACTATTCAGAGAGGGTTGTTTAAAGGAACACTGCCTCCAATGTCTAGCATTTTCAAAAAAAACCAACTTTTGCTGCTAAATAAATTTTACAGGTTTGTAGGGATTTAGTTTTAGTATAAGATGCTATTTTTAAAGGATGATTGATAAAAATAAGAAAAGCAGAACATCTTAGTGCACAGAATTATACAGTTAAGACAATAAACTAAACATTTTCTTTCGAGCCTTCAAACAGGTTAGAGTACTGGCATATTTAAACAATTGGTGGAATTTTGTCCCAAATGGAATCCTGTATCAGAGCTAAATTATCATCTTGATGATGTAAAGACTGTTTCTGTGCTTGAATGCTGTGTTTTGATAGAAAATTTAATTTTTCAGGAAAAAACCCACATATCAATTGAATAATAAAAGCCAGACTGTAAGTTATACTTCCATTAAGTTGAGATGACCTAACAGTTTTTCCAGCAGAAGAAAGAAAAGTATAATTTTGTGTGAATAAAGGTAGTTTATGAAAAAAGCTACAAAATATGAGGCCAAAATTTCACAGTCTTCGTCAGTGTTTTCTGAGGATCCAGATAGGACCGGGGGTCTTAACTGAAGTAACTAATCCCAAATACACTAAAATGGTGGAGAAACTGAGGAAAGCAAGGTTATGTGCAGGTATTCATTATCTTGTCTGCAATACAGTTGTCACGTGTACAGAGAAAGGTGTCTGGGTACCTGCTTCATGGGCTTAAGCAACAAAACTTATCTGTTAGATCTATCCAGTTTGTGCTTGGGCCAAAGAAAAGCAGCCTGCTGCAGCCTTGCCAAGAGGAAGATAGTTCAGTCAGAAATTGAGGTGGTGAGCCCCATGGCTTGATTTTATATTCTACCTTTTCCTAAGCTGACAAAACGGAAGGAAAATTCCAGCTGACTATATGGCATTGTTTTGAATTAGACAAGTCAAATATTTCTATACAATATAACTTGGGGGTTTGTATTTTTAATACTGAAAACACTATATTCTAGTCTTACCAAACTTATGATAAAAATAAAAGTGTGTGGCTGCCCCAGTCCTGTGTAAATTTATGCTGTCTTCATGCTTGATCAAGTAAACATTTACCTGTGTGACCACAGTTAGTCCCAGCTGTCCATTAATTTTATACCCTTGGAGGTGAGAAACTGACACATGTAGAGTTTTAGGAAGAGGGTCTAGTCTTGATGTTCACACTGACCTGCTGCTGTTCAGAAATGTTAGGGCACAAACATGAGGATTTACACAAAAAGGAGGAAGAGGGACTTGGTGTATGGGCAGATAGCGACAGGACGAGAGGCAATGGTTTAAAACTGTAAGAATGTAAGTTTAGATTACTGCAAGGAAGAAATTCTTTACTCAGAGGTATGGTTGTGTTAGAGCGTCCCAGGACTAGGGAAGAGAATCTTGACTCCATGTTTCAGAAGGCTGATTGATTATATTATGATATTATATTATATTAAAATTCTACTAAAATTATACTAAAAAGAATAGAGAGAAAGGATCCATCAGAAGCTAGAAAGGAAAGGAAAAGAATGAATAACAAAAGCTTGTGACTCTCAGAGAGTCCAACACAGCTGGATCTTTGACTGGTTATTAAGCAGAAAAAATCTACATAGACCAATCAAAGATACACCTGTTGGTAAACAATGTCCAGACCACATTCCATAGCCATCAGATAGTTATTGTTTATTTTTCTTTTCTGAGGCTTCTCAGCTAGAATAAGAGAAAAATCCTAGCAAAGGATTTTCATAAAAATATCATGGTAACACAGAGGGTGTTGGAGTATTGGAAACGTTGCATAGAGACACGGTAGTTTCTCATCCCTGGAAGTACTCAAGGCCAGGTCAGATGGGGCTCTGCGCAACTTGATTGAGTACAAGGTGTTCTTGTCCGTGGTAGGGGAGCTGGTACTAGATGATTTTTGGGTGACCTTCCAACCTAAAACATTCTATGATTCTAAACATTAGCCAATAAGAAGAATAATACATGGACATATCACTGGAGTTTTTTATTATTACTGTATCTGCTCTTTTTTATTTAGAGGATATTATTACTGTATTGTTGGATTTTTCCATTAATGAACAGATTTAAATGGTTTAAGACTTTCTTGGGATCAGAAAAGAAACATTTTGTTGTAATAGCATGCCTGAAATTTTCATATTACCTTTCTAGAAAAAGTATTTTGTAAGATTAAAGCGAAATTAAAATTGGTTGAAGTATTTGAAGAATTACATGATATAACAGAAATCAATAGATGCCATAGTGACAGGTGCACACTGCATTTCTCTCAACACACATTTTCAGAGTGAGCTGGTGAAGATGCATTTCTTCCATTTTGATATTCATTCAGTGATTTGCATGAAAAATCAAGGCCTTCCAGAATTTCCATCTTTCCTACAATTTTTTTTTTTTTTTTGGTTTTCATATTAGAGATATTGGCTCTGGGTTATATTCCTGAAATAATGAAATCAGGACAATATGAGTTGAGTTTGAAAGGTACAGGAAAGGCTGAAATTCCTAATAAAAAGGGAAAATCAAAACAGGATTTCTTTTTTGTTATGCTATTTTCTGCTCCAGTTGAAAGATTGCTTGTGGAATGTGGCAATACTCAGGTGATGTCTCCAAGTTTGAAAAGTCAGACTGTCAACACACAGGCATAGTTGTGAGTACAGCCATTGATTTCCTTTGCAACGGAATCCTGACATTTCATATTTCACAAGGATTAGTCTACCCCAAGGCAAGAAAGCAAAATCTGACTTTCCCAATTGTTGTGGTTTAGGAATGGTACTCTGCAATTTCACGATCCCACTGAGACTCTCCAAACCACACTGCCACTCTCTCGATTCCCCATTTTCCCTCCCCTTCCCCCTGCAGTGGACTGGGAGGAGAATTGAAGGCACAAAAGGTAAAGACCACAGGTTGAAATAAGAATAATTTACTGGAAACAGCAATGAGATAAGAGAACAAACAGTAACAGCCACAATATTAATAAGAATGTATGCAAAAGAGAGATGCATTCACAAATCATGTTATTGAAACATGATTTGAGGCATCTTAGTATACAGAAAAACAGTCTAGGAAACCTCACTCCAAATAGTACTGTGTTGGACTACATTTAGAATTAACTAATTAGAAATTTGAAAGTCCAAAGCACCCTTACAATGCTAAATTTCATATAATGACTCTTCCTGATGACCAAGCATGCATTGGTGTCAGGGAATTCCTAGGACAAAGTGGATTCTCAGAGTTCTAATCCTTCACTTAAATAATGAAAATTTAGCTAATACTATAAAAGTAGGAGTTTCAGGTTGACTTTGGGTGCAGCATCAGCATGCTTTTGTTTCCTCAGGAGAAAAACTGTAAAATACAGCTGTCATATTTGTAAAGCCCCTTTCTTCTTGCTGATAGACTAAATTACTAGGGCTACATGGTTGAAACCTGGGACATCCCTGCACCTTCCTATATCCTTGTTGGTTAATTTTATAAGGAAATCCATTCAGTGTCTGATTAACTGGTCATTAATCATTGATGAGTGTGAAACTCATTCTTCTAGTAGTACATTGCCTCCCCTATTTCACGTGTAATAATAATATTCTAAATCCTGACACAGCTGAAGTATAGACAATTTGTATATGTCCATATAAGTAGATATACACATGCTAAAGATGAGCCTGTTGTTTATATGGTAGAACTAGCAATGAGTTGTGGCTCCTAAGAAACAGAATGTCATGTTTCTTTCTCCAAAGAATGGGATTGGCACAGACCTTTGTACTACAGGAACCTATTTCTCATGAAATGAAAGTGGATAATTTACAGCATTCCTAATCACACAGAAAATGTCTTGTGTGAAATGCCCCGTATGTGTTAAGAGATTATGGATTTGATAGTGTCAATCTATGAACAGGCACAAATAATATAGTGACTCGGTTCAAGGGCTTTACACAGAGAGAGAAAATAAAAAAAAGCACAAGTACTGTAAGATAAAACTTTGCTATATGCCCAATTTGGAATGAATAGGGTTTTACATGACAAGCTTAAAAAGGTTTTCATTTAGAAATTCATGAGAGGGTTCAAGAAAATACGAAAACATATTTTAGTATTAATGTACTAAATTGAAGTTGGAATTTAAGTAAAATTATGGAATTATATTATTTTCCTTTTGATTTGCCTTACTAAATGGCAGACCTCATCTTACGTGGATGAAAGACTTCCCAGCATTTGACTCTGAGTGAACAACATTTAATATTCAGCATAAAGACTGTGAGAATTTCTGACTATTTCTAGTTCAACAACCACACTTCACTCATTTCAACTGGGATTTTTTTTTTTTTTTTTGCCTGATTTGGGGTTCCCTCAAATTGTAACCTCTATGAAAACAGGAATGGGAAATATTTCCTTCAGGCTAAAATAGATGTGGACATAAGCTCACACAAGACACAAAATCTCCCAAAGAAACCATACCAGTTCTAAGCCCAGCATAGTTCTGACATTATGATTAATTCTGAAGTTATTTAGTTGTACCGAGAATTTACAAGTTAATAAGAAATATTTTCTTCCAACCACCCACAGTGGCTTTATAACAGCCCTACTCACTGTGTGTGGATCTCATAGCGCAAACAAAAATGGGTATATTCAAAGACCATTTATGCTTTGAAAATCTCAGTCAGTGCAATTGATTCATTTCATGAAGCCTTTTGTTTTACTGCCCTCCACCTCAGAAAACAGCTGTGAAGCCAGTCAGCTGTGAATGGGTTAGCTATTAGCAAAAGCCTTCTAAAGGTAAGCATTAATATTGTACATAGTAATATTGGTACAAACATTGAGTAGAAAAGGAAGGAAAGGGGAAATAAATTAACTGACATCAAGATCAACTGGTTTTGATCTTGATGAGTTTATGAAATGAATTACAATCCTTCATTTGCAAGATTGTTTAAGATCAATCTTTCTGGACACAATTACCATGTGATTAATATGAATAAACTAACTAGAAAAACAGACATGATAATTTCCTTTCATTCTATTACATGGATGATCATTGTTTCAATGTCAAACAAAATTAAGCTTTGGCCTTAAAAAACTACATAGCAATCTTGGGATTCATTTAGGATGATAATTTTATGGGATTTGTTTGGCTGATGGTTCATTTTAAATTCTGTCATGTGCATCTCTAATATCTTCTGAAAACCTTGATGACAAATATCGACACTAGGCTGTGCTTTAATACTGTCAGATTTTTAATTTCAGAAAGTGTAAACATTGCCAAGTTTTGAAGGTCTGAACCAAGGATACTGACATAATTTTCAAAGGCATGGGTAATACCTCAGCACCTCCCTTCAACATAAAACCCAGAGGTCTGACACAAGCAAACCTCTCTATAATCCACTTCATGCATAACATTTCTGTCCCACATCCTTCCTGATTATTTGTGAATCCACATACCAAGTGCTGTTTTGCATATGAGGTTCAGGTGATGTATTTTATTGCTGATACTGTTTCACTTGTATTTAGTTCCAGTGACATGGAAAACACTGCAGCCAATTGTCCTTATTACAGTCCCTGTGTATTTCTCCCCAGTGCACTTGCACAGGGGAAAGATGTGAGCGTGGAGTGTACTTAACTGCCAGGCTGAATGGCTCTGTAATGTAGCTTCAGCATGGCATAAATTAAGCTGTCATTTTTTTGGCAGCAAGTGCAGAGGGGCGATTTTCCTGTACTGTAACATTTGAAACAACAATTTTCTGGCTCCAGTAGTAACTGACAGTTCTGTGTGATACATGCTCAACATTTGTGCTTCAGGGGCTGCAGCTGGAAAGAACCTTTGGGTTAAGGTATTGTCTTTATTAGCAAATAGAGCTTGCCATCACAGAACACTAATATTTCCTAACTCTTTTCAAAGACCCTGTCACACCCTAAAAAATTGTACCTAAAATTTACTAGATTCCATCAAGGTATTTAGCTGTGTTTCTTATATGCAAAACACTATTTTTGATAATTAATTCAGACCTATTTTCATTAGGAAGATCGCTTACCCAGAAGGAGCTGGCCACTGGCATTTTACTGGCAACCTGTACCAAGATGATGGCTTGAAGGACAGCCAGGTTTGGAAATTACCTTGAAATGCCTGGCCGGATTCAGGCTGGTGAGGAAGGAGGATGCTGACGGTACTGGGGAAGGAGGGAAGCAGCGCTTTTCCAGCTTGCCACTGACGCAGACTCTGAACATGCCCTGCCACAAGCAGTGGGGGAAGACTCCTTTTGCTGGCAAGATGTAAGGGTATGTAGAGTCATTTCACAGAGGTGAGAGAGACCAGGAAATTAAGAAGTCACGTGCATTAGTGGAAAGATGCCTTATTGATGGTGTGTATTTTTCAGCACTGTTTCAGAAGTGTGGTCAATTTTGACATATTTTTTTTTTAAGGGTCCAGAGTCACATTCTGCTTTTCTGGTACAGCGGTGAAATCAAGAGAATTACACTAGAATTGCAGTTGTATAAGTTGAGGTAGGAATCAACATATGTCACATATTGCTAAAAAATATTTGCAGTGCTCCTTAAGTATTCAGATGTTTTGACACCTGTGTATTCCTTCACTACTTCCAAGCTGAATTATGGCTGTGGCTACTGGCTGGGGTCCTGGCAGCCCCTGGGAGCAGACTTCACCACATCCTGCCAGTCACGCATTGTTGTCCATTTCAAATATTTTAGCCATGAAACTCACACTTCTAAGTCAGTTCTTCAGTGTCTAAGTTCACGCTGGTGTTGATTTTGAGATCTGGTTCTTTAAAGTACTGAATCTAGACATAAAAACTGCATAAAAATCCACATGCTTTCTTTGTCCCTCCTGTTCCCACTTTGTTTCCACACTTCAGTGAGTTTCCCAAAACTACAAGATTTGAATGGCCAGTTCCCACAGGAATCAACATTCTAGTGATGCTTTGGAAAGGACGGGCTTCAGCATCTCTGTGCACAGAAGTATTTGATCTTTGCCTGTTTGGGTCACAGGAGGAGGAAAAAGGAGAAAATATGTTTTAAAACATCATCAGTGAGCTCAATTTATGGGATTGCTGATGTCAAGAAAGAGAAGTTACCTCCACTAATTTTTAAGTGAGATCTAAATACACTGCTGCCTTGTCATGTTTCTGTAGTTCACCCTTGTGTTTGTGTGGTTTAAGATGTAGTAACATGAATTGGCACCTGACTTTTATTGCATATGCATTCAGTTTTATTGACATAGGAGGCTGTAAGTTCTTTTATCACAGACCCAGATTTTAGAAGTTTAAAATTCAGCCAAAGAAATAATTTTTATAAAGGCTTTGCAGTCATATTGCTTAAAAAATCCTGTGTTTTCCTTTGTTTCCTAAAACTCAAATTTTGCTTTATCATATGTATTCTATATCCAGTAAACTATGTGAGTGGTACAAAACTAGGCAGGGAGCACCTCTACCTTCTGAAGCCTGGAGAAAGATCATGCTGCTTAAAGTTACAAAAGGCTTAGTGAATTAAGGCAGTATGATGCACCCACCAGCATTTACATTTTTCCTGTAGGAGAAGTATTGTTTTTCACAAGACAATTTGATTTGTGATCTTTGAGCCTCTAAATTCTGATAATTTCTGATTGTGTCTATGAATGTTTATATATTCTGTACCTCAAATGATGAAAGACATATTTTTCCAGCAGGGGTAAGTACCATAATACTTCCAAATTTGAGGTTCTGGAATGACCTGCACAAATAATAGTGGGATTCTGAGATTAACTAGGTTTTAGGTTGATCAAATAGTCTTGAACTGGAATAATTTTAGTAAATGAGAGGTGCTTTTCTCTAAATGCACCAAGGGAATAGCCAAGTATGTACATTCTATACACATGCTTCCCTTCCAAAAGAAAAGTATGGATGATGCTCACAGAATTAACATTAACATGGGAACTTGGACTCCAGCAATATAAGCTTTGCATTCCAATGCATTAACTGTAGCTTTACTTAAAGTTATTGCACTAATTAATATTTGTTCTTACCTATGAAATATGAACAAATTCTGTTTGTCCAGTCTAGAATATCAGATTATGCTGCAGTTGCTTTTATGGGAAGATTTAATATAATCTGCTTAATGCACAACCTTCTATGTATCTATAGCACTGATTCTCAAGAATAATATTTCCAAAATTCCTGTTGTGCATACATATTATTATTCCATTTTCTTTTTACTGGTGTCTCTAACCTGGGGGTCAAAGTGTTCTGGTTTAAGCTGAATTGCCAAGTATCTGCTATTTTCCTCCATATGATCAGCACTGCTGGGCTCTAGTATTTCCATGCTTTGTCAATGTTAGTGTAACAGCAAATGACGAAGATGCCCTTTGGCAGGAAACACTGCTAGCCCTTAATAATAAACAATTTTTGCACCTCAAATGGCTTCTATACATAAGCAAGTTTAGTCAGCCCCTGAAGAGAACCTGTACCTTCTCATTACAGGGCAGCAGTAGTGAGAAAGCAATTCACCAAGCTGTAGGGTTTGCAATCACCCATATTTTCTGCTATGAGTAAATAACCCCAATTGATTTAATCATAAAAGAATAACAGGAAAACTACATTGATTTCCAAATCCCTAATGTGAACATCAGAATATATTGACTAAGTAGCATGTAAAAAGGTTTTATCCATTTGTATGAACTGAAGAAATATCAATATTTGATCATTACTTTAACAAAAAATTACGACAATTTGCAGCCATCTCAAAATGGACTGAAGTTGCATTATGCAGTGCTATGGTTCAGTCTACAAGGTAAAAGTGATAATGCTCCATTGTGTTCATAGGCCAAGAAGAGACAAATCCATATTTAAGGCAAGTGCACCTCCTATTTATTGTTATAGGCTACTTACATAAAACTATAGAGCTGGTAAATAATATAGAATTGTTTTTATTAAAGAAACCAGCTAGCAATAAAAGATGTTAGTCCTATAACTGTGCTCACCACAACAAATGATCAGTGCTACTCAAACCAACATATGTCAAAATAGCAAAATAAGAATGTAACTGTTTTTAAAAAAATATAATGCTTTCCTTGTGGAGATACCAAAAATATTTTGGCTCATATGATAACCTTAAATTGATCTTAATTTGCAGTGAAAGACTAAGGACCAAAATTTGCTTAAAAGTTCTAATGAAGTGATATTACCTTGACAAAGCTAACCAGTCCACTTAATTTGTTCTGTTGGCTTTTTTTGGTTTTGGTTTTACATTTAGGGTAGATGTCAGGGTTGTAGTGGTCACCTGGAAGGGAGAGCAGAAAGAGTTCTGTGGCCAGCCAGCTCTTTGCAAACAACTGCTGGAGAAGGAAAAATCCTAAACTGCACAGAGAGTGGCATCCTATCCCATTGGAACTTTCTTCATGCTGTCAAAGTTTCACATGGACTGAAAATCCTACAATTTAACACCAGGCTTTTTACTGGAAGATCTAATGGGCACAGCTCCACCAGTGACACAGTGAGCTGGTGGAGGACCTCTTTGGTGGAAATTTGCTTTGTATCTACAGGAATCTGGTGACACGTGTTTGAACGTGCCACTAAGGATTTCCCCCTTGGTGGAAGTGGGGTTGAAGTCCCACACATGGGCACCAAGCAGAGGAACCTCCCTGAGAGGCAGAGCCAGTGTCCTCCAGCAGCAAGCACTGTAGGCAGGCACAGGGCATGCCTGGGAGCAGGGGCCAAAGCAAACTTCATTGCCAGTAAAACTATGAGAGTCACAAGATCCCAGAGTCAAAGTGGCTTGTAGCAAATCAAACTCCTTCCCTCTATGCACTTCACCAGTTAGTAGTGTAGGCATTCCTACTTCCCATCCTCATGATCAATTACAGCTTCGCCAGGGAATTTTGAAGATCACTTAAGAGACCAAGAAGATTCAGGAAGATTCAGGTGTAGCTAGGAAAAGTGAAAAGAACATTTGGGGACACAAAATAGCCAGTAGGGATTATTCCAAGCTCCAAAATTTACATTCTTTAGGAACCATCAGAGAATGTGTTCCTCTACTAGAAGAAAGAGCAGCTTGGTCTGCAAGACAAAATCTGCTGGAAACAGACAAATTTCAGGAGCAGGCTGACAATACAGCTAATCTAAGATGAAAACCCCTTGGAAGGAGCTTGTGAAATAGGGAAAAAAACAAATGGGGAAAATAGTAATTCAACCTATTTGGCACATAAAAACAGGAGAGTTGAGAAGAGAAACTGAGAAATGAAGGGAGCAAAGTCCTGTGAAGTGACTGAATATGTACATGAGTTGAAACACATGGAAAATTGCAAGTTCAGTTAGAACTCAGATTTGAAGCCCTTGAAGTCATGGGAAAGGTTATAATTCTTTTCATTGACTTTGAATTAATTTTTAAAGCCTCTGCTCAAGAGAAAAAGCATTGCAGCATTAATTAGGAACTTCAGGATCTAACACGTTGGGTACTTTTTAGCTGGACCATTGAAAGTACCTGTCATATCCTCAGTCATTTTTAAAAGAGTTGAGATGGTTTTTCACAGAGATGTGCAAAATGTCAGCACTTTATAAATTTAACTATAAGGCTATAGGTCTATTCATGAACAGCAGAAGGGTTTTTGTTATGGCTCTGTTAGGCAAAAAAAATGAGCATTACTTCATTCAGCAATATTCAAACTGCAATTTTGTTTGTGATGTGGGTGCATGTGCAATGGGCTAGAGAAAGGTAAACTGAGTACATTACAAATTGTGAGCAACTTTTAATGCACTAGACACTTGAGGTGCAGCAAAAACAAGAAATCTCTGTTATTCTGCGTAGGTAAGAAAAAGTCTTGTTTTAGCGCTGTTTAATAATTTAAATATAGTTAATCTAGACCAATTTGTAATTATTATATTAATATTTGATGGCAAAATAGTAGTTTAAAAGAAACACTGTATATGCTAACCTGTCATCTTTAGATATAGTAACTAAATGGAGTATATAATTGATGGTTGATATGTATTGAAAGTTAAATAATAATAGCCTTAATAATTCTTTGTTGTTTGGCTGTACAGATCTTAGCAAGCCAAAGTCTTTGCCATTTTAGCTAATGGCATGATGGAAACCATTCATGCCATATCCAGTTGTGGTCCTTCATCTGTGAAATTCATCTCAGTTTGGAACAGAGTCTTATGATGGGCAGGTCACGAAAATTCTCCATTGGTCATTGAGAAGTTACAGCATTCTGTGTTGCTTTCTGTGTTGCTTTCTCTGTGACTTCAAATATAGCTTTGTTTACTATGGGTTGAGATGGTTACATGCTCAATTGCATGTAGAAAGCAAAGATTACAGAATTAAATTGCTACAGGCAGTATAAATTTCAGCTCTCATTTAAATATTTCCTTTTAAAAGGATAATAAACCCAGATTTCTGAAAAGTATGGAATGAAGAAAACTCTTCAATCTCCAATAGTGAAACTAAGACTTGTATATTGGAACTACTTTCTGAGCTCTCTGTAGTGAGTCAAATGGTAGAGATGGAGAATTTAGAATGAAAAAGGCCTGTTGACCAATTATTTCTTGTCCTGAAAGTAAGCCTCCCCAGAAGGGCAGCAAAGTGCTTTGTCCAGCTGGGATCCACACTGGGATGAGGTGCAAAAATTACAGATTAAGGTGCTGAAGTTAACAGCTCTGTCATATTTTTGGGAACCACAGTAGCTATAGCATGACCCTAACATGATTGTGCAGTTGAACCATTTGGAGATGGTTGTGCAGTCTGCAGAAGAACACCAGTCCAGCTGAAATCACTTAGGGTGATTTCAGAGTGAGTCACAGCTGATAGTTTTCACAGTCAGCATAAGGACTGAACATTGGGCCCACAAGAACAGCTCATGGATGTTTCCATGGTCAATGCCATGGTGAGGAAGAATGCCATTTCAGATGCCCAGTGACAAAAACCACGAAGTCACGCTGTAGATTAATCATCTACTGAAGGAATGCACTCCACTGAAGCATAAATATTTTTTTTTTAAATCCCTTGCAAAGAAACCCAGAATAAAAAAAAAAATTCTGATGTCTTCTCTGACCACTACCACTGGACCACCACTGATTTAATATTCCAGTCTTCCTTGAAAAAGAGAAAGCATTGAGAAAGAATTTATCATAACCTGGTTTTAACTGGTCCATCATGCGATGTATCAACTGGTATATTATCACATATGAACTTCTGGAAATTGTGTTTTTGTAGCTCATTTTCTAAACTGTTGAATATTAGGTAATAGGTACTCTGTAGTTCTTTGAGATTTGTGTATTAAAAATCCTTTGATTGCTCCATTACCAGATCCAAATGGAAGTTCTTGGAAAAAAAGTCCCTACTTAGGTACATTTAGGTGCTACAAAGCTATTATACTTTCTGTTAAATAAGAGTAATAAAGTATGCTAAAAGATTCTTACACTAATTTCCATGTTTGCTACATGGTTTTAGTACTGTCATAAACCTGTTATAACCTTAACAGAAATACAATCTGCTGCAGCATATTTTATTTCCAGAGTTAAAACAGAAAACACAAAACACAAAACAGGAAGAACAGGGTAAGTCTTCAGGTTTTTTCTCATTAGGTATTCTGAAATATCTGATCATTAATGCATTTCATATTTTCCTTTTTTTTTTTTTTTTACGGAAACTGTTTTGGCAGCAGGAACACCTCACATTTATTCTTGGACTCTGGGTATGGGAGCTAGAGCAGCAGACTGCCGACAGGACTCATTGCTGTGTCTGAGCCAGTCTTTCCCACATCCTGATGTTCGGCTTTTTCCAAATGAGAATTTGCTTTTTAATTAACAGGCAAACAAACAAAGAAGGAGGCTGTTTGTTCTAGGACAGGGAGCACCTGTCTGTCAGCATCCTAGGACAGCTGGTGCAGGGTGGAGAAGAAAGAATTTAATATGGAATTGAGTTGGTTTGCAGATACTGATCTCGCAGTGAGACCCTTGGCAGAGCCTGTGGTCTGGCCTGGGGGAGCCCTTGCATTCCAGGCTTTGGGCAGCATTTCCCACAGTGACATGGAAGCTGCAAGGTCTCCAGTGCTGTCTGCTCTGCAGGGCAGGACACTTTCCTTCTGCCCTGCTACAGGGTGGCATCTTCCTTGCTGAAGTGGCCCCAGCAGGCCCTGTGTCAGCACAATCCACAGCAGCTATCTGCAATCCAGCTTGAGAGCAGCAGAACTTCTTGGAAGGCTGTCAGCAGACGTAATTCTGCAGGTGGTTACTGATCTACACGAGACATGCAGCACTGAAGCAATGTGGAGAAGTTCCCTACCCAGGAACTGCAATATGCAAAATTGAACAGTGTAGTTAAACTCTACCTCTCCCATCAGCAGACTACAAATATCCTCTAGGGGTGTGCCAATAGCAGAAATCTTCCCAGGATAATTACACTGCCTTACACTGTGGCAGCAGAAAATTGTGGTTTTCACCCAATTCAGAATTTCAGTATTCTGGGCTCTACCAGCAAAAAATTCACTCTAGGACCTCCACCTTCACTTTCTTCACTTTATGATTTTTCCTCTGAAGCATGTACGTGTGGTTCAAGCCCTTTTTTGGAAGGGGTCATTTATGTGGTATAAAATACCTGTTTACCTGAAGAATCACCACATATTTTAATTACATTTGAATATGACTCACTATGCACAAGCTTGAAACAGCTAAACTGACTGATAGTTATCCTAAGTACTTATTCCTCAGCGCAGTCTTGTGCTTATGCTGCCTCTCTGAGAACATTATATTGCCCAGAAAACAGAGGTGTAATTTTCATCAAATCTGTTTAATAGCTGCTATACTTACCATACAGGCGACAAATGGGCCATGTGTTCTACAGGAGCACGTCAGCTGTGAAGCAGCACATCACCAACCTGATGCAGTGACAAAACACTGGCTAAGAATGCACCAGTTCAGACTGAAAGGACTACAGAGGGTTTCTCTCAGCTCTGACCCCCTCTTACCTCCATCACAACCATGTCAGCAGAGGTGATGTCAATGTAACCTCGAGGTTTAAAGCACTTACATTGCCATAAAAAACTGTTAGTCTAGAATAAATACTCCCAAGTGTCAAATAAACTAAACCAATACAAAATATCTTGCCTCTAGTATAACTGCATTTATTATAAAACTTCCAAAAA
Organism: Onychostruthus taczanowskii; assembly: GCF_017590055.1. NCBI lineage: Eukaryota > Metazoa > Chordata > Aves > Passeriformes > Passeridae > Onychostruthus > Onychostruthus taczanowskii. Next base: position 447,160 of record NW_024503568.1, on the reverse strand, counting down.
AATTGTTTATGTTGGCACAATGTCCCACACATTTTTTTTTCAATTCATGACTTTGAGGGCAAGATACTCTTTGAAAAACTGCAACGCACTGGAAAAAAAAAGCAAGTTCAAAACAGGAGAGTGGAGACAAATAAACAAAAAATGTCTATGTTTCTTCCATAAGTGGTAGCAGTCTGAAGAGCCAATCTTTAGCAGACTTATTATTAGCTGGTACACTGTTGAATAGCATCCCCTTATGCAAGACATTTCAATGACACTTTAAGTGAAAAACCTAAAAAAGAGTGAAGAAACCCTCATTTTACAAGGCTTCTAAGGGCAGATTTTCCCTTTACTAGTCTTAAACATATGTAACAGTAAATTCAAGAAAATTCATGCAGATAATCTTCCGTTGGGAAAAAAAGTGCTGGTCTGAGTAAATGCAATTTGGAAATGTTTTCCCTCACTTTGCTTCTAGCCTGCATTCTATCCTGCTAAAGGCAATACAACATAAAATCTTTTCAGTAGCGCTATTTATTTTAAAATAACTCAGATCAAATAGGATCTCTTTAATTTGAGAGACAAGTGACAGGATCCCTTGTTGTTTATCTGATGTGTGCTGCTTTTCCTCCTACCTGCTGTTTTCACTGGTTGTAAAAATTCATTCACAGCAGGGAAGCCATTGGCCTTACCTGTCTTTAATTTATGCAGCATTTCAAATTGTGCCATCATTGCAGGTGTGGTCAGGCTTTGTTGAGGCTTCTTTAAAAAAAAAAAAAAAAAAAAAAAAAAAAAAAAAATTAAAAATTCTGAGCTACCTGCTTGAGTCTGTCAAGAGCCCATTTGTATGCATGCAGCTAATGTGCTAGAAATAAAAGCCACAACCTGTCAAATAAACTCCTGCACCTGTATGAAGCAGTTAAATTGTTCCATCTACCATTATTCTCAGAGATCAAAGGGCCCTCACTGTGAGGGGCTCTGAAGAAATAAAGAAAATGATAGACCTACTTGTCCTTGAGCTAAAAAAGAAGGGGTGGGGGAAAGAAAGAAAAGTGGACCAGTTCAACTACCTGAAGGAGCTTTTGTTTGGCATGGGCACAACGTGAACGCATTCTTTCACATTAAGACCCAAGAGGAAGAAATTCATTCACCCTTATTATAGTGACGTAGCTCTGGCATTGATGTGTTTTTAACCTTGAATAATTGTTGTCTCTAAAGCTCCAAACAAGTTTTATCCTGTCCACAGGTCAGTTTTGTTACAAAGGCCAATTAGTGGTGCTACCTTAGCCTGCAGCAAAAAGCTAAGTAATGGTGGGGCATGCCCCATCCAGAGGTGATGAATAGCCTGTAGAGCTATAATTTGAGAAGGGAGGAGGGGGGGGGCTTTGAAGCATTTACCTTACATGGAACTCCATTGTCACTGCAGGCTGTTTGATCTTTAAATAATTTACTTAATGATCTCACCATGGGAGCAATTGGCAGAGCAAGATTAGGTTGTAAGGGCCTAATGGACATGGGAAAACTTAAAATTACTAGAAGAGAGGTATGTACAGAATAGATTTTTTTTTTCTGTGTGGATTCATGATTTATAAGGGGGGTAAGCTATAAATTATAGTATTTGCTTGATGTGTTCTGGCAGAGGAAACAAGAAGAAATTCTGTGTTTGGTGAATGTTTCAGGGAGTTTTAATCCTTATTCTTTTAATCTTTGTGGTTTTATTTTGCTTCTCCTTAAAAAAAAAAAAAAAAAAGGCAGCCCAGGGAAATTATTGTTTTATAATAGGTTAATAGGTCAGCAATAAAAACCTTTGGCCACTGTGAATAGGCTGTTGTTAAAAGGTCATGGTTAGCATAATATTTTATTTTTGATAAATAAAGGGTTGGAAAGTCTGGATCCAGAGCTTGTGAATGGGAAAAGTGTAGCATGACCCCTTTTATGCAGTACATATTGTAAAATATGAATTATTAACTCACTTTGTGATCACACTTGAAAAGTATGCACCATTTTATGGGTACAGGATTTGGGATATCCTACGGTATCCTGAAAATAAAGCATCAGTCACCAAAGTCCCCTTTAATTACTTGCAGATAACAATTGTTGCATTCCTGTGATATTACACTCATTTACACATAGAATACTAAAAATACGAAAGGAAAGTTAATTAGACCTGTGGAAGAATTGTAGAAAATTTTATATAGATTACTGTTTAATCATTTAACATCTGCCTTTGTAGATGGATAGCTTTATGTGAAACTAAAAATACCCTTATGAAGTGTTTGAGACATATTTGCCTATTACATGCAATTTCTAAGCCTCTCTATTTTAGGTAATCAAGAGTAAGCATTTAAAATGTCTGTATAAATACAACTAAAATACCTATACAAATGCAAATAAAAAGGACAACATTTTTATCTGAATTGTACATATTAGAATCTTTTTGAAAACTTCTTACAAGATGAATAGTTTGTGACCCTGAGTAAGGAAGCAAATGACAGTGTCTCTCATTGGCTTGGATTTATGTTTGGCTTTACTACTAAAGCTCATCTTCCATTCTTTGAGAAATTTTGAATCTTAATTTCTTCAAATTTCCTGCACTTTCAACTGTTCTTTCTCTTTTTTTTTTTTTTTTTAGTTCTATCTTTCCCCTTTCAAGCCATACACTGAAAATAGAGAGGATTATGGCTCAGTAAATTTCACTGAACTACATGGAAAAAAGGTAACCTGTGAGGAGGGCTGTAAATAGAAAAAACTCACCACCCTGCAGTTTTACAAAGATATTTCGAAGAAGCAACATTGTCTGCAATAAGTTCTGCAATAGAAGAGTTCTACTGGGAGAGAGTTGGAGTGTTTAAAGCTGTTTCCTAATGCAGTTTGCTGACAAGTGCCTTCACTGAAGATCTAAGCTCTGCTCTTACAGTGTTTGATTAAAATTTGGGTCCTTGTGGAAGTAAGGCTTGAAGCATGTTATTGAAAATATGTTAAAACCTCAAGGTGTCAGATGCCAATGACAACCATGAAAGTCCCTGTTCATCTGCTACTAACATGAGAGCTTTGACCTTATGGACTTTTTGTATGTTGTCTCATAGGTTGATCCTTCCTTTTTCTCGAATTTTTGATGAAGAACAGTCTGACAAAGAGTTTGATGTTGTTGAGAACACCTTGATGACAGTAAAAGTATAGGAGCTGGAAGAGGTCCTGAAACAGCTCTGTCAGTATAGTCCTGCCCCCAAATTTGACACATTCCAGGAGGGTTTGGAAGAAAAGAAACCTCAGAACTAGTGACACAGCTGTGTAGGTGAAGAAATGACTCTTGGTTTCTTAAAAAAAAAAAAAAAAGAAATTACAGCATTGGTGGAAATGTAGTGTAGAATGTTGACTTTGTTCATTAACATTTGAAAACAATTGCTGTTTAGGTTTGAAAGGTTTACCTTTTTTTTCATTGCAGACACAGCTGTTAATATAAACATGTCAGTTTTACAGTCCCCTCTTCTATTTAATTCACTGTCTGATAAAGGATACACCCCAACCTAGGGGCAAAACCTCAGGGAAGATTTAGTTTGGATATTAGAAAAATGTTTTTCACTCAGAGTGTGGCTGAGCACTGGAACAGGCTCCCAAGGGAAGCGGTCACAGCACCAACCTGACAGAGCTCAAGAAGTGTTTGGACAGTGCTCTCAGGCACATGGTGTGACACTTGGCATGTCCTGTGCAGGGCCAGGAGTTGGACTTCAATGGTCCTTGTGGGTCCCTTCCAACTATGAATATGCCATAATTCCATAAAAATAAAGCCATAATTTAAAAGTATTTAAAAGTAATATTTAATGGTTAATATAAGTGAATTGCTCTAAAAGTGGAATTATGTGTTTAACAAGTACAATCTTGTATTTTTAGACTTTTTATATACATTTCTAACATATTTCAATTACATATGGTATTCTGTCCTACTCTCCCTAGTACACCACCAAACTTTTTCTTGTCAAATGGACAAAATAAATATTAAATAATTATGAAATTTTTTGAGCAGTAATGGGTAGGTGTCCTGAGTTGAAATCAATTGTGAGGGAGAAAAAAGAAGTTATAACTTAAAAAAAAGAAGTGGTTTAAGGAACAATATTCCTTCCTCATATGAGGGAATGAGAATGGTTATAATTTGTATTGGCAAAAATGATAAAGATAATACTGTTTAGTGCTTTACAGATAAACATAAAGTCATGAATACAAACCAAATGTGTTCTTGTATTACCAGAAATAAAAGCAGAAAGAAAATAAAAGGGAGAGAGCAAGTCAAACACCAAGCAAGAATGATTGGAGAGAGTAGAGGAGGATGGAGGCCAGCTGCTGTGTTTGTAAGAGGGAGAAGGCTGCACAGAGCAAAGCAAATATCATACCCAGCCCTCAAAGCTGGCACAGTTCACCTGCAGATTTATATCTTGGAAACAGCTGGAGCAAACAGAAATCTGCTCCAAACTGACTCTTCTTTTGTTGTCTGACTAATAAAACATAAGAGCTGCTTGGGAAGAACAGGTACCTTCCAGCAGAGTGCACCACAGAATTCTCCATGGAGTATCCCAGCTTGGGAGAGATATCCAAAAGCAGGATACATCAGACAATATGTGCATCTAAAGCTCTCTGCGCTTCACTGGCAACATGACTGATTTCTGGTGGTAAATCTCTCCCTGAAATCTTCCCCAGAAAAGGCTGGCAAGAATGGCTTACACAGCACCTCAGATGTCTCTCTTGCATGTTAGACTGGCATCTTTCCATCTGGTTGTTTCAGTTACTTTATGACACTAATGGAGGGGAAAAATAAAAGATTAAAAGGATGAGAATCAAAAAGATTCTTGTAAAAAATATGCTTTTTACCTGTTCATTCAGTGGCATACCAAGGATTTCCAACTAATATGTCCAGAGACAGACTTTTGGTTTTTTGACTCCAAGAAGAAATATTGAATGTACTGATATTATATACCTACATATATAAAATATATATGCATATCCTGGAATGTACAAATGAAAGGCTGAAGGATTACAATATAAGGGAACCGTGGGTAAACACAAACACTTGTTGATACAAGACTGGGACACAAACTTAGACATGCATAAACTGATAAACTCTCTTCGAAGCAAGCAGGAGTTTTGCAAACTTATGTGGCCACCAAGTTGTGTATAGCAGTGGGTGACATTTTATTCAGGTGAGCTAATGAAATATTTGCCTAGGTGCAAAAAATATATTCATGGCAACTTTAAATAGTTGTGTGGTTTTAGTAACAATGAAAGGCATCACCAGACATCCTTCATGACGGATATCCTCTGGATTTGGAAAAAAGGCAGTCTGGTAAGCTTAACAAACACTAACAAACCATGACAGCATACCTGAGGTGGAAGATTTCCTCCAGGGGCAAAAAGGGTAGATCAGACTCAATAGATCAGCCAACATTTGGCCTCTTCACTGAATCTGCCAATTAATGCAGAGCATTATGGCATGTTTGTGTTGTGGCAGCTAGAGAAAGAGACCTGCCAAACTCATTCTATACAGAACCCCAAACATCCATTAGATGCAAGATGCTTTTCATCCTGATGAGTTGGCTTCAGTTCAAACTAATGGCCAACTGATGAGAAAGTTCATTAACTCTGAAGCATTCAGTCCCTCAGGAGGTGTAAACTAAAAAGTGGGGTCCTACAGATATACACAACATAACAAAAATGATGTTAAAATATTGAAATTACAAAGCCAAACACTTTAATGGTTGGGAATGGGAGAATTAAATTCACTCCTCAGATTTTCATGTTGTCTGCTTTTGCACAGGCACTAAAGCAGTCTTTAATTACAGTCTGTCATTTCTATTTTTTCCCATGTGTATTGGAAGGCCACAAATCCTCAGTAACAACCTCTTCCATTGAATGTGGTAAGTGAATGAGATGTTGCTCTTTCAAGACCCATGTTCTTTCATTGCTGCACATGTGGTTTATGATATCAGTCCAATAGACACTGTATGAAAGCTGAAGATGTGGATATATACAGATAATAGTGTGACTCCACTAAAACTAATGATATTTACTGAAGGCATTCACACAGAGAAAAAGAAAGACCATGATGTTTTTCTCCTTCCCTTCGTATCTTCTAGCTGCATATTATCAGATACTGAGGAGCACTTGTTTAAGACCACTTGCTTTTCAACTGCACTTCTTCAGAGCTATATGCCCAGTTGTTTTGCAGTATAGCTGTTGGATGGGACCAAGAAAATATAGGGAAAAAAGAATCCTAAAAACAACCGTGTCTTTTGGAAGTCCTTTTCTTTAACTGCTGTGTGTCATAAGGTATTACTAGTCAAGAGTCTAAAACTCAGGGGTGTTGTTGTCTTGCGCATGGAATCTAGTGGTGATGGAAAGATCTCTGAAGTTACTTCCACAGCCAACAGAGTTAAAGCACTAAGGGTGGGAACTTATGGAAATCAATTCCTTGGGAGACACAGAAGTACAAAAATCAACATTTGGCTAATCTGGAAAAAAACTTAGTTGTGCAAAAATTTATCATTGCTACTTACATTTTTTCTACACCTTAGAAGTGCATTTGTGTGGTCAAAGGTGGGCATATCTAGGGATGTGCAGGATTACAATGTAGAGCAAGACAGCACTATGTGAAGGTAGCCCAACTCTTGGAAATTCATGGCTCCTGCAAGAGCAACATGCTATTTCTTCTTAAACTGTAAGAAATAACATGGCATACACGGAATTATCTATCCACAGCTGCTGTGTGTAATGTAGCAACAAGAAAATATTGTGGGTAAACCAATCTTTACACACAGCACACTGTGATTCTGTACCTAACCTCACTTCCCTTACCAGGGATTCAAATATTTGAATAAAGCATCACAGAGCTAGGAAAATTTCTTTGGTCCACACATGCTACCCAGCCTTAATGAACTGGTCCTTTAGTGCTAAATAAATCCTTCCTACTTGGATGTGGATGTAGGTGTCAAGTGCTGCTTATCCATAATACAGAGAGGATGTGCACACTCTCAGGGCACAGGCAACACAGCAGACAGCATGCATACATTCAACCCACAGGAAAAGACAGAAGAAAAGGAGATGGAGATCAAAAAAAGATGGGCAGATCATCAATACTTGGCCATACCAGGCCACCCTGTAACTCCTGTGCCAGGTTAAGCTCATCCCACCAGATCACTCCTGTGTCTGAGGCAATGCAAACTCTGTGTATGCATTTCTAAACTTCTAAACATAGCTGAAATGCAGATTTGATTGCTCACTTCATAAACCTTCTCTGCCATGTAAATATGTCATTCCTTGACCTTTGGATTCTCTTCATCTCTATTTTCATGTGTACATATTTTTTATCAGTGAACCATATTTTCCTGTTATTTTACTGAACACAAAGCGCACACTGAAAAGTCACATGACACATGACAGCTTTGTCTGTAAGCTTTAAGGGATGTTTTTAGGGTTTAAAAATAAAGATAAAATTTATTAGAAATCAAAGACAAATAGCTCTTTCTGTTGCAAAGGTTTAGCAAAACATAAGGATTTTACCAAGAGTGAAATACAGTGGTTTTCAATTCAGGCTTATTTATTTTTTTCTGATTGTCTATGAGGTAGTTAGTAATTTCTGGAGTTAAGTTCCCAAAATTATATTTTTATATTTAAAAAATAAATCCTAAATATATTCTGCTAGATTACATTAATAAGGCAATTACTCAGTGATATGTGTGCTTGTGGATGGACACCATTAGGCACAATAGGGTCCTGACGTGTAGAAAGTATGATGATGATGATGATGTTCTGTTTTATTCTTTTCATTCTGATCCAATTTAAGTCCATTTGAGTATATATATTTGAGCTTAACATTTTTTTTTTATCTTCATGGCTTTTTCTTGTCTCTAGAAACTCCACTCTATGATTTTTTTCTCTTTTATCTTGTTCAGTGTAAGAGAAAGCACCTAAAGTGTGACCAGTTTTGCACTACATTCATTGACTGTTTAAACTGAATTTTTATCCTCACCTAAGAAGTCTCACAGTATGGGATGTACCCTCTTGTGGGCAAAGAGAATTTTACAGTCATCCCTGTCTTGTGCAGACTCCAGCTTGGTTTCATTTAGGCTCTCCTCATGACAAAGTCATCACATCAATATTCAGGGCTTTGGACAGCATTTTCAAATTTTGGTTTCTAAAATTGCTCCCATTGAGCAACACTGAAGGAATCCATACAAGATCTTAAGAGTGATAACACACCTCAGTGCAAGAGCTTATGGATCTAGAAGGTTACTGACCAAAAGCTTTTAGAGAGCTCTTTTATGGGACAGCATAGTGAGAATATTATGTAGGTAACTGTATAGTACAGTAAGGGGTGTTTTGTTGGGCATTAGCCAGAGAGATTAAGCTGCTGAGGGATCTTCAGCTTCCCTGATAGTCCTGTCTTCCAACTGCTATGCCCAGCTTGGACTCCAGCTCCACATCCCATTGTGTCCACATCCCATTGTGTCCACATCCCATAATCACACAGATCTCCAATCCCACTGTGTAGAGCCCCCACTCCCTTTCATGGAGCCCCAATCCCACCAGGTAATACTGAGCAGGGATGTGCTTTTTGTTCTGTGTCCCAGCACTGTGAGATGCTCCCCTGTCCCTCAGTGGGCGATGCAGTTCCCATGTGGGTCCTATGGGATCTCTGCCATCACCTGGACAGTGAGAGGATAGGCAAGTCCTTCTGTCCCATACCTGTTAGTACAGCTGTCTGCCTTCTACTACAGAATCTTCAATTGTTGTGCATTATGCCCAACATATGCTTACTGTAAGATATATTGTATTATAAGTAATTTGCATTTTTCATTCTTCTCTGTTACAAAAAGAGGTAAATGGAACATAGTTAGGTTTTCCAAATTCTAATAATCTGCTTCCCTAGATTAAATCATGCAATTCATGCTATTTCCATAAATCTTCTTTAATTTATGCTCCAATTGCTAATAATTTTATTTTTAATCTGCTAAATTTCATTATCTTAAATGAGTCATCTCTCCTTTGTGGAAGGTACCTTTTAAAATATGAAAATATTTAGATTCATTTCACAATATTTATACTAAATCTAAGAAAAATAGATATGGACGGTTAATCTAGTTTGATTAAACACAGCTATATATTTTTTCATTAATTTAAATCTATGCTGACATTATCTTGATTGAACTGAAACATCAGACTAAATAAAAACAACTCCAGTGTAATGTTTAAATGAATTTGAGATAAGCATAAATATGATCTGTATTTTTTAGCTCCATCTTTCTTATAAATGTTTTCAGCTGACCTAGCTCAAATCTCACAGAAGCCCAAAATCATGGAGTAGATGAGGCTGGAAGGCACCTCTGGGGATTGTCTAGTCCAATTCCCTGCCCAGAGTAGGGTCAGCCAAAGAGCATTACTTAGGGTATTGCCCAGTTGGTTTTGGATATCACATTTGAAGGACAAAAAATGCACAACCTCTCTGGCAACCCTGTTTCAGTGTTCAACCATACTAGCAATGAAAAATTTTTGTCTGTGGTTAAGTGTGATACTAGTAAGTTTTACTTGTAAACAACAGGAATAGGACCTTAGCATCCATTTTAGAAAGTGTTGGCAATACCCAAATATTAATGTGTTTGGAAATACATGCACTTAAATAATGCAGACTTTTCCAAAATTATAAAGTAAGATAAAATTTGTGAAAAATCAGAGGATCTTAGATTGGGTTCTTAATATCAGAGCCTTTATCCTGCATAAATACCTATTTCTCATTTGTAAAACAGAAAAAAGTTCATTTGCCTCACAGGAGCTCTGAGATAAATTCAACATTGCTTGTGATGCAGCCAAATATTGCAGTCGGGAGTACAACAAAAGGAGAAAAACAAGAGAGTATTAACAGTTTGGTATTCAGAACAAGGAATACAATAAACGTGTCATAAGACCACATGCTGAATAGAGATGAAGTTTAATGCTGAATAGAGATGAAATGTAATGTTGAATAGCGCTTTGTTAAGTAAGCATTGTCCATCTTGAGTCTTGAAAGAGGCAGAAGTTTGGTGATAAATACAGTGTATGATCATATAAGTAATGATTGTTTTTTTAGCAGTGATATTAAAATTATCCAGAAAAGGGATTCCATGGGAACTGCCTAACTTCAAATGTTTAAGTTGATGGTCTTAACATAGAGACAATTATTTATTCTGTGTACATTAGCACATTTAAGCATAACACCATTCTCAAAAAGACTACCATTAACAAAAAAACCCCACAACAGGATCCTGTTAATAAACCCTAATCTCTCAATGTGTCTGTGATTTTTAGGAAATGTTAGGCTTAGAGGCGTTTTATTTTCTGCTGTACATTGTGAGTCTGATGTCATTTAAATACATAAGAGCCCTATTGTTCTGTCATTTATGCCCTGTGCACTTCTGCTTTTAGCATGATTAAACAAAAGAGACGCATACCAAAGCTTTCTCATTTGAATAATGCAACATCAATATTTTACGTCTTGGGCTGCATTTCAATTTTTTCCTCAGCAAGGTGAACACTTGAAAAGGAAGCAACCATTGCTTGCAAAAGTGTCAATTAAGTTGCATTCTCTTCTTTTCCAAAAGAGATTTGTGTCTCGAAAAATACACGTTATTGAGTAGTTGTCATTCTGTTGTAAACTAGTTCTCCAGCTGATGGGTTTTTATTCCCCAGTAGCATGAAGAAAGCAATAATATATTTACATAACAATTCCATTCTTCACATTTCCAGTATGTTTTTTCAATTGATAGATTCTTCTTTCACTTGCACTAAGGAGAAGCAGCACTTATGATAGATGCACCTGAGTGGACTTAGTGCACTGCACAACAGAGGGAGTGGAGGGGTTCAGATCCATCTTGTGCAAATCACAGATGTTCATGTTAGGGTTGGATTCAGCTGTGGAGATTATCAGTTTTGGTTCTTCAGTTACACACTTTGGATCTTCAATTACAGCAGCATTTGGATACCTTCTTTTGGGCTCCTCTGCATGTAGAAGTGTTGTTATTGTAAAAATACATCCTACAGTCATTTCACTAAGTGACCAAGTCCTGCTCTTTAGCAGCAGATATCTTCTTCTGAGGTGCACACATCCCCACTGTGTGATGTTCTTAGCCTTTGGAGGAGCTACTTCGATGAATTTGCCTGGCTTTCACCAAAAAAAGCATCTCCAGCTGGGTCTGCGGCTGCAACCACCATTTCCATGATGTGCACCCTTCCATAACACCTTCTCTGCCTCGAGATATAGTGTTGAGAGCTGCATGTTTCTTTATTGCATCGTAATTAATGCATTGTTATATTCAAACTCATGGGTTTGTATATATTTACCAATAAGCCAAAAAGGAGAACAAACATTCTGAGATACACTTCCCAAATACTGGGCCAATCTCAAACATGCAATGAGACACAATTGGTTTCCTTTTGAGAAATTCCATTAATTCCCATCACATACATAATTTCCTGCACATATAACAGTACCTGATAAGACAAACCCTATAATATAAAAACATTCTGCCACTGTTTTGTCTCAAAAGCCTGCAAACCCATAGATTAAGGTGCTCACACATTAGGTGACTTCTCACATTTTTGCAGTTTGACTTGAAAATAAGTATTTGCTTTGTTAAGTTTCCCCTCCATCAGCATAACATTTTTACATGACAATTTTATAGTTCTTTTCCAGAATAATGAAATAATGCTTGTACTATATGTTCATTTCTTCAAACCATTTCTTCAAGTTACTTTAGTACTTTTTGCAGAAAGTTCATTGTGTTTTCTAATACTGTTTGAAAAGCATAGGCTATGACAAGCCACCTGAATGATAAGTTGGTGCTTGTTTGTCAAAGCTGAAAATTAATAAAACAAAACCTGCAAAATTCCAATATAGTTTATAGGGACAAGAACTGGATAGGATCTAACTTTGTAATAAGCAATTTAGTCCATTTCATTAATAACATGGTATTTGCAATGACTCATTCTTACCTCTGTCATAAAGCAGCTAAAATGTTGGAATTGAGCAGGCTCATTATGCAGTATCTAATATTTCATACTTAGAATCTAATCTTTACTATTTAATTTTGAGTTTGTTATTCAGGTCTACTTCTTCTTTGTGCTGGAGATGATCAAACTGATTTCTGACATGTATATATAAAATGACTCTCATTTACCTCAGCAGAGTTTGCTTTTGCAAGAATCCATGGGCATAATTTAGTGAAAGTTACAAAGAATCCAACAGAAAAATAAATTACTACATGCTTTTTACACATGCATTTCAGTTTATCACAGGACCATTCAGCTGGTGCTGAAGGGTTATGGAATACATATGATGACTTCTTAGGTTCATGGAATATCATCAAGACCCATGAAATTCCCTTTCATTGTCCAGGGTCAGAGATTTTTTTCATTTTCTCCCCTTCACCTCTTTCTTACTGTGCGCAGTTAACAGTAAAACAGCAACAAATACAGAGTACATATGTAACTATAACTTGTCAAATATGGCTGTCTCTTACTGCCTAGCTGTCACAAGGCATTATGTATATATACTAGAGACTATACTTTATTTTTGTTGGTTCTATTGTCAGTCTTTCACATTACACAGCCAGAAATCCTTGAAGTTAAATGTCCAGTCTTTTGAAACATAGAATAAAAGATGTTTAAATACTTTTCCTTTTATTGAAGTGTTTTAACACCTCTCATATTACTCAGAGAAATGAATTGCTTGGGAATGAGGTTAATGCTCCACAAAACCTGCTTTTTAAAACCCCTATAAGAGGGGTCAAAGACCAGGAAATGCTCTCACTATAATTCTCATTTTCAGCTGAATTGGCCATGGCAACTGCACTAAGAATGCAAGTTTGAATTTCATTATGTTCCAGAAACCTGTAACTTTGCATTAGAATGATTCATGCAATAACAGAAGGGAATTGTGAGCATTTTTGATGCAGCATACATTAATTTATAATTTAATAAATTAGTATTTTAAGTTAAGTAGCTACTTTCAAGTACAACAAAAAAATGTTCATTTGATAGCTTCTAAATGCATCCCTTTGCATTTTACCTGTAAAATTCTCTGTGTTTGGTGACAGGTTAAATGTATATTATACACTATACACAGGGAGCCAACATGTGTCTTTGTAATGCCGCAGCAGCCATAGCAATTTTAGCAGCTTTCCTATTATTTTAAGCCATTCCCATTGTCTTCTAGAGAACATAAGTAGAAGCTGAAAACTTAAGGCAACCAAATTCAATAAGCTCTCATTATAAACAAAATATTGTGTTGTTGCTTAACAAGTGACCATATCACCCAAAAGGATAATGCCTTTTTTCCTTAATTATGTCTTTGGAACTTCCTTTAATTGCAATGGATGTTTCCCTGAATGATATTTCAGCACTGGCTTTTAGGTATTTCCTTTTGTTTAACCATACCTATTCTCTAAATCATCAAGTAATTTTTTATTATGAGAACTTTTGAGAATACACTTGATTTTTTGAGAAATGACAAGGGTACACCTCTTTAGTTAACATTGTTGCTTTACAAGCAGCTTAAGGAAACTCACTGCAAAGCAATAAGGCTATGCTCAGACGTGGGAGGATAAGAAGATAACTTACAATTTTGGGAAACAAAATCATGTAGTTCTGCAATGCTTGAGATGCTGATAGTTCTCAAGCACATCTGTAGTATTGCTAGTATTATGGGTGAATCCATGTGCACAGCTACTTTTAGCAAAATTGTGGTTTAACATACCCAACAAGTTTCTAAGTACACTGCAGGGAATTTCAAAGGCTGAGTTTTTGTCCTGAGGAAGCTGTGAAATCATTGCCACACAGCTGCTCCTTTGCCTGAAAGCTTGGAATAGCCTCCTGCTTTATCCAGCTCAGTGTGATGTTCAGAAGACTTCCTCCTGCTGGAATACACACAGGTTTTTGATGCTGGTCTACAGCAACCTATTATCTCAGCCAGACAAATGACAGTGAGAGAAGCAGAACATAATATCACCTGGAAATTCTGCAAACAAGTTATGTGTTTGCTAAGGTTAACTGGGATTTGTAGCAGTTGTATTGTGCAAGCACTAGAAAGCAGCTTGTGTTGGATCTGCAGCAGTCAGATGGGATGCAGAAATATGCCAAACCATGATCTCCATCCCACATACCCAGGAGTGATTTTAGTCTCCAGCCACAACACCACCAGTCACAAGTTTTGCTGAGAACATATATCCTATTATATCCTACTATCTTTCTAGTATTCTGTTCTCAGACTAATATTATACCAACTGTTTGCATGGCCAGAGCTGGAGGAAAATGACTTTTATTTCCCTGTCCAAGGTGGCCTCTATCAGGGACACACCACGTAGAAGTGACAGATTTGGCTGGATCTAACACTCCTGGCCAGATGCTGTCTGTAAGTTCCCACTATTCCCTCTTGGAGATGTGGGCTCAGAAAAGTTCCTGATGCTAAGTAGCAAAAATGGCCCATTTAAATAGAACATGTGCAGCCTGTTCTCCTGGTGAGAGCCAGTGAGATTTATAGGCAAAAGGCAGAGCAGACATGCAGCATCCTTAATCTCCTAGGTACAAATCACATACACTACCTGATGATAATAAAGAGCCAACATTGTTGTTCCTTTTTGAAGTTGTTAAAATAGCCTGGCGTATATGATTAGAGCCACTGAATTTCCTCCAGAAGCAGACACAGATAAAAAGAAGCATGGATTGTGTCAGAAGTCTTTTCTTTCAGGGAGTCTAGTTTATACACCTTATGGCTGTTTAGCAGAAACTATATCTAGGGAATCAAGTGGTTTGGAACCAACCTTCTCTCTCTCCAAGAGGCATTTATGCAGTCCAGGAGGTGTTTTCTTTGGAGAGATGATTTCATGCTGGATGTTCTTCAGAAGAGCCTCACGTTACTGGAATAGGCTTCTGCTGTGACACAACACTTTCTCTCCTGTGTTCAAGGTACACTGGCAGAAGCATTTATTTGTTAACCTCTGAGGCCATTAGCCTAATGGCCAATGCAGGGCAAAACTTATTTGTATAAAGAGTAGTGTCTGGTATGGAGAATTAGCTAAACTTTCTATGTCTAGTAGCGCTGAAAATGAGTTAGTGCTTCAGAGATTTTGAATGGTATTTTTATTAGGATAAATTAAGGGTATAAATATCAATATTACTTAGAATTATATAAACACAGCATACCAATTCTTAGAGAATTGTAGAAAAAGAAGGCAATGTGAGCTAATCTAGGACAATCTGGTTCTCATTTATGGAAACACATTCAACTCCTATGCTTTCAATTTCTCATTGTGATGATTTTGCACAAGATCGAGCAATATCTTCCTTTCAATTTTCCTTTCAGACTTCTTTATTCCTTAGAAACAGACCAGAAAGAGAAGTAGTAGTAGTGATGTTAGTGCTTTTCTCTTTTACCTGATCTCTGCAAAAGTCAGAAAGGACAACAAGGAAATATGAACGCACATGAAACATTGAGGGGCCCCAAGCATGGTGTCTTAGCATTTTTCATGGAAACTCTAAGCAGATGTATCTAGTGGATTTCTGATTTGCAGCCACCCTCTTCTCTTGTGGTGTTTGATAAGTCATGGGGAAAAAAAAAATAGCTGAAAAATCAAAGGCAGAAAGATATTCTGTAAAGTGGCAATATCTAAAAGCCTGATGTTGTTAAGTGTTCCGTTTGGAGTGCCCTTTGAAGTGGCATGGAATGCACAGGATACCTGCCTATTCATTTAACCACTGATAAGGTCCTAATTAGCACAGCACTCAGAACCTCCCATATAGTGAAGTATAGAAATAACTATGGCTTTTACTTCCTTCCTTTGCAGCTGTAAGTGAAACAGCTTTTAAGGGTTTTGCTTTTTACCAATGTGTGCATGCGGTATACTTGTAAATACCTCACTAAGTGAAAAAAAAAAAAAAATAGATCAACAGTCACAGAAGGAAAACCTGTTTTTATTGCTGGAAAGTACTGGATTCAGCACTCATCTGAGTCATGCAAGGGAATCTCTGTGGGTTTAGGTCAAGCTTCACTTACAAACTCTGGCCTGCAGGCTAACACTCTCCTCATCTCAGTGCAACACAGCTGACAGAGTGGGTAATGGTTGCTTCTCTGTCCAGGATTGGGCCATCAGACCCTTAAATCCTAAATTTTATTCCAATGGAAATGTTCCAGTGCACTGAAGTGCTTCCTGAAAGCAAAACTGCAGGATCAGGCCCTTCAATTTTAAAAAATGACATTTAATATGGACAGACAAAGGCACTGGAGAAGAACACAGTGACTCTCTGTATACCTGGAGGAGGGATAGTAGTACAAAACAAGCTTTTCTTTAACCACAACTGCAATCTTCTAACAGCAGCACCCACTCAAAAGCATAGAACTCAGAGGCTGATAATCATCTTTCAGTTCAGGTTATTGCATGCAATTTTTCACATTCATTCAGTTTTCTTCATACAGCTCTTAGTAAAGTAACTCCCTTAACAATAAAAGCTTTTATGGCAGCCCATTACACAGGAGAACTAACCACTCCTAGTTTTTTTATTGGCTTCTTGGAATATTTATAGCAGCCTTTGTTCTCTTTGCAAGCTTATACATTTGGGTGTGTATGAAGATTTTTCTATTTTTTTACTTTGCCAATTGGTTTTGGCAGCGAAGTACATATATTTTTTACACATCTGTAAGGCTTTAAAGCTTTATATTTGTTTTCCTTTATATATTATTATTATTGGCATCGAAGCCAACAGTCAGTCTGCTCCTCATTGTTTAACACTTGAACATTCACTGCTGTAAAATTTTCAAGTTTCCATCATGCTACCTTTTCTTGATAAACTGGTTATACTCTGCACACAAAGAAATTATGAAATTTTACTCCATACTAACAAATCAAAGAATATATTTGGTGTCTAAAAAGATATATTCAATTTCTACTTCAATAATCTGAGACAAAAACCTCATGTTAAAACAAAAGATTTACATTCTTGAAGGAATCACCTCAGTAACTGAAACTGCCACATGGGACTTATGTCTGCATGGCATTTTGGACTCAGCATGATTCCAAAACTTTCAATAAAGCTAACATAGAACTAAAAATGGTCCCAAATAGAATTTGGCTTTGAATACCTCTATCCTGGTTTTCAAAGGTTTTTAAATTTAATTTTATATTCTTTCTTTCATAAGCAACAATATTTTATTGTTTACACCACTACATGGAAATCATATTGAATATTGTAATTGATGGAGGAATTCAAAATATATATACACACATATATATGGCTTTTATTTATTTTCCAATATAAGGAAAAAAGGAAAGAAGAAACTGTACTAACCAGACTGATGGAACTGTTGAAATTAGAAGGAGAATTATTTTCTCATTTGTCATTTCCAGCTCAGAAAATAATCACTGTACTAAAAGCTAAAGCAATGCAAATATTAAATAGTAATATTAATCATCTAGTAAACAGCTTCTTGAATTAATTATACACATACTTATTGAATAAATAATAAATAATTAAAAGCATACCTTTCTGTTTTATCATTAAATTATTAAAGAAATTATTATTAAAGAGAAACAAAGGTTCAAATCACTGATATGAAGTGAGGTCTTTGTACTGTTCTTAATAAATACAAGAATGTTGTCATAAACATATTTTCCACAGTATCTTTTACAGAGACTTTTTTCCCTGGAACTTTGCTGCTGCTGGAATGCTACTAGGTAGGTGGAATCTTAATTTTCTAATTATCTTATTAGGTCATTATTAGATCATTATCTAATAATATCAAGAAAGTTATTTGGACCTTGATAATGTATAAAACATTTTTTTTTGTGTTGACTTGGGGAAGTTTCTTTTAATGGCTTTATTAGGTGGGTATATCCCCCCCTACTCTGGAGCTATAAAAATACCACTTTCCACTGTAGAGACTGGTGGGGTTTTTATGGGGGAATAGTGATTGTGCTGATATCCTTAAATTCAGATTTGGGAAGGCCTCACAGGCTCACTCAGGGCAGTCCTCATCCTTTCTACAGGTGAAGGTTTCAGGCCTTGAACTTCTTGATCTCCTCCTCTCCCTCTCATTTCCTATTCCCTGGGAAGGGACATCAGGGTTTTAAGTGACAGTCTTCATCTCCTACAAGCCCAGAGAGAGCCCTGGCTCTGTGGGCTCGTGGGTCAGGTCCAGCGCTGCTTCCTGCCCTGGGGCTGAGGCTGGGCAAAGACCTCATGTGAACTCCTGAGCTAGTCCCACTACTTGCAAAGAGATGGAGTCCAATGAAAACAGAGTCAGCAAGGACCAACCATCTTCACTGGCCTATTTCACCTCCCAGAAGGTCACAGCTCCTGTGGAAAGCTTTTAGGCTGTGTTTTGGGACACATCTCTTAGGCTTCGACCAAACCTGGTCATCTTAAGACAGCGGATGCCCCTCAGGTGTAAGAAAGGGAACAGAGTGGAAGTAACTTTGGTGATGTAAGTGACTTCTGTGGTGACCTACCTCATCTCCTCAGGTCTTGCTTGCAAACCACTATTGGCTTCTGTCTTCAAGGCCCTTGGAGTACCTGACCACTAGTAGTTTCACCACTTCTAAATGGAGAGAAAAAGTGCCATGTGGGAAAAAGCCCTGAACCACGGGAACCTCTTCTAAAGATGTGAATCTTGTCCCTGCCCTGCTCCAGTGAACATGGGAGACCACACACTGCTGTACAGAGAGGTGACAGACCTCACTGACAGCAATCTGCCACTGGGGCGTGACAGGGGCCTCGTAATGAGACACGCTATGCGTGAGGAGTCAGAACCCTTGCAAACAAATATTCACAGGGGACAAATCAGCAAAATATAGCTGATCTTGGGGACAGCAGAGTTTGTCAAGTTGTTCCTCCTCTGCATAGAATACCATGCCAGGTTCTTCATCCTACGGTTTAAGGTCTTTAAGGAGTCAGTCTCCAGCTGTGTCTGATCAGGACAATGTAGCTCAGAGCTCACAGATGAAGCCCTTTTACGATGCTACAGGACAAAATGCTGCAAGTTACAGCGTGACTTTTGGTGAAAATGAAACAGTGGAGACTTACCACCACAACTGAAAAGGGGAGTGACAGTAAAAAACAAAATGAAAAATAAAGAAATGCCTTATTCAGGTTTTCCTATTAGCAGAACTCTGTGATGATGACCTTTGTGAAGGACTCTATGAAGTGCCTCGGCGTCACTCATTTTATGATGCAGTTCATGCAAAAAGTATCTGTATCCTATGATAATAATAGTTGTAAAGAATAGCTGTGATACCCACGCCAGACAGCAGATCAGACAAATTGGCTTTGGAAGGAATAATCAGCGTCCCTTAACTCAACAGATCTTTCAGCAGTCTGAAAGAAGCGTATAAACAAACCTTAGCTTGGATATCAGTATTCTGATTAACTACAGGCATTTTCATACTCCCATTGCACTATGCTTTATGTATTCAGCCAAATATTTCTAAAAGGATTGTAACTCCTCCTTGTTTGAATTCAAATTCCTAGAAATTCAAATTGTTAATGCAGGGTAAAATTCAATAAGCTTTGCAAATTGCTTAACATTATACTATAAATATTATTTAGACATATTTGTAGGCTTATGCATGATAAGTATATGAAAACAATAGCAAAACACTATTTTTATTCCTTCAAACATTTTTAATTTTCATCATGCCATTACATTTTTTCAATTGAAGTGAAACATAAAGACGTTAAAAGAAAGCATAATTGGGCTTGTTTGAAATTATTTCTCTGAGACTTGAAAGAAAGAAAAGTCAAAAAATGCATTAGAAGCCAGAGTTAGAAAGAAGTCAGGGAATTTATAACCTTTCAAGATTTTTAAAATGTAAGGCATAAATAATGTTTGTTTCTTGGTAAATAGCAATCATATGCATAAAGTGGGAATGAGCTGTAGAAAGAAATAAATCAGAGAAAGTCTATTCAACTGAAATCCTAGGAACTTTAATGTTGTGGAACGGATCACTGTTGGACTGCTACAGTTTTGCAAGTGCTTTATCTCAGCTGAAAGGTGAAATTAGCTGCTTTCTCTAAACCCTGGGAAGCTATTGTGTCAATGCTACACGCTGGAGACCACTGTTTGATGCCAGTGCCACTAGTTTAGATGAGCACTGCAATCAGGAGTATTAGAAGTGAGTTGGTGAATTGCATTGCATGAAGCAATGGAGTTGCTTCCAGACAAAAGAGCTGAATGGGGTTTTATACATGTCTAAAGGAATATAATGAAGTCAAACCTACCAAACATGCAGCTGAATTCAGCAATGTTAAAGTAACCAACCTAGAAAAGAAGTTGGAGAGAGAGGTGAGATGAGGAGAGAACATCTGAATAAAAGAACTAGTTAATAAAATTAATTGTAAATTCAGACATGGCTGGACCACTCCCTTAAATACTAATATGGTGAGGAATGATGTATCGAATATGTCTCTCAGAAGATACTGGTCATTGTTTTCTGCACTTAAAGAGCTCACATAATTTGTGTGCTTTAGTTTGAGGAGGATATTACCACACTTTACCAGAAATTTACCCAGTCTTTCTTTCTTTCTTTCTTTCTTTCTTTGTTTTGCTTTTCAAGGATGTAGAACAACTGAAAACATTATGTGAAAAAAAGCTGAAAAACCTGTATAAATTTACTCATGTATGAAAGCATAGAAGTATCATATTCTAAAGATCATTATCAGAAATTATGAGAAATAAAACACTCTTTCTGTTATGTGATAAGGTTTATGAGAATCTCCCTAGACAATTCATTAGTTTTAAACTGACATGAAAATCAATTAATTTTAATAGGGAATAACAGATTATGTGTTTAATAATTCATCTAATTTCATGAGGCAAAGTGAATTAGACAATGCAATGTAAATCTAATAGCAGTTGTAACCACATAATTTGACTGTTTGTCAAGAGCAAAGCATAGTGAAATGATCAAGAATTACACAGAGTGAAAAACATTAATTGTGTGTAAACTGAGTGACAGTTTCTTGTAACCTTGAAAGCCTGTGAGTTCAGTGTAATTATTTCTATTAGATCTTTCCCTAAAATCATTCTGTATCATTAATTATGTATCCATATTAAGCTGGCAAATTAATAAATAATATTAAATAAATTTTCCATGAATTTTTTTCAATTCAGAAACATTATGCAATTGATGGAGATTTTATAGACTGAAACTACATGAAAATTGTTTTATAGTCTGCATTAATTAATCAATAATGGCCCTGAGAGCTGGCATTTCTGCCTGTTAATGACCAGCTGAAAGAGTTGAAGACCCGGCGTCGAGCAGGGGGCCCTTAACCCATGCGGTCATTCATGCTGGAGAAATGCCCGACCCCCAGGTCACTGCTGCTGTTAATCGAAGCCATAATAATTGTTATGGTTATTTTTCCATGCACACAGAGCAGTCATGTGCTTTCCATCTGAGTGGTATTTATTTCAGGTTAAGGAGAAAAACAAAACGGGAAAGAACAAACGTGAGGCCTTGACAAGGAAAATGGCCGCTCTGGGCGGCTGTGCACGACAGACGGAGTGTGGAGCACCAGCAGGGAATCACGGCCATCACAGCTGATGTGTCACAGGACACATGATTATGTTGAAGCACAAATATTATATAAAGGGGTTGTCCCTTCATATGTTTGAAAATATGCATGTTGAAATGCCTGTTGCCATGGTTACAGGTCTGCCTTTAGAGCAATAGTCTCTTTCACTTGGTAGTGACACTGTAGTAACCTGTCGAATCAAGGAGCATCACACCTCCTTGTGTTAATATGGGAAAAAAAAATATAAAAAACCACTTCAAAAACACTCAGAGTGCTTTTCTTTTTGTAACAAATCACAAAGGAATCAAGGCCAGGTTGAGTGGGCTTTGAGCAAACTGGTCTAGTGGAAGGTGCCCTTGCCCATGGCAGGAGGGCTGGAACTAGATGATCTTTAAGGTCTCTTCCAACCCAAGCCATTCTATGATCCTATGAATTGCAGCTTTGTGGGTGAATTTTCTTGTTTATAGTCTGAAGAAAAAGACTTGTTAGTGTAATTGAAGTCAGAAAGTGTGGTCTAGTCTATAGCACATGGGTTCCCGTTTCTCTCTCCTTTACCAACAGCTGGGATATGAGGCACACAGGCCAGCACAGGAGATGAAGAATCTGATGGGGCAGAGTGTGAAAATCCACCAGCCATCTATGACAAAGGGATAGGAGATACAGATTCTCCACACATTCTACCAAAAGCAGAAAAAAACCTCCTCTTCCCTTTGAAGAGCAAACAGCAGTTTTGGAACATGGAACACAAATATGGAACAAGCAAAGCAGGTTCTGGAAATCATTCTGGAATTGCAGATCTGCACAGGAGAGAGCAGTATTCACTTTCCAGGCTGAAAGGAGTTCCTAGCAGTCCTAGTCACCATCTTTTGTGAATCTTCTTCTCTACACCCACTTTGTGAATCCTCTTCTCTACACCCACTTTGTCATCCCAGAAACACTGCCTACTGCACGTGAAAAAGAGACATTCACAGTGTAGTTGGCTCTTGGAGACATGAAGTCAGAAACCCTAATTTTTATACCTTGAATTAAGGTGAGGAAAGAAAACACTAAGTTCCCAGCCTTCTGTTTATTCCTTCAGATTTGGAGAAAGGAAAGGAGCAGAAACAAAAGAGGACCCTCCTTGGCTGCACATGCCCCACAGTATGCTCTGTTTGGGGTCTCAGCTCTTTCAGTTGTACAGAAGGAAGCACAACAGAAAAGTCAAAATAGGAAAGAGATACATACATAAGCTGAATAAAGAAGAGAAAAACAGGTAACCCAAAAAGAAAACAGATCATCATCAAACTGGATAATGCATTGGTCTTCTCTAGCATACCTGCCTGTTTTCCATCTATCTGCCAAAGAGCCTAAAGGAACACTGAACTTCAATCAAGGCTCATCAACGTGTGTGTGCAGATTGGATGTAGTTTCTTGCATGCTACTGCTTAAAACAGTGCACATAAGTGCAGTAACCTAAGGCTGGCCATAGAATTTCCATCAGAGTTGTAATGAAATCTAAGTTTCACCAAAACTTTCATATCCGGTTGTTAAAAAGTAGCTTGATATTCCTGGCACACCCATTACCTCTCATATGCTTACCAACCAATTGGTGGTTTTGGTTCAAGAAAGTCCCTTCACAACCATGAAGACTTTCAGATATTGTAGAACCTTCAGCATAAAAAACCTGTTTTGGCTGATCACACTTCTGTCAGCTTCTAGTCCTGATCCACTGCATGCCAGGAATAAAGCATTCTGGTTAATACAAAGAAAAAATTTTCTATTTCTGTAACTATGAATTCTGGGAGATTTCAATAAAAATTAGCATTGGCAAAAAAACCACAGGAATACATGTTATTAAAAAAGTTTCTCTGTCTAATCACTCCTACTGTTTTTGAAAATAAATGCTGTTTGCTGATCTGTTGTGTAATGCAGTGAGCTAACCAAAAATACAGATTATGCCTGGCACTGTCTCAGAAACAATTTTTCTTAGCTAACTGAATGCACCTAAGCAACTTATTTGTTAAATGCTTGGCATTTGCACGCTTGAAGTATGCTTTCCCATGTCTGTTAGTAAAACACAAATTTGCTAAAAAGAAAATTGGTAATATTTAGGTTGACAGTGATAAAAGCAGACACAGGAAATATGAAAAAATAGAAATACTTTACATTTCAAAATTCAAGCATAAATATTTTTACTAAAAAGGCCAAAAATTTGATAATTACTTTTAGGATTCAGTCCTTGCGGCTCTTATGCCTTTAATTGCTCTAAAACCTGGCAGTAGAGTACACACAGAGAATCTGAGCAAATTATCTGAAAGTCCTTAAGGAATTTAAAATAAATGCTTAAATGAATCTCTCACTACTGGCATGCAACAAATGCCCAGATGTATTCATAGTGATGCGCCCAATTAAATTTAGAAGAATTGCATGAGTTCAGTTTCAGCAGATTCCTATTGATTCTGCTAGTTAATAAACAGTTAAAGGATGAAGTGAGTTTTTAAAAAATATAAGTGCTTTAAAGGTGCTAGAGAGGAAAAGCATAGTACTAAGTGGTCATGTGGCTAGTGCCATTCATCTTGGTAGTGACTATCTGTCAAAAGTGGCAAGAGCCCTGTTAACAGCCATGACCTGTGCTGTAATGAAGGGAGAGTGCACAGCAAAGTGTCCATTATCAGGCAGTTGGGAGCAGTAAATTGGTGCAGTTTGCCTCAATCTTGCAGCAAGTTGAGATGTAAGATAGGTGGGGATCAGCAAGCGGCAATTTTATCCTATGATCATTTTTGTCAGATCACATCAGAGTAGGAACTTACTCAGATTCATTATTTCAATTAAATAAGTTCCCTCATTAAGTGACCACTGCCATGAACATTTTCTGTGGTCCTGTATTTATAATTGCATAAACACACCTGCTAATATTTGGACAGGGAGCAGTGATGGAGAAGCTGTAAGGTAAACGACACATTAAGATGGATAGTCAGGTGCAATCAAACAAATCTTGTACCCTCTCAACAGGGCCAACAGCTTGCAATAAAATAGGCAACCTCTGTTACCTATACACTAACCTAAAGTGCTTACATCCAGTTCTAACCACAAAAATTCATTTCAGACTCTTTGCAAAACAACAAAACACTCAAGTAAAATTCCACCTCTGTTTAGTCCCATGCAAATGAATTGATGCTATTACCACTTTCCTGGGGAATAAGCTCAAAACTCCAGGTGACACCCAGTGTCTGCTCTTGGGTGCATGGAGGTGAAGAATTCTGGATGAACTCTTAAAGTACTAGGCAGACTTAACCCTTAGGGACCCTCCAGGAAACTCGACAAGCAAACAGAAGACAAATGTACTTGTTACCACCACTCATTCACCACTTTGTAGCAGCAAACGCCTTTCAGGTCAGCCCATCTTCTTTCCAGACAGTGGATGTATTTCCTTAATCACATATTGTCCCTATTCTTACCCCATAACCCAAATGAGGAATACCAAAACTTCTGTAATTCTGTAATTCCTATAATTCTGTACAGCACTTCATTTTGCATTTCTGCCAAATTCTTCCCCTATTGTGAGAGTTGTGTGCATTTCCTGCCAGCCACACAGGTAGTTTGGATGGTGGGCAGAGAGGTAAAGTTCATGTTCAAACAGCAAATGGTCATTATATTGCAAGTGGTCACAGCTTTACCCTGTTCCTCAAAGAACCCAGACCATCACCTACCACATATGAGTCAGTGCTATAAAATTGAATAGCAAATGTGGGATTTTTTTTTTCCACAGATGTATTAAATCAACAGATAGATGCCTTTTTCTTTCTCTTAGTCTGTCAGCAGTGTGACATCCACCTCTAAAGGAAGGACTCGGCTTCTGTTACATCTTAATAGAGACCAACAGCAAAAAACCCAACTTTTGTAGCCTTTAAGATGTTGCACTTTTACCTTGCCTACCTCAAAAGGTTTTTAAATTAGATAAGGGACCAGGGAAAATAGACTCTCCTTTTGTTGACAGTTTTATATTTTTCATTTCAGTGACAGAGGAAGATTTCAGAATTGGAAAGAAGGGGAATATTTTGGCCCTTTGAAATCCTCACCAGATGTGAGTTGTGAGGACCAGCTACAAGGATAGGCAAGCTGCTGCCACCTGAGCTGGTAAATGCAGGGGTGGGTTTGGGTAATGGTAACAAATAGAGATGATGGCAATAGACTGAAAATGTGCTGCTGAGATAAGTAGAGGTTGGGGTACACTGTAGATGTGGATGTCTCCCATAGCCCTGAAATGTCCCTCCCAGTTCTCCCCCATACTCAAGGTACAAGTTAAAAAGACTGCTGATAGCCCTAAAGCAAGTAGGGCGTATATAGTAATGAATTCAGAAGAGGCTTAATAATATTAACAGTTATCTGTATATTTTGATAGATTTTAGTGTACCTGTTAGGAGCAGGGTCTGTTTATCCATTTTAGACCTTTACCTCAAGTTAAGGGAAAAAAAATATTAAAAAAAAAAAAAAAAAAAAAAAAAAAAAAAAAAAAAAAAAAAAAACAACAAAACAAGGAGGGTCAGTGACAGCACTAAACTCTAAACTATTCCAGAGTACAATACATGTTAAATCCAATAACAATAGGGTGAAAAAAATAGACTGAAATGCAGATCTAATCTGTCCAGTAGTAGGATGAAAAATAATTTCCCTTCACATATTAGCACAAGCATAGCTATGCACTGAACTCATGTTGATGCTGGGGTCCCCACCTGCAGGCACGCTGAGATTGCTTCTTCATTTTTACTTTGCTGCAAAGCTGTGAGCATTTCTTACACAACTTTCATGTGCTAATTATGAGGGCTACCCAAGCAATAACCAGGATTTTTATGTCATAAGTGTTTGGGTTGTATAAGGACTGCAGAAGAGGCTGGTCTTTCTCACGGGTCGCAGTGTACTAGAAAAAACACAGAGCTGGAGGCACAATGGAGAAACACAAGTGACGAGATCACCACTGTTCACATAGCAAGTAAAAATTCATTTTCGAGGGGCTGGAACCATCTGTTAATACCTGTATAATGGCACTTCTTACAACTTGGCAGCTAAAACCAGACTGTAAAGGGGGAGTAGAAGCTGCAACTTTCTCTCTGTGTCTTTGCAGGGTGGTGAGAAGTGAAGGGAAATAAAATTGTCCACATTAGTTCATACACAGGCAAAACTGTAATTTTGGAGGGGGGGATTGTTTACCTTAAAAGCTGTGTAAATCAGCTTGAAACTGAATTAAACAGGTGGCTGACCACCTGTACATAATGATTAACTGTGCTTACACAATAATTTATGTGAAAATACTGTCAAAGCCTGATAATATCACATCTGCTACTACTGTACTATTGTGCAGAATGTTTGTGTTTATTATTTCTTTAAAAAAACAATTCGGTGTTGCTGACCTTTCTTCCCTCTGTTTTGCACTGAGGTAAAGTGTTTGCACTGGAAAGTTTAGTATTCTTCCTACTGTTATAAATTTTGAAGTATCATATTTGCGCATATTTGGCCATTTGAACAAAAAATATGTAATTTTAAGTATCTGAATTAGTTTGATAAACCATTACATTTTTGGCATTAAAATTGTTATTGAACACCTTACTACTTATAAGGTATTTAAAATTGCTGCTCTGCATATTTTTAGACATGCTGGAGTTTTCTTTACCTTTGAGAAGATTATAAAAATAATGCTTTGGTCTTTATTCAAATTTTAATTGATTTAAGTAGAATCATATTCTTGCCAGACACTATTTTTAGCAAGGAGTGCCTTCGGGTCTGGTAATTTATACTGTCAGAAGAAAAATCAGAATATGACTGCATGGCATGTGTTCCCATTGAAGGAAGTTAAATTTGCCTGTGAAAGTACAGTGTTAACCCAGCTCTGCTGAATTCTGGCTGATGCCATCACCACACCACTGATTGATCCAACCACACAAGGGAAAGGCTATGAAAGAGCTCCAGAGTCATGCAGGTTTACAAAGGAGAAGGTGAAATTCCTACCAGTTTATTATACATAGAGCTGAAGACAAATGATTTAGGACTTGTTCCATGAGCTTTTCATCCAGCTCTCTTTTGAAAGGGTTTCAGTTCCCTCAGTGGCAGTTTCCAGCTTATTGTCCAGTTGTATCCAACCTCCATCACAGTGAGAGAATTCAATTTTGGTGACGTTCTTACATCGAACACTTGGGTTCCCGCAAAACTGGGGGTACTGTAAATGCTTGGGAATGGCAAATAGATTCAATGAATTAGAAAAAATACTAGCAACCATACATTTTTTTAAAACTGTTAATATTATTCCATTTATATCATAGCAGCATGTTCAATTCATTGTACATTTATATGTCTGAAGGAAATTGATCCAGGCATTTTCAAATTCTTCATTAGTCATCTTAAATTCAAATCCTGAAGGTACATACAAAACTGCTTTTTGCTTATTTCATGTCTTCATTGTAAAAAAAAAAAAAAAATCTCCAATTGCAGCCACGTTTCTTTTCCTAGAAAAATATAAAAGAGACTAATAAAGTTCTACTGCTATATCATAAAAAATTATGTAATTTTCCTAAATTATTCCTGGTAACTGATATTAGAATACCAACAGACATATTCTTATATGTCTGTACCCCTAGAGAGACCTCTCAGGGCAATGAAAAAAGGAAATTTAAGGTTTGTGAGAATGCTACTTGTAAACTCCGGGTTGTCAGAACAGGTCCAGGATTCCCCTTGACACCAGCATCCACAAAAAGAAGACACATATGTACCACTTCATCAGGAACTTCTCACGGAGTTGCCTGCATGCCACTGTGCCTGTCCTGTTATCCACAGTTCCTATTTCTGTGTCGCTAGTTCTCTGCATTCACAGTAGAACAAATAGCATAACTATCAGTTAGGGGAGCTTCAAACACCAATTGCAGTGGCAACATTTCTAGTACGATTAAAATTCTAGCCTAACTCACATTTGATTTGGGGAGTCACTACTTCTTAACAGGATAAATGGAAGAATCCATTGAAAAAATACATAACATGTATTTTCTGTCTCCAGCTGAGTCTATATAGTCAGTTGGCCTCTGGACCCTTGGATTTTATATCTATCCCATCACTTTCCAAGCTATAATTCACTCCTTGTCTTTCAACACTATGCTAACATGAACAGGCTTTTTTTAACCACACAAAATCCTCTGACAAATACATTTGATGACTCATAATTGTTCTGCTTTGTTTCTTGCAGGGATGCCAAGAGCATTATGTCCATTGCACAGGAGCTGACTGGATTTATTAACACTTACCATTAATATTAACCATATCCTTTCATTAAAAAAAAAAAAAAAAAATCACCACCATTGTAAAGGATTTATTTTTTATAAAAATATAGAAGAGATATGAATCTAAAATAATCCACTCAAACAATTGTTCAGAAAAAGACTACAGAGAGAGGCCTATCATCCTTAATAAAACCCTGGAAACCCTGGTTTGAAAGCCACGTTTGCCTAAAATCACAGCTCTGTCCCTTCTCTTTTCAGATGCCTCCACCTCTTCAAATTTTGGAGTGATGATTTCCTGAGCATGGATTGCAGGTTAAGTGTCTTCTGAGGTAATTTCTTTCTGTTACACAAAAGGTAGAAAAGTTCCTGCTACCCTGGCACTCCATTGTTGTTTCTAATTCACACACATTGCATGAATTTTGTTTTTCCCACATTTAAAGAAGCAGTTAATGTCTGCAGCACCCAGCGCACATATCACTCTTATGCCCTTCTCTCTTATAGAGATCCCCCTTTTCTCTTGAAACTGGCATGCCAAATCATTTATGGGCTACAACACAAAAAGTACAGAAAAAAAAAAAAAAAGTCCTTGTAGTGTAGCAGCTCTGCTTGGATTGAAAAGTATTTATGTCTTTTAAATCTCCCCAACTCTAGTACACTGTCTTTTATATGAAAAAAGTGCCTTTAATTTCCTCTGTTTCTGTGTTGTCATTGCCCCACTTGATGTCAGACATCATGCCAACAGGGAATATTGGCAATTCTGCTTTTAGTAATATAGATGTCTTTATTGTTGTTTTTTTTTAATACAAAGAAGTAATTTCAGTGCTTGTTTTGGTATGTAACTGACAACAAACACTCCTAAGCTGCAAGAATTTGAATCAGGAGTGAACCCAGGACACATATGTAGGCATCACCTTCTTCCACTTTGCAAAGCTGTCTTTGGAGGGGCATTCATCCCACCATCTCTGTCCTGGCCATGATCTGAAACATAAATAAAATCAGAGTTTAGTTCAGATTTTGACGAGGGTTCCCCTTTTTAAACAGTTTTGTTACTTCTGTTTATGTTTTGTATCTGGGCTCATCCCCTACCACATTTTCTGGTTGCCATAAAGGCTGTTGCAGAGAAAACAAACACAGGCTGATGTAGCTGCTCATGCATGAACCCTTTCCCAGCTATCTCTGGTGGGCAGGTAGTCTGCATCAAAGGACAAAGTGATTTGAATACAAATACAAATATTACAATACAAATATTATGAGCCAGGGTTTTTTTCTGGTTCCTAGTTATTTTTTCCAGACACCACAGATCCCCAGAGCAGTACATTGTGTAGTAACCTCAGCTGGCACTGGGACAAATATTTCTCTTGCAAGCTAAGAGTCATCTCATCTGACTGCAGATGTCCCAGATGCTGAAGTCTACACCAATTGTTCCTGGTTTCCTCTAAAGATTGAGAAGATCAAGAGGAGCAGTGCCCACAGAAGGGATTTATTTCACACAACTTAAACATTTTCATTAAGGTGGAGCAAATCCCCATTGGAATCGCTTTTTACTCCTACTTAACTGTAGAAAGAGGTAAGGATGACAAAAGCAGACTTAGATACCAGCTTCAGAGATGCCAAAGAGAGAAAAATAACCCCCCAAACCAGATACATAGTCCCAAAGATTACAGGGGAATTCTGGGAAACTGCTGAATGATGAAAAGTTGGAAGCAAACCGCAAATCAGTCTATCTCACTTCAGTCACCTTTCATGAGCCTTGGAGGTCTTATGAAGAATTTATTTGAAAATATATTAAAAGAGAGGTCTAGAATGAAAGCTGGTATGAACAGCCAGTAGTCTCTGACAGCTAGGAGAATTACTCTGCCTTTCACTGGATATTTTCAGTAATTGCTCATTTTAAATCTGAGCGATTTCTTGATAATGCACATAAAGATTTTTTTCTTAAAATGGCCTCTTTAGCTAATGACTTAGATGAGACATTTGTTTGCATTTGCTGCATTAATTTTCTTTCATATTCAGTGACTAAGTTCCTGCTGCCAGCAGGTGAGTTCCCATCTGCATGTCCCTAACAAAGAGATTTAACAATAGAAGCAGTTTTGATCAGATTTTTTTCAATTTTGCCTTTAGCATACAGTTACTCAATATTTAAAATTAGGTATTGAATGATGTTAAAATACACCAGCACTTTTTTTCTGACTCTTCAAATAAAAATTTTTTTCTGACTCTTCAAATAAAAATTGCCTCACAAGCCTCTTGAACCAAAGACATTTGGTTTTGGTTAGTCTTTAAGATTTTTGTTTACTGAGTTCCAGTGAGCACTGTATTTATGAAATCAGTGAGAAACTGAAAAATGTTCCAATATACTGGTTAGGACAGACATGAAATCCTTGAATAGATGACTCTTTATATTCTGATTGAGTTCAGCATTTCTAAAAATATTTTAAATTTAGTTTTTTTGTATGGAATAGGTCTTGGTGTTGCATGGTGAAGCTGACAGACTGGAGAACATTGCCATAACGTGGTTTGTTTCTGGTAGTCTTGCCAGGGTCACTCAGTTATTTATTCTACATTTTGTGCCTGTTATTTCTGATTTGGCTCCCACTAACCAAGGCTACACTGAGGAACAAGGAGATGGTCCTGAGGATCTTTCCCATTTCTATATATCTTATTTACAGTAAATGGCTCTATGCATGCTGAATTCATCCACTTCATACTACCTTCAGTCACCCTGAACAGTTTATTACCCCACACTCCTTTGACTTGAATATTAGACTTCAGCTAATGCCACTTGAATCTACCAGCATTGCCACCAAGACATACCTTCAAATAAAATATTTGATGCAGACATCATGCCTCCCTTTACAAATGTTTCCTTTGCATCCTCAAACCAATGTTATTTTCTACATGGCCTTTTAAGCAGAAGTTCTGTCCTTTGTGTGCAAAGTAGGACTAATTCTTGCAATCACTTTTGCTCTAAGCAAAAACACCTCATTTATCCCCCTTTGTTACAGATAGGGCAATAAATTAGATTAGCACTAAGGGTTTGTCACCTATACTTTTTGGCATTTTTACCATGGGAATTCAAACAGACAGTGATCACCCATATAAAATAAAAAAAAATTACCCATAAAAATGGGAAAGAATACTTGTCCAGCTAAATACTGGCTACAGGGGAGATTGTCCTGAAAAATTTAAACTGTTTTGTGAAAAAGATTGGAAATCATTGTTTTGTGAGAGTGTAGTCACAAAACATTTGACCTTATGCTTTAGCTATTTTAAAGACTAGCAAAGTCCACAAGAGGGTGCTTACTAATGCAATAAAATCTCTAAGAGTTAGAGTCTGCTTTGTTGTCTCATAATTTTGCCTCATAGAAGGCTTTGATTGTATTAGGGATATCAAGGTCCCCTACTTTCAGAGGAGTTTTTACAACATTTCTTAGGAGGCTGGCTTCAGCCTTTCCATTTTGATACCAAGCTCACAGAGAGGTTTTTTTTTTTTTGGCTTTTATTAAAAATTGCATGGTTTTGGAGTATAGGGGAAGGTCTGCCCTATGCAAGGATGTGTGGTGCACAGATCCCCATGAAAGCACTGGCCAGGCTATCTCAACCCTAGAAGGCTGTTTGTGGAGACCTGTGCTTGGAGCCAGTGGGCTCTGTTGCAGGCAGGTTTTAGTAAATCAAGTGATTCAGCACAGACAAGCAAGACAGCTTATTGCTGCATTGAGAATTACTTTGTTGCCCACTCCACTTATGCCAGAGACAGACAAAACCAAGTTGGCTGATGCTTCTGAGAAAGACATGAAAGCTGTGCTTCATCCTTGCAGCCTCCCTCACTCCTGCCATGTCTTCTTTCCTCCAGCAGCAGCAGCAGCAAGGTTCCCATTATTCCAGTCCAGGAACAGTCTGGCTCCCAGACCCTGGTTGCAGGCTTTGCCTGTGCTGATGAAATGATCTGAGCCAACCTTTCCAGAGTGACTATCTCCACACAGTGTTACCCTGAGCCGTGTGCATGGCACACATCTGTCTGGAAGAAGCTTTACTGTGCAATGGGGAGACGTGCCCTCAAAGGCACAAAGAGTTAACACAGTGTAATTTTCCAAATAAAACTAAAGGCAGTGCATCATTTTTTTTTATAAGCTATGGCAGACTGTGTGACACCATGTAATTTTTGAGGAATTTTATACTTTGCAAGAAAACAACAATACTCTGTGTCTTTTTAAGACTGTTTTTTTCCTGCCAAAAGCACCCATTTGCTTTGCTCTGATTGCAGTATAAATATTGTGGTGAAGGCATTTAATGATGGCTACAAAGATTCTTTTTTTTACCTTGTGAAGGGACATTTCAGAAGTTTACCAGGCATATTCATCTCAATTGAATGAAAAATATGATGCCCACTAGATTTGCTGAAGTAGACCCTACAGGAATAAATGCAACAGTAAAACTTTAGTGAGGATTAACACATGCAAAGTATCCCAAACCCTTCTATGGCCTATTTGGTAAATCAACAGCAAAGATAGACAAATTAGGAGCTCTTAGTGTCATCATTCTACAAATGGGAGATGTTATGAGCAAGTCAAGCCCCAGCTCTCCCTTGCTGACTGGCTGCATGAGTTGAGAACCACGAGCAACATCATTGAGTCTGATACAGGAGAGACACCTGCCTTGCAGACACTCATGAAAGGGATCCCTCCAAAGAAATCCTGCATCTGCTTGGAAGTACCATCCCTCTTTGACCTCCCAGGTGGAATAATGCACCTGCCCAGAGTCACATGTAAAATTGGGCTCAGTATGATTAAAAGACAAACTCGGGACTGAAATGCATGGTGATTGACCAAAACCAGCTTCTTTTCAGATTCTCTCTTGCAAATGTAACATAACTCAGTCCCTGCTGATTAGGGCAGGAAAGTCAAAACTATTACCTTTTTAGTAGACCAGTTTTCCTTATTTAAGTTTAAATAAGAAAAGTAGTTCCAGGTATAGGGTCCCCTTTAGCAGTGAGAGGACTAGGAATAATGCCCCCTGATCCCAGGGGCTATGGCCTGATAATTGCTCCCAAATGCTACAGCTTATTCTCTAGCCATGGTTTCTCCACATGCTAGGAACCACCTGTCTGCAGATTCACTCATGGCCACCTCCCCCTTTGAAGGATCACCACAGCCCTGCTGCTCTGTACCCTCACACAACCTTCCTATGAGGGGAGAACATCTTACTCTGGTTTATTTTCAGACCAGCATCTCATTAATCATTCTGAATTATTCTTCTGTCAAACCAATTTATTTTTTCCACTGCTGTCTCAGAAGTATAAGCCTATTTTCTGTCTCTGTGTAACTGATTTAAATGCTTGCTTTTCTGAAGCACCCTACACCAATTTAGTGAAATTCTTGACTACTGCATCTGCTAGTTATTGTTATTGCTGCATTGTACTTAACTAGATTTTTAAACTATTTTCTTATTGAAGCCTGTTTCAACCCATTCTTTCACATCTATAGAGGAGGCAGTCAATTGTAATAGTAGTAATATAAGATAAGCTTCATCTTTTGAAGAACAAGACAAGAAAGCACATTGCAATATACGCTCAGATTTTGAAATTACAGAATATAAAAATTGAAGTCTCTTGAACCTTAATATTACTAACAGAAAGACAACTTGGTTTTTAATGTCATATTTTTCAAGATGATATTGAAAGGGCAGTAAGCAGAAGGCATAGCCAGTGCTAGACACTTGGGAGCAATGTGTAAGTGTACACAAAGCTGCTTTGATGGTTAAACAGAGATATATGTTGCATGTGGTTTTTAAAACAATCTGAAGTAGATTAAACATGTGATTTCCTTACATTTTGGTGGCACTGAGTCATGTCTATAGATCCCAGTGGGAACCTAATAGCATCTTTAACTATCTAAAGACGTTTAGAGAGCTGTGATGGGGGAGTCCTGCTAAATGGCAACAGAGAACTTTCAAGCCCCTGCTCACCCTTTGCTGGGACATAGCAAAGGGCCGAATTAATAATGGAGAGTTTGAAATGACATAGAAAGAAAAGTAAGGAACACAATAAAGATGAGGAATTCATGCTTGTGTACATATATGTATATCTATGCCCACACATATTCAGACCTAAAGTTGGGGCAGTATTTAAGTTCATATGAAACCAGAATAACAATATGCGGTGTTTTATCTGACTGCATCCTTGACTGCCAGAATTATTATAAATGAACCCTCAGGAGCTCACAGCTGAAAGGATGATCCATTTGCTACTTGCCATGTTATCTCTGCTAAGAGGTGTAAATGAATGTGAAATTCACTTCTGCATGACTCCTGAAAATGACAAAGCATTCCTTATCCAACCATGGAATAAGAAAGACAATCCAGAGTTACTAATGGTACTGACGTGTAATCTTGTCTGACATTCCTCCTACAAGCATTTATTAGTAATTTGCTGAAGAAAGGACATATGACTAACAGGGGTCAGTTAGTCATTGAGTCTGGCTGAATTTCATATTTGGATTCTGCGAAAGCCTGATCTCTGACTATCTTTGAAACATTTAAATATAAAGTAATCACCAGTGGCAACATACAGGAAGAACCAGCTCTTGTTTATTACATTTATTTCCTAGTGTACATAAGCACTGCTTCAGCCCAACTCCAAAATGATTAATTTGTTTTCAAAACTTCTTTCAAACTTGTCCTATAGGTTGTTTTGTTTCTTTTTTGAGGGGGGGAAGGGGGTGGAAGACGGGGGAAATGATGAGCAATGGGACAGTTTACCATCCATTTCCCTTCCCCCTTTTTTCATTGCATATTAATTATCAGAGAAGAAAAAAAAAAAAAACCACAAGGATTAAATAGATACTAAGCATTTTTCAAAAACAAATCCTCAGAACAAATGGCATCTGGAGCACTGCACTATCCCTAAGTTTTCTCATCCACTGGGGTGACAGCTGAAGTGGTGGGATATAAGAAAGACTACCTTCAAGGACTTTGACTTAATTCCTGTTCTGGTTCTTTGCAGCAGTTCAAAGAGGAGATGTAAGAAATTATTGTAACATAAATCAGCTTAACTCATTCCTTCTTGGAAACAGTATTAATGGAGAGTGAGTTGTACCCACAATGACAAATGTGGGGACAAGAAGAGTTGCTACTTGGAGTGAAGTTGGTGCAGAAGATGTGAAGATCTCGTTGTTTATAGTTCAGGGGTTTTCCCACCTCTGACATGCTCTACTCTGATCCTGTGGTCTGCATGTTCTCTTAGAAGGCATTTGCTGTGGAGAGACTAGCAAATAAAGTCTCACTTAATGAAAACAGCGAGAAAATCTGCTATAGAAGCACAATCCCGAGCTGAAGTGTTGATGTATCACACCTCAGCTGCACAGCCTTGGGAAGTCCTCATGCTTATCACCCCAATTCAGAGAACTTTTATAGCGGGTGGCATTTGGAACACCAGGATTTTTTCTTTGCTGGTCTTGCATTCCTTGGGAGCTGAAACTTAAACATGGCACTACATGTCTGAAATCTCTTCTGAAGTGGATGTATGTAACCTTAAATATTTTGATGGTGTTGGTTTTATTTTTAGAATTTGGGTTGGGGTTTAAGTTTTTTGGGTTTTTCTAATGAGTTTCAGTGTAAATTAAGGCATGTTCTTCTAGGACAGAGGGCATGTTGGAAGTGTTCAATGGGAATTATCATCTCCCATTACTTTTTGCATGGTACTTAAATGGGTAAGTACTGTGGGCTTATAATGAATGTTGGCTGACACTGGTTTCGAAATGTCACTCACGACATCCATAGAAAAATTTCCAGTTCTTCCAGATTATCTGCTTCCCTATTCTCAACTTTATGATGTGTTTATGTTGACACACTTTGTGAAGACAGGAGTTACAACAGTGTTGAAGTCTAGAATGTAAATGTTTTAGGCAGTCTTAAAGTCTTTAAGCAGCTTTCTAAATAACCTTAGAAGAATCTCCCACTCCTATTGGAAAGGAGTTTTTCTAGAAAGTTGGGGAAAATTTAGTAATTGTGCTAGAATTTAATACCCTTTTGTCACAGATGGGATCTCTGAGATACAGAGTAGCTAATGAGTAGCCTGATGTCATAAAGCAGATGAGGGGATGGTCCTGGAAATCTGCTACCCTTATGCTCAGAACTGCTGTTTTGTCTTCCTAAACAGCCTGATGGAGCTGCCTCTGCTCTGAGCAGGAGATTGGCACAGATGATCTTCAGAGACCTCTTCCAGCATCAACTACTTCATTATTCTCTCGCAGTTCCACCATTTTTCTGTTTCACTCACCACCTTTATAGTTTTGAAAGAAAATGTGATAAAGATCTAATACTTTATTTGGTGTTTTTTAAGGTTAAAAATACCATGCAACACTTCTCAGTGATATGCTGAGGTTAGAGCCTTAGGCTCTTGAAAGTCACACACACAAAGAATTCATCCTCCTGTGAATCCTCATGGAGCCCAGATTCACTTCCCTATAGGAAATATGTGAGCCTATGAACACACTTAAATGCTGGAGGGCCAAGTCATCCTTCCTAATCTGCCAAGATCTGAGATCTCAGACCTGCTTCAGCTGACACGGATGAGGAGAGCAGATGCCAAAGCAGGCAGGAGAAATAGAGGTTTTGCTCTATTTGTCACCATCCTGAACTCAGATGTCATGTGGTTAAATCAAAAGGAAGTGAGAAAGCTTTATGACTGCTAAAGGATATCCATGAGACAGAGACTGTCGTGTACATTCAGGTACTAGCTTCATTTCTTCAAAGATTATATTTATTTTGTGTAGTATTTTCCTTTTGGTTTAGACAGCAATCTTTTTAAATTGTGCATGGAAGCAAGGTTTATAAAAGGA
The DNA here is from genome assembly GCF_017590055.1 of Onychostruthus taczanowskii. Classification (NCBI taxonomy): domain Eukaryota; kingdom Metazoa; phylum Chordata; class Aves; order Passeriformes; family Passeridae; genus Onychostruthus; species Onychostruthus taczanowskii. The sequence goes on along the minus strand of NW_024503568.1, from coordinate 409,524 downwards.
ATTTTTTTTGTCTACATTTTATTGCTTCATAATTTGATTTAAATCTACTATGACTTATTAATATCTGTTACATCCTATATGTTACTAACAATTAGTACAATCTAATTGATGCAATTTCTCAATGATTTAAAAAACTTCTGAGTTACCATTTACATGATGTGGTAGCTCATGTTCTGGATAAGTTTGAGTTCTAGTCTGAATAATTTTTTAAAATTATTATCATTACTATCAGTATTTTAATTATTATTACAATAAAAAAACAACTATACCTACTTGGAAGAAAAATGAGTCCTTTCAACTAAGGAAGAGAAACTAAATAAGTCAGAAATTAAGCAAAAATATGTGACAATGTTGTATTCATGTTCCTTCCATTTAATTTGAAAGAATGCCCTTTTTTTGTTGATACTGAGGTTTACAACCAACATAATTAAATGTTTCACTAACATGAGACTAACCCACTATAGTAAACACTAGCCTTAGTAGGAGTTTTTTGCAGAGTTAATCAGTTCTGTGGTACTCCTTCTAACTCTATTTATCCTTTTCATATCAGTTATTGTATGCTTTCACATATTTATCTATTACAGAGTATTAAGAGAAGACATCATTTTTGGATTGCATTATCTAATTCTGTCTCAACTACTCATGGGGTTTTTTATTATTGGCATCAGTACTTCTGCCATGTTTTTCAAAATGTGTAGTCTAATTCTTGTTAGCAAAGAATTGCATCTTACTTTTCATAAGCAAGGAGCAAAAGGAGAAATACCTAATACCCCTCTGCTCCTTTTTGTTGTATCACTGCATAACAGTGGAAAACACATGGAGAAGGAGCATCAGGATCACTGCCTTGTTCTTTGAATCTTTTTGAGACTGACAAAATACTTCACATTTTTTTCATGTTAGAGAACTTTGAGAGAAAGGAAATTAATTTGCTCACCAAAATAATAAGACAACACCAAAAAAAAAAAAAAAAGGAATTTGCACCTGGAGCATTTACAAGGCAGCGACTAGACTAGATTGAGCAACATGTGATGCAGATACAAGTGGCCTTTGGGAAGGTCAAACTGAGAGCTGAGCTGCATGACTCATGGTCCACCTCTCCTTCCACATAAGAAACACTACAGAAATTCAAGACTAAATGAAATAACTGTACTAGTGTCTCAATCCAATGAGTTTTCAAAGCTCTTGCTCTGAGAGTACTAAAGAGGTGACGATCGTTAGATATGGTAAAAAAAATGTCTGTTGCAACTGCAAGGCACTTAATTTCCTTCTTAGGAGGTTGTTGTCTAAATAAATTCAGACAACATAATCCAGCAAGATTATGATGCATGAATTGTAGTGCTTCTAGAAAATGAAGACCCCCACCAAACTCTAGAAATAGGAAACACAGAGTGAAAGACACACATGTTCACGTTAGGGAACTGCATTCAGGGCTTGCTTACCTTTAACCTGTCTGAAAAGCTCCCTGATGGGCACCTAAATGCCTTTGGCTGCACTCTCTGAAGCGGGACGTCAGCCTGCAAAGGAGCCAGTGTGACAGATCTACTACACAAGAAGTTGTAACTCAAATATTGTGGGTTTTTTCTAAAGTAAGATCCTATTTCCTCAACCTTTCTGCATTCAAAAATAAAATGTATTTCATACTGAAATTTAAAAGATACTGTGGGTTCTAAGAAGAAATCTTGAATCTCAGTATTCTCTGTCTAAATATTACATATATGTTGTCTTATTAATTAATAAAGTACAGAATATTGTGATTCTTCTTCTACTTACTATATAACACATTTTTACTAATGAGAATCACAGTTACTCATTGAAGAATGGTAGACCACTATTCTAACTGCAGCTTGCAGTGCAGTGGGTTAAAAAATAAAGCACAGCCTCGATCTTAAATTTCATAGAGGTTATGCTGGCTCTGTGAAAGTCAGTTAAAATTTTGCCATTAATTTCCAATGATGAAACTGTTCCACAATACACGTTTGGACTGTAAAAGAAATCAATACTATTTTGAGACATTTACTGGCTGAATTCTTTTTATTTTTAGTTCCCTTGATTCTTTCATGTAGACCAAGAGAAATTCATTCAGAGGACTTTGTGGACTGAAAGATTAATGAATATGATTAAGCTATCAGTACACAAACTGGTGGCAAGAGCCTAAATCATGACATTGCTTTTGGTTTTCAAACTTCCCTTTTGTCATCAAGGTGGGGTTTAACATAGCAAAATGAAAAATTGACACACGAGTCAAGGAATATCAAACAAGATAAAACACACATCCCAAATACTTTGTTGATAATGATCTGGTTTTCTGTGAGCACATAGTGTACAGATTACTTTACATAAATCTGCCCTCTCCATCATTTAAAAATGAGCAAAAGTGAGTAATTTTGAAAAAAATTTCAAAAAATTGTATTAGAGAAAATCAGCTTGAAAGTTGAGCTGTTACCTGCCCAGTTTTTGCCTAGAATAATTTTCTCCAACAAAGTTAATCATCCCTGAAAATATTAGTTTAAGAGATGCATTGAAATCATGTAGCTGTATCTGTACTTTACTAAGTTGCTATGAAATGGAGCTTGTATTTTTACTTTAGTGTTCTAATTTTCTGATTTATAATGTACTTTTACATTATAAAAATGTAAAAGTGTTAAAGCTTAACAATTTTATGCCTATTTTCATTTAAAAGAGATTATTTAGTTCACAATACCTTTGCAGCAAGAAGGTTGATTAAACTCTTACATGGCATTTGATATGATATGATTGCTTCAGCTGCTGTATGCCATTATGGATACAGGGGCTATAGTTTTATAAAATGAAAAGGAGGGCATTTTTAAAATTTAAAGATATTCCTTTTATAGCTTTTCTTTTAAGTTCTTGAAAAGCAGCTTGGCTCTTTTCATGTTTTATGAAGTGGAAATGTGTTTATCAGTACTAAATGCAGTGCAATATATTCTACATAATGACATACAGAATAGGCATGTTAGATAATATTATTCTTTCATAATTTATCTACATGGTGTATACAATTTTCCTCAGAGAGGGAATATACCCAACGTTCACAAGATCCATATACTCCATCTGAGATGTTAAGGGAGTTACCTCATGAGACAGATCACACGCTCTTGTTTCTCTGCAAAAATTAGGTGGTACCTTAATTAATGCTGAATTGCAGTGGAATTCCATGTGAGCACTTAAAACACTCACAAGGCTACAGAATGAGTTAATTATGATCAGTGTTATTACAGTGAATACCAAATGAATTAATAATGCTGGCACACTTAAAATGAAGTGTGAGCCAGGACTGGGGCAGAACGTGTAAGGTTAAACATTATGTGATGAAAGACATTACGTGCTCAGCGGGAAGAAGCAAACTCGGTCTCTGCAGCTCCACACTTCCAAGCACAGTGCCTGCCAGCATCGCACACACTTCATATTTGACCAAGTCAAATGCACATTTTCCTGCAGGAACAAGTGTTCAGCAATGCTAGGCACAGTTTAAATTTCCAGAGGGAGAAAACATACCCAGCAGCATTTTGTAGCAGCACTCTGAAGGTCTCCTTCTCCTATAGAAAGAATTTTTCTAGCTATCTATAACATTAAAAGAGTTCACTTAAATGAAGCTGAACACAGAAGACACCTGAATCTGCCTCAAGTTATGCTGTCACTTAGCCGGAATTAAACTGTGAAATACCATACCTAATAAATGATTGCTTCATAACCTTCTGAAGATAACCTGCCTGGAAGTCATCATGAAATTTTTGTTTAGATATCATATATTGCAACAATTCATATCTACTATACATTTGAAAGGTGTGAAAGCATAAATGGATTTAATCAGATGTAATTATTTTTATGCCTAGTACTCAAAAATATGCAGAAATGAATTTATGGTAATTTGGCAGCCAGTGGGAATTGTGTTTATAAATGTTGAAACAGCTGTTGGCAAATGTAAGTGTTAAAGCAAGGAAAACAGCTTTTAACTTCCACACGTCAGGTTTGCGGTAAAGGAATCCTCGCTCCTTGCGAGAGCTGGGCTCTGATTGACGCACACTTCCAGCTGCTTCCCTCCATTCATCCCACACACACAGGCACAGAAAAGAGATAAGAATTTGCCCTCTAAACTTTGACTAGTTCTTCACTGGCTCTCCTGCTGTCTGTAACTACATGTTACACAGTAGTTCTCGGGAGGAGGGTTATTCTAGGAGGAATGGATAACATGAGGACTTACTGCACTTCTTTCTGCTTTAACTTTTAGCACCTTCCCTCTAGCTGGAGATGCCTGTACTGCCCCACCTTTACACATGGATCACATGCCTGAAGGTTTGTTAACAAGAAACATGCACCTGCTTAAAGCTGTGTCAGTGTTTAACTCCTGCGCTCTCCAGGGTGGGCTTGTAGCATTGCTTTTCCAATTTTAGTTTTAGGGTTTCCTGCAGAAATAGTCCACTTTATAGAAATACAGGCATGCTACCTTAATGTATGGTAGCTCTGCATGCAGTACTCCTGCCAAGTTCTCACAGCTTGACTTCTGTGTAAAAATTTCAGTTAAAATAATTTCTGAAGTTTTACATGGTATCAATGACTCATTTTGTTCTATATCTTATTGCTTTATTTCCATGCATTCTAGGCAGACAGGCTAAAAATACCTAGTTTGCTCTAACAAAATTCCCCTTTGGGTTCTAATCCTAAATGCAATTATTTTATTTGAAAATAAGTGAACAACAGAACTAAAAGTGGTCAGTAAAGTCAACAGCACAAGGTAGGCTGGTGTCAGGAAAGTAACCTATTTATGAACTCAAAGAAATAACCTGTATGAACAGCAGTGGAGATTTACCTGTCAACACTTACGATATTCAAAGTCATAATTTTTAAACAAACAGCAAGGGAAAAAAACACATCACTACTGCATTACTGGCTAAGTGCACTTGTAACTCAGAGTATGTTACAACTTTTCACATAATTTCCAATTTTGAAGATGTAACTAAGAGCTGACTGTGTACATCACAGCTTTAATCCTAGTATCTGACTTTATCAAATGATGGGGTTCTCTTTCATTCCTGTACTCTATGTTATTGTGGAAATCAGTAGCATTTCCAATAAATTATAGATTGACCAGTACTAAAGTCTCTTTGAAAACCACACTCAGTCATCTCCTACTGAACCTTTTTAAGCTTCTGTTAGGCTCCTTTGAAAACCATAGAGTGCCCTCTGTTGACCAAAACATGTTCCTTTATTAAAATTTCATACAGAAAATGTTACACTTTCATCTTTTCCTGTTTCACTTAAAAAAGTGCTAATTTTGGAAAAGTGAATGTATTCCCTTAAAGACTGCTATTAGAATGCAGAAGTATTAAAAAAACCCCCAAAACTACAATGGACTGCATTACTAAATATTTACACAAAATAGTGATGATTGGAAAGATACATACCTGGTAATGCTAGCTGAGAGCAATTTCCTTCCCTGCATATGCACAGGCATGCACATGTCTGTTCATTGTTGCCTACTGTCCTGATCATGCACATTTCTATTAATACAATGAAAAAAAATAGGCTTTGTAAAAACTCAGAGCAGACAGAGACACTGCATGACAGAGCACACAGTGAGCAACAGAAAATGTATGGTGAATGGTGATCGCTTAATCCCACCATGTTCTCCCAAAAAAGCAAAACAGCTGAGTGCAGATTTCAGTTCCCATGTTGTCGCCACATGACACAGAAAAATTGATGGCTTGGCTTGCTGGTGACTTTGAAAATAAGTTCCAGCAAACCTTGATAAAACAGTAAATTTTATTGCAATTTCTGAGCAGGAATTCATAGTAGGATGAGAATAGTTCTGGTTTTTTTCCCATCATCTTTCCTTTCTCATCTGTTGGCCGAATGAAAGCACAGTTATACTTAGGACTATTTCACATGTTAATTGATTGAGGATGTCAACACTGACAGTGATTGAGTTGCATTAAAATATTTTCTAAAATAACAATAAAATAACATCTGATATGCTTTATTTAAACGTTGATAAAAGACGCACTCTTCATGATGAGCATTGAGATAAATATTAGTCTATATTTAACCTAACCAGTTAATGAAATAGTTCAATTTATCCTGTACTGTACAGATAATGATTCATTTCTGGAAGTGACTGTTCTGTGACATTTTGTAATAAAGGAAGACCAATTTCCATGATTTTGTTTGTGTCCATTTGAATGCATAGGGTGGAAAAATGGTTGTGTAGTTTGATTTCTCTTACTGTATAAGGATTTTGGTTCCAGCTGTTGAAGAAATGGATACTAATGCTGAATGTCTGTGTATTCAGAAATATGGTGGCATCTATAAAAACACATGGACAATTCAGCTGTTGAATCACGTTAAATCACTAGTAAATAGAGTAAATTAACCCTTACTTGCTAATATGAAACATACAGACTTAAAGCAGAGGTCTGAAAATTAAAGAGGAAACATACAGAAACACAGTTCTTCACTGATCTTGCTTCTTCCTTGCATTGTATTTTTCTTCAAATTTGATTTTTTTCCCTTACCCTATAAATAAACCATATATTCATTAAAACAAGGTTTTATTTTGTTGGGAATATGGCAATATAATTTTTTTAAAGAACATTCGTCATTATAATTTTTGCATATGACCTTCATTTTTCCAGGTCCGCAGATTAAATTCAGTTGTGCACTGAAACATATCAAATGCATTTCTGTGGAGAGGGGAAAAAAAAAAAAAAAAAAAAAAAGGTAAATGTCAAGAGGAAAACACAAGAGTGTTTTGGAAAATTTGCAATATAGTTAACTGAATTTATAAAATAAAACTTAGTAGCATGCAGAAATAAGAAAAAAATAAACAAAAAGCAAGAGTAACTAGACTAATAGTCCTTCCATTTTTAAAAGGAAATTCTTATAGTCATGAAAAATAATATGTAGTGTAGCACTGCCAAACTTCATTTTACTGAAGGCAGTAAAATGCTTCGGAGTGTGTGCATTTAAAATAAGTTTTCTTGGGCTTATGCGAGCAGCTTTTACAAATTCCCTTTAAAATGATGGAAATTTCTTTCCGTGCAGAAGGAAAGTGGAAATCTCTTCCCGCGCAGAAGACCCCAACCGCAGAGTATTCCCATGACAGCCCCAAATCCCGGTCCCGCGCCCTTCCCGCCCGCGCCAGCGGCCACACGAGGGCGCTCTGCTTTTGTCGGTAGCGCGCTCCAGCCGCTCCGGAGCTCGGGGATCTGCCGTCCTACCGGGAGCCGCCTTCCTCTTTTTCTCCCCCTTTTTTCATCCCATTTCAAAGACTGTGCATTTTGCCGCTTTATATAAGGAGGTGATGAAATGAAGGAGCCAAAAATCCTTGATGTGTGGCTACACTTCTACAGCCACTCGCTCAAGTTGTGCCTCCCTGCTGCCATTGCACTGTTCAAGCGCTCACAAACTGTTTTATTCTGTTGAGTATATGGGATACACCCAAAACGATCCAACCAAAAAGAGTTTTGTTTCATGGACAGACTGAACTCTTGGGCATTATTAAAGAGAAGCAGAACTCACTCTTCTGAGTCACATCAGAAGTGGGTGCAGAGCTCCTGTAGTACCTGAGAAGAGGGACTACGCCAAAGGAACATGGTGTGGATGTATAGACACCTCCATGAAATCTGATTTTCTATCAGGCTATGCCTTGAATGCAACATATTATAAAGCCAGAAGATAGTTGTAAGTTGTACTCCTTATACCTGACCCTGAAATATCTACTCCATTAGTCGTTTTAAATGTGATACACAGCAGCACGAACATAGAATTTTTTTTCAGTATGCCTTTTCCATTGGAATAAATCATATTTTCTGCTATACACAATAATTAAGCAACATTAACAAAAGTTTACAGGTACATTTGTAAATTAGACACAGAAGGCTACCTTGTTTTTCTCAGCACCCTAGACCATATATAGCTTTAGACTACACAGGACTAATCCTCTAAGTAGATTTCCAAGGGAGCCTTCCAAGAAGAAAGCTGTCCAGGAAAGGCATAGGAAAATCCTTTTTGTGCCCATTTTTAGAAGCATAGGGTGCTTTTCCTTGACAAATGCATCACAGTGAGGGGAGGGGTGCTGATGTTTTCCAGTGTTTTAGACTTGTGGGAGTCCATCTCCATCTCGAAGGCTTTTCTCTGCATGTCATCATTAACAAACCACAAGCAAGCTTGGTCCCTTTAGCTGGGCCTTTATCAGGCCCATCCTGAGTATTGGTGTACGGTGACACACAGAAGGATGGATAAAATTCACTCTGTAGTTATGGATTGTCTGTGGCATGTTTTAGAAATTAACCACCTTTCCACATTCAATTTTTAGTCTTCTTTCCTTCAATTTTACCACAGAAAACATAACAAGTGGGGGGAAGTTTGATTTCCTTCATTGCAATTCTCATCCCCTGCACTCTTTGAACAAAGAATTTCCCCTGCTCTACTATCACTACATGTTTTGTATAATTGAGCATTCTTTGATAAAACCATCAGGAAAGGGCACACTCTCAGCAACAGCTACTGCATTGGTGGCAGTTGATGGAAGTATGCTGAATTAGATGGGCCAATCTGTTATTCTCACAGATAAATCTTTTCTCTTGTTTGAAACTGGAAAACACACAGTTGAATATTGCTCCTGGCTCTAAGTAATGAAAACACAATATATTCTCCTCATGCTGAATCCATCATAAGGTAAAAGTATATTAAGTCTCAAGTCAAATGACTTCCCAATTAGCCAGCCAGGTTTGTATCCATGAAAAATGCAAATTACAGATGAGTGATGAGATCTTGTATGTGTTACTATTTTGCAGTCTCAGACTTTTTAGCTGGAACGGTAGTAATAAATAATGTTTCTGAGTGCTCATGCTGTGAAATTGCTTGCTGTTGTGAATACATCTCTTCACTACCTGCAGGTGCAGCAGTGAAAGTACAGGCATTGTTAATCACCCTCAAAGCAATGAAAGGGAAAAAAGTAAAGATCCTTCCTGGTAATGTCTTTCATGTAAATCCAATGAATCTAGATAATATGTTATCTTCAGGAACTCAGCAGTGCACCTGGTTAGAGATATCCTTTCCTCTGCTCTAATCCCTTCCCTCTCCTCCTGCCTCTTAGAAAGGTCCTTATTTCACACAGGAAAGAGCTCTGACCATTTTTAGAGTGAGCAGACAAAGATGTTATCATGTAGTCACCCATGAAAGGACCAGCCCTGCAAGTTCTAGACAGCCCTACCCTGCAGGCAGATGTTGTTGGTGGTCACTACATGGCTCAGCAGCGACTCCTTTCCTCAAGGATGCTGAAATGGGAGCCTTGAAATGTCAGGCAGTTTACTCCCCTCTTCAAGGAGAGGGTATCATGCAGAAGTTAGAGTTAATACAATTTTTGATGCAGGTATTTCTTGTGTGGCACACGAAATATTGCAAATATATCTCATGTATTACAGAGAACAGTTTTGCATAAAAAATGTCCATCTTTAATGCCCTCTGATGGTGATCTCTAGCTGACTCTCCAGTTAATTTTATGCCATTGTCTAAACCATCCCCTCCTATCTTGTGCCTGATTTTAAAGGTTTCAAATGGAATGTTGTATTATGTCAGAATAATAGGGGAAAAGATGTTTGGCATTTTTGTGAAGGGAAAAGACAACTTATAAAACATCTGAGAGTGGCAACCATTGCCCTCTGTATTTTCCAGTTTTGCAAGGAAAACTTGTGCATTCTCTGCACAACTGAGGAAACTGGCTGAAAAACACAGGACAGTTGGTAAAATACACAATTAAGTTGAAACAGATGTTGGTCCTTCTGGGTTTCAAGTGTTCTACTTGGTAGCTTTTTTACATACTTTCCCTAGCTGTAATACAGGAATGAAAATATTATGAGCTTAACATATTGGTCTGATGAGTTTTATTTCACTCAGCCTTGCAAAGTGCTTTAAGAACCTAGCTAATGTCAGCAAAATACAGGAGCGGCTTTTTGTCCTCTCTCTTTCACTTTTATTGTACCTGGAAATCATAATGTTGCAAAAAAAATTATATTCATGTTTTCTTTGAAAATAAAGAAAGGGATGAAATATTTTGCAATTAAGATAATTTCCATTTGTGAAATTCACCAGCAATCAATCCTCACACACAGTAAAAAAATCATGTGATGCATCTATGACAGTTACACAAAGAAAAATAATTTAATTTATCTTGCACATAGTTATTGTTCTCCATTTGAAACACTTCTGTCAGCTGTACGTGATAACATCTCCTGTCTGTGTATATTGTGATAAAGGAAAAACCAGACTAGAACATCTACATTTCTATTACCTCAATAACTGATTTTTCTCAGCTTTTCCATTAAAAAGAGCAGGTCTGACTAAGCAGAAGGATTGGGTAGCTCCATCAAAACACTTGTTGCCGCAGTAGCAGGTGTTCTGCTGTGCACTGCGTGCTCTTTCCTTTCCTATTTTTCAAGTAACACCACAATAGTGCTACCCAGATTATGTACTTGAGGTGCACTTTTTTTGGCAAAGCTGCAGAACTGAAATATTATCATCACTTCTGGGCATTCATAAACACCTAGAGAATTCCTAAAATTTTAAAAATACACAGAGCATTAGAAGTATATGAAACTAGAAGTAAGATTGACAAGAAATATTTGTGAGAAAGCATGAGGCTGCTAACAGGTTGCCATTGCCTCCAAAAGCAGAAATGTTAAATCTTACAAAAAAATCATCAAATTCAGTTATTGATAGTTCAGTTTAAAAGAAATCCAAGCTTGTTGGATTAGGAGATATGAGATCGAAGCACACAAGTGACTTGGGGTCTGCTCTACTGTGACTTTTAGAGGAAGATTGTCATAGCCTGGAAAATGTTTTCTGATGCTATTTCTGACAGATCACATCTATATTGCTATATTAAGACATTTCACTTCATTAAAAACAGTCTCTTGACAACATCCCCTCTGTTTTCGAAGGTGTTTTCTCAGAACTGGAGGTATGTGGCCAGTAAAACTAAGTTACTGAGGAAAGCAAAGTTGGAAAGATGTTAACAGCTATTTTCTTTTAGAGGTATTTCTTTGGCTAATTTTAAAAACATCTGAGGAAAGTAAAGGTGATTTATTTTTAGGCATTTATTTAAACAAAAATGTTTCCACACTTACAGAAACCACTTGGGAACAAGAGGAAGAGGACAGGAAATCTGCAGATAATGCCAGAATTCTGTTCTAAAGATGTGAAGAAATGAAAAGGAAATAATGATATCTTCTGTCAAATTATTTTTTCAACATTAATTACAAGTTTCACCATCATTAAGAACTTCAGGAGGTTTAGCTCATTACCTGCATTTCAAATGTAGCAAAAGTTTTAGGAGGACATATAAAAGAGAGGGTTCTGCCAGTTTTATCAGGAAGATGTGGAGGCTGAAAAGATGTGTGTTGCAGACATGACTATGCTCCCTTTGATACATAAATCAAAGTCTCTTACTCAGATCTTTCAGAATTTCTCTTCTTTGCAAACAGGTAAGGAAATATTGGTGGAGAGAGAGGAGGGGAAGGAGGAACACAAGTAAAGGCTGGTAATTATTAGCCAAGCTCCCTCTTTCCTCATAGTCTGTGCATAGGGCTTATACTCCTTCAGATGGCTGCCTTCTGTATCTTACCTAGTGCCTCACTACCACTGCTGAGAAAGTCTCAGTCAATATTTGAATAATATTTTATTTTTTAAAATTATTTTAATTCATCTTGCTTAAGGCCTGTCTGCATGGCAGGGTTAAGAAGAAATTGTTGGGTTTTCAACTGGAATACATAGACTGCTTATAGCAACTCTCATTTGTCTTTGATATTATTTTTTTTTCACAGGATTAAAAATATATTCCTTGGAACTAGGTCATGTTGAACTTTAAAGCATCAGTGAGGTTATATCAAAATTTTATCAAATGCAAGACACAAACTCTCACTGATCACTCTCTAAACTGACCCAAAATCAGATGGCTGTGGTGAAGTAGTGTCAAATTAAAATGAATAAAACCTGTTTCTCTGCTTCGCAGGGTTAGGACTGCAGGATGTTATGTCACACTGTGCATGCTGTGAATGAAATCCCATAGTCAGTCTCATTATTGCAAGGTTTTCTGAAGTTTGTGAGTGGCAGATGGATTAGATGATCATTGAAGGTCCCTTCCAACTGAAACCTTCTGTTCTAATTCTCTTCTCTCTTCTCTTCTCTTCTCTTCTCTTCTCTTCTCTTCTCTTCTCTTCTCTTCTCTTCTCTTCTCTTATCTCCATTGATTACCTGAACATAAGTCACACAACATATTCCTCTCTATCTATAGATCACTCATTTCTAAGATAGGGATCTCCTTCAGAATAATTTTTAACTCTTTAAATGTATAAAACCATGAAAAAACATTACATTTCAGGAACTGATGATGAAAATTCAGGTGTACAGTAGAACCAATGAACTGCAGTTCTTAATAAGGAAATTTAATTTCAGTGAAATACCTGTCAACATTTTTTTCCATGATTTAAAACATGGAAACATTTTAAACACATTCAATTCATATGAAAGGTTAAGCATGATGGATTCTTATGTTTTCTAAGTTCTTGCTTTCTGGAGAGAAATAGATTCAGAGTATCTGGATGTGAGAAATATGCAGGAAGCAAAACATGTGAATCAATCACGACAAAACCTGATGCAGAGCAAAATTTGCTATCCAGATGCTGAAAAAAAAGAAACATCCTTTTGCATCTTGAAAACTGAAACATTAACTCATTAATCACTTAGTGGAAATACAAATAATGAGGTCTGAGTCTTTAACTGTCTAGCATCAACCTCTACAGTTCATACTTTTCTCCCTTTAAGTTTAGACCACATATTTCAATAAACTGATTCATACAAAAGTCATGTACACTACCAGTATTGCTCATGATACTTGCTGTCAAGAACATGAAAAACTCTTACTTGACCAGCTGCTCTCTTTCTGTGACAAGGGGATCCACTTGGTGCATGAGGGGAAGGTTGTAGATGTGCCTACCTGGACTTCAGTAACACCTTTGCCACTATTTCCCATGTTATTCTGCTGGAAAAGCTACTGCTCATGGCTTGGACAGGCAAAAAAATATGCTTCATGGGTAAAAAATATGGCTGAATGTCCAGGTTCAGGGTGGTAGTGACAGGAGTTACGTCCAGTTGGTGGCCAGCCACAAGTGCTGCTCACCAGGGCTCAGTACTGGGACCAGTTCTGTTTCAGATTTTTATCAATGATGTGAATGAGGGGAACAAGTTCCCCTTCTCTCAGTTTGCAAACAGCACTGGGTTGGGCAGAAGTGTTGATCTGATGGAGGGTAGGAAGGGTCTACAGAGGGGTCTGGAGAGGCTGGATTGATGGCATGAAGTCAGTTGTATGAGGTTCAAGAAGGCCAAGTGGTGGGTCACAACCCTACAGGTTTGGGAGGGCAGAGAGGCTGGAAAAGAAGCTGGGGGTGCTGGGCAACAGCAGCTGAACATGAGCCAGGAGGAAGCCCAGGTGGCCAAGAAGGCCAGTGCCTTCCTGGCTTGGATCAAGGATAGTGTGGACAGCAGGACTAGGGCAGTGATTGTTCTGCTGTCCTCAGCACTGAACCCTGTGTTCGGTTTTGGGCTCCTCACTGCAAGAAAGACATTGAGGTGCTGGAGAGTGTCCAGAGAAGGGCAACAGAGCTGGAGAAGGGTCTGAATCACATACAGAGAGACTTATGGAGAGTGGCTGAGAGAGCTGGGGTTATTTAGCTGAAGAAAAGGAGGCTCAGGAGGGACCTTCTTGTTCTCTACCTGAAAGGAGGGTGTAGCCTCCTTTCCCGAGCTTTCCTTACCCCCAAGGAAAGCTACTTGTAGCTTTCCTTACTCCCAAGTAACAAGCAACAGTACAAGAGGAAATGGCCTCAAGTTATGCCAGGGAAGGTGGATATTAGGAAGAATTTCTTCTCTGAGAGGGTTGTTAAGCACTGGAACAGGCTGTCCACGGAAGTGGTGGGATCATCATCACCAGAGGTATTTAAGAGACATGTAGATGTTACTCTTAGACCCATAGTTTAATGGTGGACTTGTCAGTGCTGGGTCAACAGCTGGTCACCATGGCCTTAGAGGTCTTGTTCAATCCTAACAATCCTATGATTATATGAAAAGTCAACAAATTTTCAATTTTTTCCCTTCCCTTATGGAATGAATTTTTGGTAGGGAGTGATATCAGATACTGTATGTACATAAACTTTTATTTAAATTATAATATATCTAACATGGTAATTCTTGTTCCAAATTTTCATATTTTTATCTCTTTACATAGTAAGGGATAATGTAATTTTAATATGGCTTGAACCAAATGTGCTTGAATGAAAATTGGTTTCATTTTAAAATGACCCAAACCAGAACCTGAGATTGTTAAGTGAAGGTATGCATATGCAGGAGAAGAAGAGAAAACATTCAGTACAACACATTGTTCTCTGATTTACCAAATCAAGCATCATGTAATTGAGAAGTCTCTTTTTCAGTGTGTCCTTCAGGATTTCAATATTAGTACATTCTCTTTTTTTAGCTATCTGTAGGTAGAAAGAGGACAATGACATTATTCCTGCTTGCTCTGTCAGATTTTCAGCTTTGCTGAAATTAAACCAATCCAGTATAATATTCCCTCTGTTTCCCTGGGAGAAGCACTGTGGCTGTCCAAAGCCAGCTGGGTGTCTCAGCAGAGGTGCAGACCCATGTGCTCACCCAAGCCCTCTGAGAAGGGCTGTTGTCATAAAACTCTGGGTCTCTGCTGCCGACTATGGAATGAATGACCTGAGAGGCAAACAGAGCTGTCGCACACACGGTAATGTAAATGTCACATCCATGGCTACAACTCCCCTTCAGTAAAGGCTTTCCAGGAGAACAAATGTACATTACCTGACAGCTACTTCTGCAATGCTACCTGAAAGTGATCTTCCAGTAAATCTGAAAGGGATCCCAAAGATCAGTTTCAGGCCAGGGATAGACAAAATACAAAGAATTCCAGGGGATCCAAATGAGGTTTTGCAATTTTAAAATCTCCCACAGCTTTCTTTCTAGAGTCAAAGATTTGAATTGCAATCTGTACAAGACATAAAATACTTAAGATGTGATCTGTTCTTTTTTTTTATATTTTTTTTAAGGCAGCTCATAAATTTATTGCAGTCTTATGGCATACCATTCAGATTGATTTATGGGATACAGCTCAGATTTCTTATAGCTGAATTACTAAGTACAAACCAGGTAAACCATCCCATTAAAAATGAATTTACTATGGGAACTGCACATTGAAAGTTAAATAATGGCTTGATTTTCAAGCTGAAACTGAAATATTTGCTTTTCTGCCAGCTACTCCAAAACAGTCTATGAATAATTGCATTACCTTTGCTTTCAAAATGTTGTTTATTTTCACTGAAGGTCATAGTCTTCGGGGAAAAATTTCAGAATAATGAGCATTACTTTACATACTCTGACCTGCAGTGTCACCACTGTCACACCTGTGCACTGAAGGGTATGTTTATCTTGGCAAAAAACTTAATTATGCTGAAGGGTATTTTAACAGATATTTTAATTTTATTTTAAGGGAAATTTTGCATATGTATACATACACATAAACAGCTTCTATTCATAGGAACAGCAAAATCATGAATGAGTTCCAGATCAGCAAAATCTGGAAGAAAATGTTGTTAATCCCAGAAAGCATATCACTACAAGTTAACTCACATTTCGTAGGAAGTAATATTTAAGCTAATGTCCTAAAGAGTAAGCAAAAAAAAAAAAAAAAAAAAAGAGGTTATCCTTTTTATATTCTTTCTTCCACCAGTCTGATCATAACAGAATCTATGATGTTAGAAGAATGATTAAGTGTAGACATATCCAAATGTTTCCATTCTGCATTTTATAAGGATAAAAGGGAAAATACAGTGTCCCAGCCTGAGCTGCAGACACACTCCTCATTTTAATTTCTAAAATTTTCTGACTGTCAACCTTATGATGTTCTTAGGACTGAAGAGAAGATTCACTTTGAAAATAAGTCCTCTATAGAATCTTTCATCAGATGGTATAGAAACCTTGCCTAATATATCAGAAGTGATGAAATAAAAACCATCAGATTTTGGCGTATAATGGCTCCTAAAATAAATTAAAATTAAAGAGAAAAAAAGAAAAAAAGAAAGAAAAAAAGAGAAAAATAAAGAAAAAAAGAAAAATAAAAAGAAAAAAGAAAAAAGAAGAAAAAAGAAAACATAAAACAAAACACAAATAAAGAAAAACAAAAACAATATTTAAAAAGAGAATGAGAGAGAAAGTAAAGGTAAATAATTTTCTCTCCTTGCCGTTTGCAGTTTTATTTGCTTGGGGAGCCATTTGAACTTGTAAACAAGTTATGACGGTAATTAAGCATTTGAACTGCTGCCCATGCTGCTAGGTGAGATGAGCAGTTTACTCAGTTTACTCAGGTCAACTGGGTTAAATCTTGCCCAACATACTTATTCATAATGAAGTCTCTGGTGAGATAAAAGGGTCTTTTCAGTCTCCACCTAGAACCTCATTTTGTTCTTGGTCATGAAGGCTTGGAAGACCAGAGGAAATCATTATGTGGTTATACTTAAACACACAGGTAGGTCATGTTTAATTTTGGGATTCCCTGGTAGACTGCCTCATCTGTGCCATTTCTTGAGCACAGAGGTTCATTTATCCACATGTGACCTGCAGTCTGCTCCCACATCCTCCTCCCCACACCACTGCCAAGCACACAGTGCCCACTGGCAGTACACAAAGTGGAGCAGGTGCTGCCTGAATGCAAAAAAAGAAGTTGCCTTTCCAGGTGGGCACAACAGAGCTGAACAAAAACACACCCATAACAAGGAGAGTGACATCTTTACCCCTGCTGTGCACTGCTGGCCTTTGGAGGAAGTGCTTGTGTGTCACAGAAGGACTGGTTTGATCCCACTTTTTTCCCTATCTGGCATAGACCCATGGAAGATTGAAGTTAACTGTTTAAGAATATGCTTTGTGCAGAGAGTAATCAGCACATTAGATGCAGAAAGAACAATTAATTTTGTGTGGATTTGCCTTATTTGTAAGAATCATAGTGAAAAAATGCAGAGTCATCATTGTCTGATCAAGACATGGTTTCTTCACCAGGTTTTCATCACTGCTGGTGTGGAGTGTGCTGTTCAGCTGTGCATTTGGAAAGCATTCTGGATTCCCCCATGTCTATGGCAAACGCTCTGCAGTCCCATTGCCAGGCACTGTATTGCCAGAGAGAAATTCACTCCAAGCTTCCTAATGCAGGGCATGCAATATAATTTATGTTAGGCAACCTACGTATTGTGTTGAAAGGAGACCATGAGAACAAGGACCAAAAGATGACAGATTTTTGTGATAAAAGAGTAGTACCAAGGCAGCTACTAGAAGATGAACTGCATGAAGAGGCACATCTGTATTTGCCTACAAATTTTACAGTGTACAAAAGAACATTTATAAAATGTGCAAGCGTAATGTGTATGCAGAGCACTGAGTGCTTCTAACACATTGATTTATTATACCATTTGACAATCATTTCCAGTAATGGATCCAAACTGTTAGTGATGATTTTAAATACTCCTATGAGTTACAGATCACGTTGGAATGATCACCTGTATTCTGGTATTCTGCAGCTGGCCAGTGGCACAGCATGTTCTGTACAAAGAATGCACAGACCAAAGTTATTCCATACTCTACAGCTTCCCAGCTGTGTTCACAAGTGTTACATTTATGTGTACATATTCTTTTTAGAGGTACTGATTGCTTGATTTTTATTTCCTGAGCAATTAATGTCATTAATTAGGCACAAAAAAAGAAAGCTTTATCCAGCACATTTATAATTAATGACACTTCAGGTAACTTTAAAAATATTGCCCCACATTTTGTCTAGTTAAAAATGACTTCACACAGACAGACGTTGCAAATGACTCTTTCATAATGTTTAATAAAAGTCATCTGAGTCATCTACTCAGTGAATAGGGTGCAGTTCTTAGGAAATTTGGGGCTCTCAGACTGAGATGTACTGAAGAGACTGTCAGTCGTTAGTCCCAAGCAAGTGATGTTGAATAACCAGAGACAAAGGTCAGGAGCCAATCCTTGTGCAAGCAGGTTAGTTCTATTTTCTCAACTTCCATCTACAAGTCTTGAACAAATGTTGAGGAGGAAATCATAGAATCTTAGACTTGTTCAGGTTGGAAAAGACCTTTAAAATCATTAAGTCCAGCCATTAATCCATCACTGCCAAGCCTGACACTAAATTATACACATAAACACCCCATATACACATTTTTTAAATTCCTTCCGGGACAATCACTTCACCAGTTCTCTGGGCATTCCATTCCACTGCTTGGAGCCCTTTCAGTGAAGAAATATTTCCTGATGTGCAGTTTAAACCTCCCCTGGTGCAACTGCTCTTATCTGGTCTCTTGTTACATGGGAGAAGACACTGACCCCCACCTGGCCACAGCCTCCTCCCACGCAGTTGAGGAGACCAATGTCTCCCTGAAGTGTCCTTTGCTCCAGGCTCAAAGCTCACAGTTCCCTCAGCTGCTCCTCATAAGACTTTTGCTCCAAACCCTTCCCCAGTCTCTGTTGCCCTTCTCTGGACCCATTCCAGCACCTCAATGTCTTTTTGAAGTGAGGGGCCCAAGACTGAATGCAGGATTTGAGGTGTGGTCTCATCGGTGCCCTGGTCCTGCTGGCCACACTATTGCTGATCCAGGCCAGACTGGCATTGACCTTCTTGGCCACCTGGGCACATTGGGCACTCATATTCCTGAAAGAAGCACTAGTGAGAGAGAAGAGAGGATAATGCTTTTAGGAAAATTAGATTCCAAGTTCAAAGATCCTTGGAATAGGAATATTTTTTTTTTATTTCCAATGCTATAAAGTGCTTTCAGACATTTAAATTTGTCTTTCTACCATTCTTGTCACAAACACTAGCCTAGAAGAAGCTGGAGAATTCACCCTCTATATGTAAAAAAAGTAGTAAGGTCAAAAATGGTAGAGTTTATATATATAAATATTCACCTCAAAACTCAGTTTCACCTTCTACTTTCCATCATCAACCTATAAAATTAATACTTTTAAATATAATAATAATATTAATTAATTAATTAATTAATTATAAAAACATTGTTTACCATTAAAACAAAGATCAACCTAAACAAAGCTGATGGAAGCAGAGATCAGCAGAAGAGGAGATGGGGCACCGTATACTGAAAACAGAATTTTATTCAGAAAATGAGAAAAGGTACTGCCTTTGGGAATTAACATGGCAAAAACCCACATTGCAATAGAAAGAGAGCATCTCATCCAGTCACTTTCTTTCCTGGCATCATTTTGGCAGGTATTTTGTTAAATAGGTCCAACTCTGTTTTTGCAGGTTTTAGCTCATTTCCAGAGCAGAGGCCAATGATTCTCTGCAGTTCAATTTTACATCCACAGCCACCAGTCATGTGAGAAAGAGCTCACCTGCCTTGGGGTATGCCAGGTATTAGTTCTTCTAGTTATATTATTTTGTTGAATGAAGAAGAAATATGTTAAAGTGAAAGTCTCCCATATGGTGTGCAGGGGTGAACATTAGTACATTATGCCCAAACCTCTGCTCACTTCCTCAATTACCAAGAGAGGGTGGCCTTCGTTTCTTTGCTAAATTGGCCAGTCGTAGTTTGAAACTCCCATTTCACACATCTGCAGAGCAGATCCACTGCTTTGTTTGTTCTCATTTGTTTCAGTTTCTCTAGCTAGTTTTCCTTATGTTCAATTCATATCTTATAAAGCTTTTTTTTTTTTTTTTTTTAGCGAGAGAACCCGTTCCCAAGTGGTAATGTACAACTGATTAGAAATGAGCCATATACTCCCCTAAATTACTAATTCTGCTTACTAAAGAGAAAAGCAGAAACGGTGTTGAGGACTCTCTCTGAAAGCCTCATACTTTCTGCTATCATCTATTTAGAAGTCAGAGCAATGTTCTTGCTCCATGACCCTGACCCGGCCAGTCAGCAGCGCGGCCGAGCCCGCAGTCAGGACCCTGGAGAGTGCCACCGCCGTCCCCGCGGGACCGCCCGCTGCTCCCAGGGCTCGGGGAGAAAAGATTGCAAGAAAACGCTTCTTTTCAGGGTATGGATCCGGCTATCCATCCTGTTAAAGGAGAGACAAGGCAGATATGTGTGCTGGTGATCTATATGAGAAATTTCTCTCAGGGAATGTTTTCTTTGTTCACTATAAACTCCACGTTTCCTGCCTGTTCCTTACCCACAATGGGAAAATAGTTTGTTTAAGGTGATTTTATATAGACAGTCCTTAATTATTTTTTTTTTAGTTGTATGCTGAAATAGGACTTTAAAATCTTTTGATAGCATAGAAATGTCTCTGAGTCCTTCCTCCCTCTGAAGACTGCACAGAGACACTTTACCTTTGCTTGCATTGTTTACATCCCTCAAGCACGGCCACACAACTTTCTTGTGACAACAATAACAGCTGCACACATGGGCAGAGTTTTGCAGAAAGTACAATGTGTTTTTACCTGGCAGCTGCACTGGAGAACGCTCCTCTCTGAGGATTGTTTGCAGGACTGCAGATAACAGGGTGAATGAAAACTTTGAAGCAGCAGCAGAGTTTGAGAATAATTGTCTCTGAAGATGTACTCTAGGCCCTATTCTGGTTTTGGAGTTTCTTTCCCCAAATGATTTTCCTGATAGGTATTTTACTAAAAATCTCATCATTGGAATGACTTGATAGAATCCTAAAAATAGGGGACTGAGTGGATGTTAGCATACATGTTTGAAAATATGTGCTCAGTTTTAAATTGAAGAGTATAATTCAGATCACTTTTCATCTCACAGTTTCATTGTGATGATCAGCTGGGAGAGCTGAAGTGTCTCCTGCTTTTTAATGACTTAGGAGAATAAACTATGCAGAGAAAAGAATGCACAATGGGATTCCTTTTATCACTTGATCAGAAAACAAACCCACACTATTCCTTACCAGAGGTGTTATTCTTCACCAACACAAAGCGCAGAAATTGCTTTAGGCATTCTCATAAAAGCAATTTCAGTTATAAAGAGAAATACAAAGTAAAGAGGAAATGTTCAGGAGCTAATGTTTTCTCTTATTTAACTGACAGGTTTCTTGAATACTTGGCTGGCTTTTTATTTCATATCTGTCAGAAAATTTATATTCCAGCAGGTAAGATACCTGCACAAAAAGAACTTTGAGCAGAATCTTTGTTTACTACTTAGGTACCAAATGGCTGACTACTTATTCTTGCACATGGATAACATACATCAATACAGTGCACATGAAAACACACATATTATACATATCAGTAAGCATGTGGGTGGAGTATCAGATGATCACTTTACATCATTTCCAACATTCCTTTTTGGTGACTCTGTGAGAGTGCACACATCCATGCGTAAAACTCTCTTGTCGATGAAGGATAGGACATGACAGGCATTTAGTTACAGGTTATTAGTGATTTGAAAGAGTAGGTGTAAAATGAGGCTCTAAGAACAGCTGCAGAAAAGATTTTTTTATTTTTGTAGAGAAAAACGAGAATGCTTCATAGTACCAGAAAACAACAGATTTGAAAAAGGTCCAAAAGAATATCTGAAATTCCAGATCCTTTTCTAAGACCTTGAGCAAAAACCTCTTTGTGGTTGCTGGCATTAAAGACGTGCTATACAGCTTGAGCAAACCTAATGCTTCTATTCAAGACTGTCTCAAAGGAATGAAGCCAACTAAAAGATTAGATGGAATCTGAGTTTTAGACCAGAGATTCATTTGTAACAGGATTCCCTTTAATAGCAAATGCTATTTAATATTATTGATGTGGGCGTTACGGTTCCCAGAAACATGTCATCTCCTTGAAGGGCTCTGTAATTCCTTTGGTAAGATGAGTGTACAGAAGTCCCCTTCCCTTTTGATAACTGACCCAGAGGGCATTTACTGAGTTCAAAGAAAAGGCATATTTTTTCTCTTTGCAAAGGCAATCTATATAGAAGAGAAAGCACAAAGAATTTCACTTTTCCCCCCCTCCTACAGAAGCTTTATTTAATATGTATATTCATTAATAATGTTTCTTTTTCTAAACTGTTGACTCATATTTACTTAGGTGCATATTATCATACAGCATTCTGAGCAAGTGATGGCATAACCTTATCTGTTATATATAGGCTTGCCCCAAATAACATTCTTTTCGAGACAACTGCCCAAGAGAACAAAAATAATGACATAGTAAAAGATGCAGACAATATGGGTGCTGACTTGCAGGTAAAAATAACTGTGCAAGTTAATACAACAGTGCATGGAACTCAGTACAGGCATTTTTTGTGATTCTGTGATTTTAGCCCCAAGAAAAACACAGGACTAAACCCTTGAAAATCAGAATGGATCTCTGATTTTCTTTTTCCTTTTCCTTGATTCCTGAATATTGGTTAAATCTCTGATGTGTTCAGATATCCTGCTTTCCACGGGGATAAGGCTGGTTTTGTTCCTAATAAGTGGTACAGTGCTATGTTTTGGATTTAGCATGAGAACAATGTTGATAACACACGGATGTTTAGTGTTTCTCAGCAGTGCTCATACTTCTTCAAGGACTTCTCAGTTTCCAATGCTTCGCCTGAGAGGAGGTGCAAAAGAAGCTGGGAGGGAACATAGCCAGGACAGCTGGACCAAAGTGGCTGAAGGGATATTCCACACCATGCCCAGGATATAAACTGGGCAGGAGCTGGGCTGGAGGATCTAATGAACGCTTAAGTCTGGGTTGGGCAGCAGTCAGCTGCACTGGTGAGCAATTGTACAGTGCATCATTTCTCCTCCTTGAGCCTTATTCCTGTCTCTCTTTTTGTTGTATTCTTTTTTTATTACAATAATTATTAATATTATATTTTACTTGATTTCAAATATTAAACTGTTTTTAAAACTTTATTTGTTCAAATTTTATAAATAATTTTAAATTAATTGAAATGTGTATTGTGATTATTTCTTTTTAAGGGGAAATCTAAACATTATCCCTCAGTTAAAATCCCCCCATATCTAAAGTTTTTACAGCAAATCTAACATCGTGTGGCAGGAACTGTAGCATGTGTTAATCCATTTATTTTTTCTTAATGCAGTCCTGTGGCACATTCATCACATATGCAAGCAGAATTTGAATGGAATTAATTAAATTTAAAGGTACAAAATTTCTACTTACAATTCAAGAACGGTACTCAATTTCAGGTTATTAATCTTATATTTCAGGTTTTCGTGTTTATATTTCCATGGATCTCATTCCAGATTTATGCCAGAGATTAATTGCAAAAAGGCAGCATAAGTAATTTCCAGTTACTTATTAATATATTTTGTTTCTTATCCTCTTCATAAATACTATATTCAACATATGTAACCCACAAAGGTACACAGGCAGTAAATTTTCCTGTGGCAAAGTGCATTAAAACTCTTCCTGTATGCCTTTTTTTAACAGGAAAATTAATAAGACTTTTTACTACTAGACTGTCAAATAGTGCCACGAGGACTAAAGCCACTTCAGGAAAGAAGACATTATTTCAAAGGTCATATTTGCTGTTTTGCTAAATACTACAGATTTTATGAACATTAAGTTACAATTTACCATTCATCTGCTTCAGGAGGGACAATTCTCAGCTGAGAAATCCTGACTGCCACTGTGGTTGTGTCAGATTTAACAGGAACTGGTGGTGTTCATCACCATCCTGCAGTAATGTTTGAAGAGAACAAAACACAAATCACTGCATTTCACTATAAACTCTGCAGTCTGGCTGGGTTTTGAATCAGATCCCGCATAATCTAAGGTAGGAAAACATCTTCATTACCTTTAAAAAGTTGGTTCTAAACAAAAAAACCAAGCAAACAGGCCACAGCTGTCTCAGTTGCTAAAAGGAGTCTGATGCTCTGCTCCTGATCTGTGCTTAAGAAAGTCCTGAAATGAATCAGCATGTTCCTAGTGCAGAATTCCCTGGAGTAAAATAACCACTTTCTAGAGGTGTTAAATTATTCTCTACAGGTCACTAGCTTCCTTAGTGCACACAGAAACACCAAGTACTAAAGACCAGACAGCTGTACAGTTAACATAATTTCTTATCACCTGTCTATCCATAGGTGGAGACATAGATCTTCCAGGGATCTCTACGACTTTGCTGCTGTAACTTGGTTTTTGTAAAGCAGAGGTCACACAAATGCTCAGTAAAGCTCATCTTCTCCCCTGATGGTCCTTTCCCTGTAGCAATAACAGATCAGGTAAAATGGAGAGCCCTGACCAACTTTCCCTGCTTCTTCACAGAATTCACTGCACAGGCTGAAAAGGAAAATGCTGGTGCTCAGACATGCCTATCACTATCCTGGTCCTGTTTCCCATCCACTCTGTGAATTTTCCAGAAAAGAAAAAGGCAACAGATTTTTATCATATCACTTTCATATCTTGTTCACATTTGCAAGCCTTTCTATGGTTTTCCCAGCCTTAATTCATGCTCCTACCCCTTTTGTTCTGTCCCACCTTGACATCAGCGGACTATTTTTTCAGCAAGATGATGACATTTAATTCAATATTGGAGGCAAATGCCTTAATAACAAATTAAGCAGTAAGAGTCAAGTTAAAGATGCATACTGAAGACACAGAATAAAATTAGATTACTAAACTGAAACTAATGCATGTAGGTGGTTAATGAGTGATATGCCCTCACAGACTATGCTGGACAGTTGTTGGAAAGAGCTGTCAGTCTCTCCTGCTACAGCCTGAAGCAAGCCAGCTCATCCTTCTGCCTTCAGAGCTTGATAATGACTGAAAGGTTGCAGAAAAAGCAAAGAGTTTGGGATTCAATGAGGAAACCAATAGTTTATATTTCCTCAATTTTACAGTCAAACTCTTTGATCTAGTCTACAAGAAGATAGTAACTCTTTGAAGAAGACATTAGAAATTTATAAAGTATCTCAGAGATTTGATGTCAAATAACAGATAGCATTTATGCAGCACTTTTAAAACAAATAATCTTTCATTTGCTTACAAGCTTGCTGTAGAAATTGACCCAATTGGTACTAAATTTTTTAAGCACATTTGAGTACCTTGTGTACCTTCTTATACATCTATCTTTTCACACATTAGTCAAATGAAATATTTAGGATAAATATTTATCACATAGTAAAAAAGGCCAAAAAAAAGGCCCAAGTAACCTTTTAGTTTTATATATCTTGTTTCTTATCCTCATCATAAATACCACATTCAATCTTTTAGCTTTATATATAGTTGTGCTGTGCTAAGGTTAGCACAGACATGAGGCTTATGAAAACCATCCACTTTATAATTTATTTTAGACAAGTGCACTCTATTAGGATGAAAATAATGACAGTAACTGTTAAAAAGAAAATTGTTAAAAGACAGATCGTTATTTCTCTAACTTGAATGGATTTTTTTTTTTTTTTTTTTTTTTTTTTTTTTTTTTTTTTTTTTTTTTTTTTTGCATTTTGAAAGGTAAAAGATGAGATAAAACCTAGTGAAATTTATGCAGAGGTCTCTGTGGCAGACTGTCAGGTACAACACAGCATGCAAACCAAGACATTTAATTATTCTAATCATTTTACAATAAAATTCTTGCAATGTTTATGCTGCTAACATGCAAGAAAAATACAGAGAATGACAAGATTGCTCCTGCAGAAGCAACAAATCGTTGCAGTATTGTTATCAATCATCTTTTATTTATATGTCACCTGTTTGTGACATATAGTTTTCCAGGTTGCACCTATGTTAAAATATACATTTATGAAGACCAGGTGTTTTGTTTTGCTCTTTAGTCCCTTTTTCAGCTGAGACAATGTTGTTGCAAAATTTGATTGGGAAGGAAGGAAGGAAGGAATTGTTTTCATCTATGGCCTTGTGATGCCTGTGACCATGGAAATTCCAAAGAGTTTCTTATATTCTATGCTACCAAATGGTTAAAGAATAATGTATTGTTTTCCTGACTTCAATATATTTCCCTCATCTGCCTGGAGATTCCTGCAGAAGACACCTGCTTTATTTCTCTGAAATAGATGGGAATGCTAAGGCACATCTTTCCAAGGGGATGCTGTCCTGGTTCTATATACTTAAAGGGGTAGGTTTAGGTTTTCTTTCACAGAAACACAGAATCACATAATGGGAAAGGTTGGAAGGGTCATCCTAGAGCACACTGCACAGAATTGCATCCAGACAGCTCTTGAATATCTCCAGTGAGGGAGACTCCACAACAACTCTGGGCAATCTGATCCAGTGCTTAGTCACTGCACAGTAAAGGAGTTTTTCCTTGTGTTCACGTGGAATTTCCTATGCAGCAGTTTCTGCCCATCACCTCTTGTCCTGTTGCTCAGCAGCCCTGGGAGCAGCCTGGCTCCATCCTCTTAGCTCCCTCCCCTCAGACACTGACAGACATTGGTGAGGTTCCCTCTCAGTCCTCTCTCGAGGCTGAACAGGCCCAGCTCCCACAGCCTGGAAACAGAGATGCTCCAGTCCCTTAATGATCTCTGTAGCCCTCTGCTGGACCTGCTCCAGGAGCTCCATGTGTCTCTTGTGCTGAGGAGCCCAGACCTGGGTACATTACCACAGATGCAGCCCCAGCAGGGCTGAGAAGAAGGGCAGGATCACCTCTCTCAAACTGCTGGAAATCCTTTTCCTGATGCCCCCCAGGATTCCTTTGGGCTTCTGGGCCACAAGGGCACACTGCTGTCCTTACAGTGGCAACAGATACAAAGCTGTGGCTAAGGAAAGGCTGGATAGACCACCTTGCTGCAGGAAAGCTGGAGAGGCCAAGGGCACACTGTGCTTACTAAGAGTCCTGTGATGCATTTGCATCAATGGGAGTTTTGCAGGGCCACATCACTACATGCCTCATTCTCTCCTGACCACTTCCTTGTCTTTCAGCTTCTGCCACCTCCATCTCCTCACTCAAGACTACAATTACAACAAATGACTATGACTTCTGTTGCTCCTTTGCATTTGGCCTGAGCAGTATAAACGGGTTATTAAAGGAAGCTACAAGAAAGCTGTACATGCCTTCTGACTCCAAAGAGGTTTTACTTATGCAGCAAATCAGAGTCTATCTCAACATCCAGGCTGTGATCAGAACTAGTTTAAGTCTAGGCTACTTTGGAGAGTATGTCCCAGCTTGAATAAAGCAGGGAAGCACTAAAAAAATTAAGAATTATTCTAAGTAAAAAGTCTTCATATTTGCCTTATGCAAAGAGTACAATCTGAAACTAAACACAGCTCAAGTTTTTAGCTCAGTCTCTCTGTGATCATATGTTGCTTTTATAGTCTCTAAAGAAGTAACTGAAAGTGTTTTTGATATTCTCTGCAAGCTTCTGCCACATAAAATTAAAACATAATGTTTCCAGAAAACATTGGTAAGTCAGCTTTGCTGTCTGTCATTAGAGAATTATCTTTTGTGTTATTTGCAATCTGATATACTTGTAACTTTCCTCTTCATAATAATAATTGTTCTTTTTTCCATCTGAGTAAGCTAACAGAAGGATCTGGGGTTTGAGCTTGTCATTCTCTCTTCATTCACTCTTCCTTTCAACCAGGCACACAGAAAAACAGCTCTTGTTCAGTGCCAAAGTACTGGATCCTATCTTTTCAGTGCTGAAAAGAAAAACCACTGACTTTTTTCTTTTAAAAAGCCACACTTGTCATTCCTCCTGTTCAAGCCTAATCACAGATATTTAGGGCATCTGACAGCCACAAGTGACATTGCTTACAGTCTCTTGAAACATGCACTTCTTAGCTTTAATATCCTTTCAAATAACTGTTACTTGTTACTTTCATTTAAAAGAGAAAAGTGCTGCATTAATGCAAAACAATCTTTTTGGATCTGGATGAGATATCTGTTTGTAAACCTAGCCCTTCTTGTGCCTTCTGTGCAATTGGCAGGGAAGCTAGCTGGAAGGGGCAGAGCAGGTCACCTTTCCATAGCCCCTTGTGCAAGGGCCCAGACACACAGATGAGACTCAGATGATCAGCTGTTGCAAACTTTGTTTCATTTATTTTCTACTTCATTTGGAAAGGACCTACAAAGATTATCCCGTCCAATGGCCTTACCACTTCAGGGCTGACCAAAACTTACAGTATATCATTAATGGCATTGTTCAAATGCCTCATAAACACTGAAAGGGATGGGTGATCCACCATGATCTACCACCTCCTTGGGAGGCAATAGAATAGAATAGAATAGAATAGAATAGAATAGAATAGAATAGAAATAGAATAGGTTTGTGTTGGAAGGGACATAAAGGATAGTGTAATTCCAACCACTCTTCCATTAGCAGGGACATCTTTCACCAGACCAGATTGCTCAGAGCTCCATCCAACCTGGCCTTAAAAACTTCTAAGATGGGACCTCCTTAACTATTCTGTTAACATGTTCCAATGTCTCGTCACCCTCACAGGAAAGAATTTTTTTCTCGTCTCTAAGCTAAACCTTCTCCCTTTCAGTTTGAATCCATTCCCCTTGTCCTGTCACTATATGTTTTTGCAAATAGTCCCTCTCCATCTCTCTTGTCTGTTCCCCTCAGGTACTAGGAGGCTATAATTAGGTCACTGTGAAACCTCTTTTCCAGGCTGAATGAAGCAGAACTTTGGCTCTGCTTTAGCTTGTTTTCATGCCTTCACTGATGTATACCTAACATTTATCACTGTCTGAAGTTACAAACACCTTATCATTCTGAGCAGTAATGAGAGGCTAGTTTGGGAGGAGATGAAGGAGCTGCTGTTTCTAGCATACGGGTTGGAAGGAACAAGCCATGTCATTCTATGTGGAATGGAAGCCAAAGACACTGAAAAATATCTCTCCTTTCTTGCAATTTCAATTTTCCAGTTGCTCTGAGCACCAGCTCTGTAATTAGCTCAGTATTATCCAGAGACTAGGGATACAACCTGGTAGATTCTCACTGTGCTTTGAACACAATCCTTTGAATAGGTAGTGAGACTGCTGGGAGAAGACTTGCTTAATCTTCAAAACTTTGTTAGGCTGCTGTGAAGAGCTGATGCTGTACATTAGTGCGTACATTAACAGAATCTCAGAGAGCTAAAAATCACTTCTGTTAGGAAATATGGGACAGCCTCATTAAAAAAAAAAAAAAAAAAAAGTCATCACTTGTAAAAAATCCTTCATTAGAGTATCTCCAGCTAAATAATTTCAGAATAAAGCTGATCAAACAATTTCTGAAAATTCTTATTGGGTAATTCAGTACAATGTTAAATGCCATATCAACACAATGCCTTCATTGTTAATGACCATTGCCATGGTTGTTATTCCATTGGGAGTCACCCAGAGGCTACAGTCCCTCTAGGGGTTTCCCTATCTTGTCTTCACAGTAATTGACCTAGCAAAAAAAAACCATTCTTTTTTCACTAAATGAACTTGAAGTTACATTAAGCAGGGTGAGCTGATGAAACAACTCTTCACCATGGAAAAGAGAAAAAACACTCCTCTCTGTCCCCTAGCACCTGCTCCCACCATGTAGGCAGCACTGGGCACCTCTTTGTGACCTGTTCAGCTCAGTGACACAGCACACAAGCACAGCAAAAGAGAACATTTCCTATGAGCAGTGAGCTTCTTGAGCAGTGAGCTCAGTTGGCTTGGGGAGGGGGCTGATGAATATCAAAGCTAGTAAAGAAGGAGGAAGAACTCTGTAGGGGCCAACAGTGCTTGCAATGAGGCCCTGTGAGCACAGCAGGAGCAAAGCCTCCCCTTCTCAAGGGACAGCAAAATGTTAGAAAAAGGGATTATGGAAATACATCCCAGGAAATTTTACCTTCTGTGTCTTTCTCAAATGTGTCGGTGTTTACTTGTGTGAGTCTTATCAGGAATACTGGTCAGGGAAAGGAAGAAAGATATAATGCAGTGGAAACAGTTATTTGTAAAATCACTGGAACAGTATTAATCTGGACAATATAAGAATAAAAAACTCACTGCATAATTCGAATATGGTTTTCCTTTTTTAAAATATATTGCTGCTTTCTGACAATTTCCATAT
The DNA here is from genome assembly GCF_017590055.1 of Onychostruthus taczanowskii. Taxonomy (NCBI): domain Eukaryota; kingdom Metazoa; phylum Chordata; class Aves; order Passeriformes; family Passeridae; genus Onychostruthus; species Onychostruthus taczanowskii. The sequence goes on along the minus strand of NW_024503568.1, from coordinate 379,473 downwards.
ATTCAATAATTTTGTTGTTTCAAGATTATCTAATAAAATCTGTCTGTAATTCTAGCATTCATAACTAGTTTTCATTCATTAAATCAAATACTCTGAACATCCTGATGAGAATAATTTATTATTATAAAACATATAAATAGCACATTTATATAGACTATAGAAGAAAATATTGTGATCAGAAAATACATTACTCATGGAACTGGTAAAATGACAACATATATATATAATAACATATATATATATATATACACACACTCATATATATAAAAATACTCATTTTTCTATATACATATATATAATACTCATTTATCTATATACACTGCATTGTATAAAATCAGTTTTATTAATAAAATGTCATAAAAATTAAAACAAAATTAAAAGTCGAATACTACAGTATGAAAATATAAAAAGTTCATTGAATGAAACTATATTCTGGAAAGTAAGACTAGTCAAACTAGGTCATGCACAGACCTAAGTCCAGTTCTGCTACCAATGACACTTAAAACTCCCAGAATAAGGCAAGTGATAATAAAGTATATTCTGTCTATGCCACCTGTTGAGAATTCACTTCTTTTCTTCCTTTAGGCTGGTCTCCTATATGAAGCATAGGAGATTAGAGGTCCCACCAAGAATTTCTTTCACATCAGGGCAAATTCCTGTGGAAAATGTTCATTCCTCATTTCATGCACTTCAATTTAAAATTTGCTTTCTTAGCCATGAAAATTGCATGCAGATCTACCAATAATATCTCAACCAAACTGACTTCATATAGAATAGAGGTACAAAATTTAGAGACATGGTTATACTCATAAATGATCTTAAACACTGAGAAGTAATTTACCATCAGTACAACAAAGCAAGCCCATTACACAAATACAGCATCTTAATTCTTCACATTTAAGACATAAGTTTAAAATTTATTATTTTATATACATTCTGAGTAGGTGCACAGGCTGTCAGCACACTGGCTTTCTAAGTAACAACATCTTGTTCTAGAGCAATTCTAAGTTAATCTATGGAGTACCTCCTTTGTTTTTCCAGTGGGATGACTATTCTCTACTGACTTCAATCCCTTGGGGCTTCAGTATAACCCAGTATTCCTTAATTTAAGCTTGTTTTTCATGTCATGGATAAAGTTTTGTTTTTTCCAAAACATTACAACTTTCATTTTCATTGCCCATAAAAGCCACCATGTGCATCAGCAGCTATTTTATATCCTTTCTGCCCTCCTGTGACCTACATTCAAAACTTCCCTTAGAAGAAAATCTTTCTTCCCACTCAACAAAGTACTCCAAACCCAGTTTTAAAGAACTCTTTATTGCAATCTTAGTGAGACAGTAAAGTCCAGTAGTAAGGAAGATTCTCTTGGATTCGGCAGATGTAAGTTCAGTGCTTGTTCCACAAAAGCTTTTCTTAGCACTCTAAGCAAATCATCTACTGGGATCCATGATCTTACATAACCTTTTTGAGTACAGACTTTAACTTCTCTGTGCTTTGATATCCCAGCTGTAGTGGGAGAAATAAAATTCCCTGTTTTTACCACAGTGTTGTAAACATAAGAATGTAAAAATTAGAGGTCTCTTACACATCCTGGAATAAACATTTAGTGATAAGATCCTCTTTATGAGCCTTGCAGGATCTCATAGATTACAGACTCAAGCAATTTTTCAGAATGTGCATATACCAGAATGTACTTGTTTTTTACAAACAGCAGGAAGATCTTGATTAAATACTGGTGCAAAATAGGAACTGCACAAAAAAAAAAAATGCTACACGAAAATACACTCTTGCATTATAATTAAGAAATAGAAGTAATAATTAAATTAAATAGAAAAATGAATACTACTACAATCAGTGCACTTTGTACTATTAAATTATTAAATACCATAAATAGCTCAAGCTTTCCTTAGTGTTCCAATTAAGTTTCAGCTGCATATCCATTATCAGTGGTATACCTGCAGCAAAGGCAGGCTTGAAGAGCATTACCTTCCAATTTTTCCCTTCATTAGTAATTTTAGCAACACTGTTAACCAGAGTTTAAAGAACCTTATTAGTTAGCATTTTCACTGTCATTGGTTGCAAGACAGACTGTTCATCTTCGAGAGGTGGCTCCACAGCTCTAGGAAGCTGACTCAACACCCCTCCACAGCTGATGCACACACTGCTACCTGCCCTCCCCACCCTTCCTTTCTGCCCCAGCACTGACTACTCACTCCTGATGCTTGCATTGTGCCAGCTCCACAGCTAATGAGGTCTTTTTGGGAACCACCTTCAGTCAGCAGTGTGTCATGTCAATTGACAACGAAGCCTGTTATAACCTGAACAAGGAAGGATGGGTGCTTGAGGAGACAAGAACACGTGGATCAGGAAGGAAGGGAGCAAGGGCATGGGGAGCAAGGCTTTCTTGGCCACTGAGATCATTTACAGTCACTGCTGACTCTTGCATTCCTTCACATATAGGCTAAAAAGGTCAAGTAGGTAGGGCAGGTTCGTTCATACTAAAGTGATACTTTCAGTACTTCTCTGCACTGCATTTGGTGTCTGCTGAAGAGTGACATCCCAGGCACATTCTTCAGATGTTTGGGTGATCTTCTGCTGAAATTCAAAGATCAGACACTTGGGCTACCACCAACAGGTTCTTCCCAAACTATGGCACAGCACACATCTATTGACATGAGCATCCTCTCCTCAGAAACCAAATGGCAGAATTGGCAACAATGGTCATTAACTTGTGACTGGGAGATACTGGGCTGGTCAAGAACCTTTTTTTTTCTTTTTTTTTTTTTCTTTTTTTTTTTTTTTTTTTTTTTTTTTTGGTAAAAAATGCCCGCAATAAAGAATAATTTTTAAAAAAGGCTGACATACTTTAGACCTGAAATTCTTTAAGAATATTAAATGCCCATCCAAGGACCTTCTCCAAATTATAGAGTACTGTGAGACATGTAAATCCAGTGAAATGGTAGTGCCTGATCACTCATTTCAGCTTTTGGCTTAACAGAAATTACTAGGAGCAAGGCCAAAGAGGATACTAGACCAAGCTGTCTCACATACCATAGTAGCTCTCCAGAGAATGTTAATGTATTGCACCAGCTAAAGCAGAATTAGCCTGTCTTTGTAAATATCTGCATCAGCAGCATGATAGACAGGGGATTGACTTTCACAAGTGCTTTGAGAATGGTAACTGTTTCATCCTTCCTGCTTATTTTTAGGCCCATCCACATATTCTATGAAACTTTAATTATATGCTTTAAAATTGCTGTGAGGCCACACCACATGTCCTGATGCTGCTCATATACCATGTCTCATGCTGAATCCTTGTGAGACATTCCTCATTCTGGGTTTATTCATTCACTTATTATACGTGAAGTCATGTAACTTAAACTCACTCTGCCCCATGTGTCCTAAGGTCAGACTAATTTCTCCTGTTTGCATTTCCTACTTAGGTTTTCCCTCCTAGTACATCAGTCAACTTGCCCCTGTACACAGGTTCAAGCTGAAAACCAGTGTGGATAATTGTGGAGTCTAGGCTTGAAACCTGAGCTAAGTAACAACTATAAGGTGTTCATGTGGGCCATGCTGCCAGCAAAGGCAGCTCAGGAGTCCAAATAGCATGTCTCTCTTTCCAACTAGGATACAAGCACAGCCTCACAGCATTGCTGAGCCTCTTACCATGGAGAGAAAGAAGAAGAGACCTCATGAAAGCAAAGAGAATAGGTGTAGAGATGTTCTGCTAACCCCACAGCGAAGGAAAGGTGTCACACCTCTTGTAGCTGATCTCTACTGCTGCTGAAAGGGTGCAATTCTAATTTGTGCCTGGCCACATCTTCTCACCTTCCCTTTGTGTTGGGGGAGTGCTGCTTCATCACCACAGTAAACTGAAACAATTTAGCTGAGAAAATATCTGTTGTGTGACTGTTTTTTCCAGTTGGGTTAAGTGAGTTTCTCTGAGTTGCTGCATGGCCACACTGGTACAACCACAAGGAAATCAGTGGTGATGCACACCTGGGCAAGAAAAAGAAGAATGATTATTTTTGGAAGAGTACCTTCTCAAATTGGCTAAAGGCAGTTATGAAGCCACACAGCTGCATATGAACCCAGCACAAATAAGTACATTGCTGTGAATCAGCACACAAACTAAATGCTAAACCCAGAAGACTTTAATTAGTTAGTGTAGAATTGCATTTGCTAATGGCTAGTGCTGCAATGATCAGTGAGATCAGTATAGACCACCATGATTTGAAAGATCATGGTTTTTCTGAGACAAGCATTGTCAAGAACAAGCAAACTTACAGAAAGCAGAGATGTTAAATGTTTCTGGAGTCTTTCTGTAACTAAAAATGGGAGATTGCAAACTCTGTCAAAACAAAAATAATTTTTTAAAATAAAAGTAGAAAATAAAGAATCTACAATATGTCCTCTGATACAGAATAGCAGAAGGGATCAAACTGGCATAAGCTCCAGCGTGCCAGTTTTTTGCTTCTAGAGCTGCTACCTGCTTTGCTGTGCCAGCTATCTCAGCTTTACGCAGAGACTGCAAGAACTTTGCACAAAGTATTTACTGATCACATGAAACAGAAGGTGTCAGGTTTGACTTTGGTTATCCCAGTTGTTCCCCTTCTCACTCTCTGTTTGAACCAGGAAAAACAGCTAGTGTTAGCATTTGGATGTGTACAGGGAATTCTACTTAGAATAAAATTTATTGCCAAACTGACAAAATAGTTTAGCTGTTCATAGTCGAATATTTCACCTACACCACTGTGTGGTTTCAGCAGACACTGTCTGGCTGTTTTCACTGTCGGGCTGTTTTCTCTCTCTAGTGATTGAATGCACACCTTCCCCAAGAGGGAGACTTGATGGTACCCAAAGAGTTTGGCACTTCATTCTTGCTCTTTAGTCATCTCAGATAAGCACCAATGCAGAGCTTACTCTAGAGCTGTGTGATGTCCTTGTGAAGCTTCAGGATAGATGTTACTTCAATGAGAATACCTTCCATTTTTTAATATGCAAAATATACACATTGAAGCAGAAATCTCTCTCTTTCTCTCTCTGTTAATTATTATTTTTCAGGTAAGTAAAGAGAAAAGCAATTTCCATTTTGTATTTTATGTTGACCTTTAATCATTGTTTTGGCAAATTTAATTTGTTTGGCAATGTTAAATGTTTAATTGTAGGGGGAAAAAAAAACCAAAACCACCCAGAAGATATCTTTCACTATCTAGCAACTGCATTTAGCAGCACTCATACATTTATCATTCGCAGTATATATTTCATCAGGAAACCACATGAGATGAATTAGATTTCCTGTTCAGCTTAGAGAGCAGCAGAAGGCATCTAGCCAGTGCAGAGTTGTTATCCACTGTTACAAGATACGTAACTCTGACTTTACAACTCTTTAGTAGTTCTTCATGTGAAGACTAACATGAACAGGCTGCATGATGTCAGATTGGTTCTGTCCACTTCTGTGAACTGCTTATTTCAATGTACAACAAATTCGCTGTCTAGGAAAGCTGTCTTTCATGCCAGACAACTGTGTCTGTGCTCTAAAATATAAATTTCAATGTACAGCTATAAATGAAGGTGTTCTTCTAAGGCTGATGGAGAGCTGTTCATGCCCACATTCTTCTGCTAAGAAGAAAAACCTGAACTCTGCAATTTCTTAGCAACAGCTTCTTTGAGCACCACGTAATTCCAAGCTGCATCCAAAAGCAGATCCCTTTTTCTTCCTTACATAATAACTGAAAATTGAAGAAAGAGAAGAATTTTGTTATGATTTAGAATGTGACTTTTAATGCTTTGGAAGTGAGTCTTGGCAATCTACATGAAGGTCTTTACAAAAAAGAAATCACTTATATTTCCATCATCACCAAAAACAAAGTAAACAGAAAGCCACCAAAGAAACCATGAAAGTATGACCAATGTAAAATGGCACTTCTTCACTGTTTTTCTGATATTTTTTCCTTATAAGAGAAGGAACAAATTGCAGTAATCACCTCCTACAACTCATAGAATCAAATATGTGTATTTACAAGACCAACAGCAAATAGGTGCTTTCCTCCAAAGAGGTTTAAATTTCACTAACAAAAATCAGTTACAAATGAAAGGTTATAACTACTTGGTGGAAGAGGGGTGGTTTGGGTTTTTTGTTTTTGGTTTGGTTTTTTTTGTTTGTTTGTTTTTGGTTTTGGTTTTTTTTTTTTTTTGTTTTTGTTTTTGTTTTTGTTTTTTTTTAATTATTATCTGGAGTGCTATCTGTGGCAGAAAAGCTACTCAGTTGTGTGCTAAAGCTCACCTGCATGTCCACAAAGATGTTCAGAGAGAGAGAGGAAGGATAGGGAACCCCAAATTATACCCTGCTGGGCTACCCTCAGACCCATCACAGAAGCCATCAGACCACTGAGGACCAATCTCCACAAGTCCAGAGTACAGGGAAGGCAGAGTAGCAGGCAGGAACCTAGAATAATACAATCAAATAATCATTTACACAGGAAAAGACCTGTAAAATCATTGAATCCAATTGTTAATCCAGCACTGAGAAGCCCACCACTAAACCATGCCCTTAAGTGTCACATCTACACAAGTTTTAAATACCTCCACAGATGGTGATCCACCACTTCCTTGGGCAGCCTGTTTAAAGCCTTGGCAACCCTTTCAGCAAAGAATTTTTTCTTCATATTCAATCTAAACCTTCCCTGGTGCAACTTGAGGCCTTTTCTTCATGTCCTATCCCAGATAAGCTGGGAAAAGAGGCTGAACTCCACCTGGCTACAGCCTCCTCTCAGGCAGCTGTAGAGAGCAGTAAGGTTCCTCCTGAGCCTCCTTTTCTCCAGGATAAACAACCCCAGTTCCCACACAGGACATGGACTCCAGACCCTTCCCCAGCTCTGTTGCCCTTCTCTGGACACTCTCCAGCATCTCAGTCTCTTTCTTGTAATGAGAGGTCCAAAACTGAACACAGGGTTCAAGGTGTGGCCTCACCTGTGCCAGGTACGAGGGGACAATCACTGCCCTGGTCCTGCTGGCCACAGAACAACCTGAACAAGGAGTACCAAGAAACAAACACTTTATTCAGGCTCCTTCCTGGACTGTCCCAGCAGGGACCCAGTGTCCAGGTGGAAAGGCCATAATGTCAAGGTGCTGCAAGCAAGCAGCTTTCTAGATCCCCTTCCAGACCAAGCAAAGGGGGTGGGATACATCATGCAATGCAGGAGAAAAGCATTTTCAAGTTGTACAGGATTTACTACATAATGTTTAGGGGAGGATCCAGAGGCAGGAAAAGGGAGATGTTTAGGTGATTTGGGGAGGAGTAAGAGTGGGAAAATTGAGGGGTAAGGGGATAAACATGGCCAGTTGTGTGTAAATACACTATATTTCAATATTTCTATGTCTTACTATCTCTATTCTTCTTTTGTTCACATTTTAATTCTTTTCACCACCGACTTATTTCAAAGAAGCAATTTGGCAACCAGTAATTTATTATAATGTAGTTTGGATAGAGAAAATTAGTAAGTATCTAACTAGCTTCTTCTAATAAGCGCCAGCAGTATTTAGAAGGAAAAGTCTCTTAAAGCTACAAGGAATACTAATAAAGTAGTTATACAACTTTTCTTCTGAAAAGTTATTTTACTTTATTTTTTGTCTTGAAAATTTTGTCTTTTAAAGTGTTTACATAATTTTCCCCTTTTGAAGCAAGTGTCAAATATTAATACCGAGAACAGAGACACAGTTTTTATGTTCACACAGTATCCAAATATTTACCTCAGATATTTTCTGTGAAGTGGTCCTAGAATTAAAACATTTATAACACTGCATTGCCATCACTGTTTTCAAGAATTCTTGAACAACGGGTAGTCTGAATAGGGGAGAATAAAATATCATTTTCAGAAAGGAAAAATCAGCAGTCAACATCAATTCAACATCAAGAACAATACTCTAATAAATTATTAAATTGACACTTTTAAAGCACCTGGAGGGTCAGTGAAAAACAAACAGGCAGAAAAGATTTGTTGCAAAAAAAAGTTTGATAAACTGCTGTGTTTTCTTTCTTTAACAGATTATCTGGCTCGTAGCAAAAAAGGCAGTAGAAGAGATGTGTATTGACTTATGGGAATCTTTGGGCACTACCTTACTTGACATTCTCATTAACAAGGTACAGAAACATTTTGTTCTCGGCTAACTTGCTGCACACAATATGTGCATAATTGCTTGCAGAAAATACTCCTAGACTTATTTATATTTTGTTTTCAAATAGAAAGGATATATAATACAGAATTCTGCTAGGATCTGGCCAAAATCTGATCCAGTGCAAAATTTTCACATATGACTTGGTTGACGGAATGGGGAGCACACTCAAAAAAATGTCAAAGAGAAGAGGTACAAGGGAGCTGAAAGATTAGAATTCAAAATGACTTTGATAAATGGGAGAAGTGGTCTGTAATCAATAAGATGAAACTCAATAAATACAAGGACCAAGTACTATATTTACGCTAGAAGAAAATCAAATGCATAAATACAAAACTGAGAGTACTAACAGCTCTGTAGAAAGAGACCTGGCTGTTACAATAAACCACATATTGAATAGAATCAATGACACCACACTGATGGAAAAACAAAAACTCATCCTGGGACATTCTAATAGATATGTCATATGTGAGGCAGAATTAGCAATTGTTTTCCTTAACTCACCTTTCAGAAGCCTCTGTTTGGGGTAGTACATACAATAGTGCAATAGTACTATAATAGTATCATACAATAGTACATAAAGAGTACTTTTTAAATGGTTTAAAATATGGAAAATTATTGAAAAAAGGAGAGGTAATATTTGCTCTAAAAAATAAAGGCTGATGGCAGGTGTGGAGGTGATATCTCAACCTTCCAATATGTAAAAAATTCTGAAAAGCAGGGATCCTTCTTCACGATGGTGCTTCATGACACTGAAGACATGGCAGAACCTTTCTGGCTTTAATCACAGCTGGAAAGGTCTAGGATAAAACACAAAAAGCTTCTGACTCCAAGGATAGCTACAGACAGAAATAGGTCACCCAAAAACTGAGGTATAATCTCCACAATTCAACTTTCTAAGAAGAGGTTAGAAAAATACTCATCAGAGTTTCTCCATTCCTTGGAGGAAGAGGCAAACAAGTGGATCCTGCTGAATTTTCATTCTTGCTACTTTTGTTAGAGTCTCAAAGCAACAGAAAGTTGTAACTTAAATTAGCTATTTTTTTAGTACTAAATATTTTCATGACAGTTTCTGAGTGACTTGCCTTTCAGAAATTCATGCCCTGGTGGTCTGCTAGTTTTAAACAGTAACATCTGCAGAGGTTAGACCTCTTGCTGACTTCGATCCATTCTCTCATGACAGCTTAATGCATCTCTTGATGCCTGCAGGTCTTTGATTCCAAATATTTGTCTTCTTTCGGATTTATTTCTGACCACTTGAATTTTACATTTCCTCACAGAACCTCTCTGACACATTAATCAGCTACAGAATTCAGATGACACTGTTCTTGATGCTTTCCCCTGGCATCACGAGGGCTGCTTTTAACTATTTATAGGCTTATTTATTACTCAAATAAACTATCTAATGCAGTATGTTTTGTGCTTTTAATCATTATACTATAATGTAGTTAAATATTTACCAGGTTGATTTTAAGGATTTTATTTTCTAAAATACTTTGCCTTTGATTTCATGGTTTTATGCCTATGGACACCCATTCTGCAGTTAAGATTACTACACTAATCTTCACTATCTTGCAGCTACTGTGACAGAGAGAGTCAGCTATAATTACTTCTTAAATCAGATCTCATTTGTTACTTACGACTAAATCTCCTGCACACCAGCAAAGCCACCTACTGCTTAAAGCAGTCCTTTGTGGTAACAAGAATTTGCTACTCTTAGCTATATCCTTCAGTAGTATTTGAGCCATTAATCCTGGGTACTTGAAATTATCTATTACAACAAGTTTACTTCTATCTGGACCCTTGTTAGTGCAATTCTTTTGCAAGGGTTATTCTTCTACAATAAAATGCACTGAGACTTGGAGAGAGGTAAAAATTGAGCCTGTGGCTCATGTCCTCAGTTCCCTCTCCTCAGACACTTCATGAAAGTAAAACTGTTTCCTATGGAAGAGTCAAGATTAGAAAATATATTTGAGGCTCTGGACTGTGCTTGTTTCAACTGTTTTGTTTTGTTTTTTTGGTTTTTTTTTTTTCTATTAGAGCTCAAGGAGAAAAAAAATTCCCCCTCCATCTGCTGTACCTGTAGACTTGAATTTCCAGGTTTCATTTATTTTCTCAAACAAGAACTGACATTGTAATTGACATGTTCCTCATGCAGCTTTCATCTACATTTACTAATACAAGACCTGTGCAGAACTGGGTCACTGGTACCACATACAAAATTTGGATTACAAATTGCAAGTAACACAGAACACAGAGTGTCCTGTTTATGCCTACATGTATTACAGGCATTTTAACTAATATCCTGGTTGAACTTCATCCCATTTTCCCATCCTCTGGTACTTTGTAAACTGCCAGCCTGGTTTCACTGCAAGGAGTAGGTGAGACAGGTCATGAGTAGGACTCAATGATCCTGATGGGTCCCTTCTAACTCAGCATATTCTCTGATTCTGTTTTTGAACTGTTTAAGTTGAACAACTTTAAACAACTAATATAAAATGCCCTGGACCTATCACCACACCTGCCATCACAGTGTCTCCATTTTTGGAAGATGAACTGAGCAAAAAACATGTATGTGGGCAGAGCAGCAGTGCTTTCAGTGGCAGCACAGATGCAGGCAGACTTCCTGAGCCAGAAGAGTTTCCTGCACACAATGGGCCACATAAAATGAGACTGCAAAGTTGGTTACATCAGACATGACTTTCTGTGTAGTCATATATTGTCAATGATGACAAAGACAGGATCCTTTTGAGCATCACATCTGGCTCTATGAGAAGAGTTCTGCAAATGCAGGTGGGGCAGATCAGCAGCAAAAAGAAATTTCTAGAATGAGAAGTACAATATTAATGATGAATTCAGCCCTTTTTTGGTGCGAAGACTAGTGTGTGAGCATGTTGTTGAGCAAACAGAGGAAATAACTAATCATGCAGAGACCCAAAGCACAGTTCCCTTATCTCAGTGCCCTGGCAGCATTTTGGGACTGAAAAATCAACAGCAATCAAGGTTACTTAGGAAATTAAAACAATCATTTTGACAGGAAGTGGTAGTAAACTCGGATACATCCTCAGCTGCATCTGATGGAGTCAGTGACAGGGAAAATGTCCTCTCCACTATCCCGGCTGCTGCTGAGATCATTTTTTTTTCCTAGTAGCTGGTACAGTACTGTGGCGTTTGCATTTAGTATGAGAATAATGTTGATAACACACTGATATTTTAGGTGCTGCTGAGAAATAATTACTTTAAATCAAGGACTTCCCAGTTTCCCAAGCTTTACTAGTGAACAGGTACACAAGAAGCCAGAAAGGAGCATAGCCAGGACTTCTGACCCAAACCAGACACAAGGATATTCCATACCACAGAATACCATGCCCAGTACATAAATGGGTGGAGTTGACAGGAGGAGACAATTGCAGCTCAGGCTTGGACTGAATGTTGGTCAACAGGTGAGCAATTGTATTGTGCATAATTTGTCTTTCTTGAGTTTTATTTTTATTTATCTCTTTGTTGCCAACCTTTTAATTATTATTACCACTATTATTATTATTTTATGTTTGATGTTTAGTGTTTTGTGTTTTCTTTTAATTATTAAGCTGTTCTTATGTAAACCCAGTAGTTTCTCCTCCCCATCCCACCGGGGCAGGGAGGGCAGTGAGTGAGTAGCTGAGTGTTACTTGCTGGCTGGGGATAAACCACCACATCCATGAGTTCAGATCTCCAGGTTCTAGATCAAAAGGAAGGAGTCACTGTGTTGCAAGCTTTTGTAACAGCCATGGAAGACAACGCTAGGGTTGGTGGTACATGGAGATGCACGGTATCTGCGCATCCCACAGCTCTCTCCTGGCCACGCTGACACAAGAAGACTATGATCCCTCAAGCTCCCAACACACTGAGATCAACAGACTGACCCATCAGGGCCACTGTGCCTGCACCCTGGTATTCAAGCTCATGAGCTCATCCATTGGCAATCTTCACTAAATCCTTTTCAGTTACTGATTTAATTACTTTCAAGTGGTCACTGGCTATGTGTACTTGTTTACCTCAAAGAAAAGTCCCTGATTTTCTGTCAGATTTTATTCTATACATATCTTTCCCACATTTGTTTTACATGTTTAAGAGTATCTATCTCCTCATCAGAAGGAACTACATCTCAAGGTTTTTCCTTCCCTCCTTAGTCTAGGATTGATGATGGTAGGGTATGTCACACACAGCCAACAGGGGCTGGCTCTCTGGCTTGGGAGAAAGGAGAAGCCAAGATGTCTGCAGAGAATTACACTTGACAGAAGCTAGGGACAGGAGGAGAGAAGCCAAAAATACTTCATTGCAATGACAAGTAGAATCAAGTAACTCCCTGAATTCAAACACACTTCAGGCAAGACTTGATTTTAGTTTTCAGACTTGTGATAGATTGGGCATAGAAAAGAATACAGAAGACAATTATCACTCCCTTAAGGTATGCAGATTATCTCTCTGCTAGATGACATGATCCTGAGTGTTGGAAGAACACATTTTTTACCTGGTAGGGGAAGCTTCTTAGTGTATGTCCTGAAGTCAATTCCCACACTGTGTCCTTGGATATGCTGAAGTCCTGGATTGCAGCTGTCACTTGTTACTGTGACAAGAAACAAAGTCTGATGTCTTGAGTAATGTCAGGTAGACCTCACTTTCCCTTCCTAAACTAAAAACTCACTTTCACAATGTCTGATACAATGTCATCCGATAGTCAGAGCTGATATGGTAGCAGGGTGCAGAGTGCATGGGCCCTGTCTAGAGCCATAAAAATCCTGTTCAGAATAAGTGTTTGATCCAGTGCCTGAGACATACCTGCTTTCTCATAGCAATGACACAGTAATGACATGAGAATATCCTAGGAGAACATCAGGTGAGTGAGAAGCAGGTACAATTGAATGCAGTACAAGAGAAGCTTTGTGTTTCAGGCCTGGAGAAGTTAGGGCCATGGCAATCAGAACTGAAGCACTCATTTTTGCTACTTGTCTTCCTAAAGGAAAGATTCTTAATCCAGTCCTGTGCTGTCTAAGGTTCCCCAGGCTGATGCATTTGTAAGGTCAGTATGCTACAAAAGAAATCATTGCTCAAGTTCCCATGGTGTTGTCAATATATATTTTCCACAGAATCCAAGTAGGTCAAACACCTTTTGCTTGGTTCACTTGGGATCATGTGGAACAATGCCGAAGGGGCTTGCTTGCCAAGTACATGATTTCCACTGTGGCTCTGGTCCAGGCTCTGTCTGATCAGTAACACTACGCCATCACCAAATTCTTCAAAGCTGCTGTTGATGGAGTTGAGACAGTTTACAACAAAAGCACCAGAAGCATAAGAGTAAATATGCATCCAAACCTGCTTATATTTCTTGGGAAACATTTGAATTCCATGGCAAAGCAGCACCAAGAGCACAAAGGGAGCATGAAAGAACTGGCAAAAGAGCCTTTGGGCTGGTAAATAAGCTTCATTCAGAAATACAGTTATGTGATACTTGATCTTACACAATCCTGGCAGACAAAAATTACTCCTTCATATGTTTATATAAATATTCTCACCACCACCTCCAGCTTCAGTCAAACAGTGTGGTCTTATAGTAGTTCAGCACCTTGTGTCTAAGGGCTGCAGCATTTTTAATCTAATGGAAGCTCCCCTACAACTGGCATTACAGTTTTGTGAAGCCACCATGTCATTACTGTCTCTGCTGTTTGCAGCTGCCGGCCTCTCGTCTCTCTCTGTCCAAACACAACCTATGTAAGTGCTGGCAGAGAAGGGAACCAATGAAACTGGAGCATGCAGACAGCTGTCTTTCCCTCCCCCTTCACGCCCCCTCTTTTTTTTTCCCTTTGTAAAGATATTTGATGTTGTTCTGTTCAGCATTACAAGCCCTACTGTGCTCTAGAGAGTCATGCCTAAATAGGCTCAAAAATATCAGTCAGTGTGTTAGGTGAAAAATCAATGAATGCTAAAGTCAGCTTAAAGAGCAAGCCAGAAGTGATAAAGATAACTTGGGAGCTTAAAAAGGGGGAGAAAAAAAAGAAAAAAAAAAAAAAAAAAAAAAAAAGAATGCAACACACGTGCGGATTTGGAGTGAGAGAATATTTTTGAGGTGGAGAAATGGGTGGCTCTTAGAACAAAGAAAGAAAGTAGCAAAAAATAATGGGAAAAGCAAGACCCAGGGAATTAAATTCACACAGAAAAAAAGTTGTAGAAAACAAAGAAAATTAAAAGATTAGGAAAACAGAAACAAAACACAGAAGAACTGACAAACAAGAGAGTCAGAAAAACTGCACATATGAATAGAGAGGAAGGATAATTAAAGTATCAAAAACAAGGAGCTAAGCTCTTTGTAGTTAAAATATATACACACTGTGAGAGACACAAAGCAATAAACACTCAGCATTAAGTGGATTTTCTTAGTTTGGGCTGTTGTGCAAACCAACCACCCTCATGTGATACTATGCCTGAGCTACATCTTGCCAGGAACCTCGTATTTCAGTGGGTCTCTGCTCACCCACACATTTCCATGTTGTGCTCTTTTCCTGGGTGACAACACACTTCTAAAGTTCCGAGCCTGAAAGAAAGCAGTAATGAAAGCCTTTTGCTTATTTTTTTCCCGTTTCTGATGTTTTACTTTCATAGATCCCCATTAGCAGTTGGAACTCCTGTGCCAACAGACATAAATCCTCAGACCTGATCTTTCTTTCATATAACTCAACAGGTGACTACTGCTGACTTCAATCAAAGCCCACAGAGAACAACCATGTCAGGGTGCAAAGGGAAGGTACTGGTTCATGTGGGAACAATGCTGAAAGGGGCAGACTCAGAAAGCTTAAGCTGGCAGAAAGAATTTGAGCAAGAGTGACATTTGGAATTTGGGAAAGAGTAGGTGGTATAGGAGTAACTATGGATGGTAAAAATAAAAAATGAAAATCATGGTGCCCCTACTGAAACCACCTACACCACCACCACCATATTTTATCTGTCACTTCAGTTGAGACAGATGTTACTCTTTGCACCCTAGAGCAAATTTTTCAAAAGCACTGTACCTACAGCCTCAGATGGAAATCCAGTAAAAGTTTAAAAGATACATAGGACTTAAAACCCGTCTCTCTCAGGAGAAAAAAAAAAAAAAAAAAAAGTGTGACCTGAGTGACCTGGATAGCACATTTGCCTTTCTTCATATATCCCTTCCTTCAGGAGGTGCCCCACCCCATACTGCATACTCTGCTTTCCAGAGCAGAGTGCACGGGAAAGCTCTGGTGCTCTGAACAGCCTGACCATACACTCCCACACACTGTCCAGGAGCTGGAGCTCTCAAGGAGCTCAGCCCTGGCCCTGTGCTGCAGGTGGCCCAGTCTCCTGCTCATCTGATGACCACTGGGTCACCAGCAGTCCTGTCACTACCTCAGACCTGCTTGGATGTGAAAGGTGGTGCCCTGAACAGGAAGGCACTGCCCTGCCTTGGCAGTGGACTCTCCAAGGAGGAAGCCCCAGTCTTGCTGCTCCCTGGCACTGACTAGGCTGAGCTGCAAACTGTGAGCTACTACCACTTGCTTGTCTGAACACAAATAATTCAGCATTTGTGGGGTCATGATCCCTTCCCAACTGTTGTTGCTGTGAAACAAAAAGAAAAATTGTCAAAAGAAAGAGCAGGAATTCAAGCAGTTTTGGGGAATTCATAGATGAAAGAAGGAAGTTTTAATTATATTCTTTAAAAGCACAATAGTGGGATAGCCTCAGAATCCCAGCTCACAAAAACTGGGCTGGACAGCTTGGGGGAGGAAGAAGTAGAAATATATTTACACTGTAGAAAAGAAAGAAAAAGCAATCTTAATTACGTTATGTGTGATATTCCATGTCTCTGTCTTTGATATGTTGTTAAGAAATGGGCCAATTTTCAGAACATAGTTTTAAATTTTCACTACTACAGTGGGTAAGCCTTTCAAAAGTATGGAGCAATGCATAAAACCACACCACGTGACTGACGCACGAGAAAATTGTCTCTTTAGAAAATAGAAACCTTTAGAACTACAGAATTGTGAAGGAGTTCAGAAAACTACTCTGTCTAACCCTGCACTGAGGTGGAATCAAATACTCCCAGAGCAGCCTGGTACATGCACATCCTAACTTCCCAAAAACTTCCTGCAAAGGAAGTTCCTTTGGCCCAACAGCTGGTCAGTTCTGGTGTCTCACCACTACAATACAACATAACAGAGCAGAGATTCAGAGCATGGCTATGTTATGTTCATAGTAGGGACAAACATCATTCATCACTGCCATGACAATGTAACACTTGAGTTGGATTCAATGATCCTTTTGCATCCCTCCAACCCAAACTATTCTGTCCTGTGATTTTCTACTTGTGACCTGTGTTTTCTGTCTGTACAATGTCTGGGAAACAACCTGTATCATACTTATGCCTATCACTTTCTTACTATACAATGGTATTTCTACATTTCCTCTCTTCCAAAGGGTTTGCTGCAGGCCTGGAGTAGGGATTGAGGGAAGGGTGGCCTCCTCCCTTTGGAGGATGAAACTGTTGAACAGCTGGTAAAAGAACTGCTTTGGCACTTTTGTCTTTGTTTTATCATAGAATCATAGAATGGCCTGCATAGGGAGAGAACTTGAAGATCATCTAGTTCCAACCCTTCTGCCATGTGAGACTCATTCCACTAGGCCAGTTTGCTCAGAACTCCCTCCAGCCTAGCCTTGAACACTTCCAGGGATGGAGCATCCACAGCTCCTCTGGGCAACCTGTTCCAGTGCCTCACCCTCTCCACAAAAAAGATTTTTTTCCTAGTATCTAATCTAAACCTATTCTCAGATTGAAGCCGTACCCCTGTTGTCCTATCACTACAAATAGTTCCTGCAAATAGTCTCTTTCCATTTTTCTTGTAGGCTCCTTTTGGGTGCTGGAAGGCTGCAAAAATGTTAACCCTTAAGCCTTCTCTTTTCCAGGCTGAAAAAATCTAAACCTCTCTCAGCTTTCCCTTATAGGAGAGGCGCTCAGTGCCACTAATCATCACAGAGCCTGGTGATTTTGCACTTGACAAACAAATCCGGCATACAGTATAGAAAACTTGAAAGGGCAAAATTTGCACAAGTGCACCAATTTTTTTTCCCAAATTTGAGTAAGGCTAACAGGCTTTGCCATGGAGGCGGTTAATGTAGATCTACCACAGCTGCCACGACCGGCTTCGCCTTGCCCAGCTATCGCCCCAAGCCAGTCAGCCTGAGCGGGGCCGAAGCAGCAGGGAACAGCGGCACAAGCATCGGGGGAAAACACCAGCACCACGGGAATTCATCTGCTTTTAATCGAGCAACACCCAGCCCAGACTGACGGCAGCTTTGTGACTCCGCAGCGAGGCCGAGCAGGGACGGCCCAGCGCTGACCCGCCCCGAAGGCACCTGCCGGGCACAGCCACCACGCATGCGCGCTAGCCGCCACCGCCAGCCCACAACTACATATCCCGGCGTGCCGCGTGTGCCCAGCGCCGCAGCCGAGCCAATGGCGAGGGAAGAAGCAGTTCCCGCCTCCACGCAGCAGGTGTGGACACAATTCCCCGAGCCACCCTTCCCCCGCCCGCAGGCAGAGGGCTGGCGCGGGACGCTGTTACAAAGGAGCACAGAGGCGGCAGAGCGAACAGGCCCTGGCTGCCGTGGGGAAGCCGCAGGGGCGTCTCCTCCCCGCTCCCTGCGCAGCCGGGGAAGCGGGCGCGGGGGCCGCGCCTCAGGGGAAGCGGCGGCTCGGGGCTTCCCGCGCGCTGTCAGTTACGAGCGGGAGGAGGAGGAGGAGGAGGCCGAGGGCCCTGGGCCGCGGCCCGCCTCCGGCCCGCCCCCTGTGCCTGCGGCGTGGGGAGCCGGGCTGAGGCGGAGCGGGGCGACCGAGGGGCCGGCGGCTGGGCTCGGTTTCCTGCTCAGTGGGCGTCGTTGGGGCCCCGGCGGGCCCCGCCCCCGTGCCGCCCACCCCGGGCCCCAGCTGTCACTCAAGGCGGCGGGCTGAGGCCGGCGGCAGCGGCGGGCGGAGAGAGAGGCAGCTACGCCACAGCCCAGCGGCGGCCATTCGTGGAAAAATAGGCCGTCCCGCTCCTCCCAGCTCCGGCTGCGACCGGCCTTCTCCCCGCTACCCCCACCCCACCCTCCGCCTCCTCCTCCTCCTTCTCCTCCCCCCTAGAGCGGCGCCTCAGCGGGGCATTAATGCGGGATGAGCGGTATGTAACCCCCTCCCTCTCTCCCTCCTGTGCACACCCCTCCCTCCCTCTGCTCCTCCCTCCACCCTTCATCCCCCCTCTATCCCGCCCTCCCGGGTTCCCCCTTTTCTTCCCTCTGTTCTCCCCCTTCTTACCCCGCTCTTCTCTCGCTGCCCCTCCGCCCATCCGTGCTGCTTCCTCTATGCCCCCTTTCTTCTCCTCTCCTGCCTGCCCCTCCGGCTTGCCTCCTCCGTACCTCCCTCCTCCATTCCCCCTTTCTTCGCTAACCCTCCCTCCTGTGCACATCCTTCCCTCCTTCATTCCTCTTTTCCTCCCTCTTTCCCTCCCATGCACAACCCTCCTCCTGCCCCCTAAAGCATCGGCGGCCACTCAGTGGCCGTCGATGCTTTAGGGGGCAGGAGGAGGAGGAGGGTTGTGGGTGGTTTTTTCCTGCTGTCTCTGGGAGAGGAAACCAAACCTCCCCTTTCTGGGTGTTAACTCTCCAGCCCCCATGGGTTGGGTTTCAAACCACGTTTCTTAGGACTCGTTCTTTTGTAATAATGATTTGTACTGTTGTTTTTATGAAGAGGCAAAAGCGACAAGCTGGGAACCGAAAAGGATATGCTTGTAGGTTTTGTTATTGTATAAATGAAGGTGAATAATTAACCTGTTACACTTGATATTTTTGCAGATCAAAAGAAGGAGGAAACTATGCCCACAGAGGGAGAGAAATCTCCCGAGGCAGAGAATAACAACAATAATAATAAAAAAGGGAAAACTGGAGGCTCACAGGTAAAGAACACACACCCGAATAGGGAAGTGCCCAAACTATTAGCATTTAAAATGAAATGTTCAGCTAACAGCATTTCCTGCTCAGGGCATCTTTCTTTGGGTTGGATGAAACACAGTTGGTTGGGTGCAGTGTTTTTACTGCCTGGACATGTTTGTTTGGTTGCATTTTGCAGTGATCAGCTGCTTTCCATGTAATAGAAGTATTTTTAATTTTTTTTTTCTTTATTTTGAGGGGGGAAAAAAGACTGAATTGATGATGCAGTTGAGGTCTTGGCTGTCACGTAATCATTGATAATTAGAGACTTTTAAGAGCACTATGTTTAAAGACTATTTACAGCAATTCATGCTTCCTTATTCAGAGCTGTATCATTGGTCTCTGCAGAAGCACCTTGTTTTGGTTTTTTTTGGCTTCCTCCACCTTAAGGTGCAAACCTTAGTGCTGACTCCTGATGCTTCATACTTGCACTCTTGTCCTAAATGCTTTCTGTGTTCTCTTTTTATGGATAGGATTCTCAGCCTTCACCTCTTGCTTTGCTAGCAGCCACTTGCAGCAAAATAGGAACTCCTGGTGAGAATCAAGGAACTGGACAGCAGCAGATTATTATAGACCCAAATCAAGGTTTGGTGCAGCTTCAGAATCAGCCACAGCAGTTGGAATTGGTAACAACTCAGCTAGCTGGAAATGCTTGGCAGCTCGTTGCCGCTGCTCCTTCTGCTTCAAAAGACAATAATGTTGCTCAGCAAGGATCTTCTGTTGCCTCAAGTGCAGCAAGTCCCTCCAGCAGTAACAATGGAAGTACATCTCCTTCAAAAACCAAATCAGGCAATTCTTCTACAACAACCCCTGGACAATTCCAAGTCATTCAAGTACAGAATCCAAGCGGTAGTGTCCAGTACCAAGTGATTCCACAGATTCAGACAACGGAAGGTCAAATCAATCCATCCAGTGCTACTGGTCTACAAGATATACAGGGTCAAATTCAGCTTATTCCTGCAGGGAATAATCAAGCTATCCTAACAACTGCAAACAGGACAGCTTCAGGAAATGTTATTGCTCAAAACCTAGCAAATCAGACAGTTCCAGTCCAAATTAGGCCCGGTGTTTCCATACCACTGCAACTGCAAACTATTCCTGGTACTCAGGCGCAAGTTGTAACAACGCTACCTATAAACATTGGTGGGGTAACCCTGGCTTTGCCTGTGATTAACAACGTTGCCACTGGGGGAAGTTCGGGGCAAGTTGGCCAGTCTACGGAGAGTGGAGTTTCCAATGGAAATCAGCTGGCATCTACACCTGTCACTTCTGCCTCTGGTAGTACCATGCCAGAGTCTCCTTCCTCATCTTCCACCGCTACAACCACTGCCTCAACATCTCTGACTAGCAGTGACACCCTGGTAAGCTCTGCAGAAACAGGCCAATACACAAGCACAGCAGGCAGCAGTTCAGAGCAGGCGACTGAAGAACCTCAAACAACTGCTACAGACTCCGAAGCCCAGAGCTCCAGTCAGCTTCAGTCCAATGGACTACAGAACGTCCAGGATCAATCAGGTTCCCTTCAACAGGTCCAGATTGTAGGTCAGCCTATTCTGCAGCAGATACAGATCCAGCAGCCTCAACAGCAGATTATCCAGGCCATTCCTCCACAGTCATTTCAGCTCCAGTCAGGGCAGACTATACAGACCATCCAGCAGCAGCCTTTGCAGAATGTTCAGCTGCAGGCAGTGAGCCCAACTCAGGTGCTCATCAGGGCTCCAACTTTAACACCATCAGGACAGATCAGCTGGCAAACTGTGCAGGTTCAGAATCTGCAAAGCCTTTCAAATCTGCAAGTTCAAAATGCTGGGTTACCCCAACAGCTAACCATTACTCCTGTGTCTTCAAGTGGTGGCACAACCATTGCCCAGATTGCTCCGGTGGCTGTTGCTGGTACCCCCATCACTCTGAATGCTGCCCAGCTTGCTTCAGTACCTAATCTTCAAACAGTAAGTGTTGCCAACCTGAGTGCTGCAGGTGTTCAAGTTCAAGGAGTTCCTGTTACCATTACCAGCGTTGCGGGTGAGTGGTCTGACAAAGTTTTTGAGTTTTCCTTGTTTGTATGGTTGTTTTGCTCTGTTTGTGGTGGTTGTTTGTGGCTTTGTTTTGTTTTGGGTTTTTTGGGGTTTTTTTCCTATTACAAGAATACCAGATGATTTTAGATTAGTACTCTTCAGAATTTTCTGTAATGAACGTTAAACGCTTAACTGTGAGGAAATATATTACACTTATCACTAAAATTCAGATTTTAAAATAGCTGACATTTTTTGCTAAACATTGAATTAATATTACCAGTGGTGTCAGTTGAAACTGAACTGTTTGTATTTGATAAACTATACTTAAATATTTCTGTCCTCTATCTTACTAAAGACTTGTAGGCTCCAGAAGCGAACATGAGACTTTATAGTTAGAGCTTTGATATGTTTAAAAGACAGCACAAAAAAGCTTTTTCCAACCAAGCAGTATTCCTAATCTTTTGGGAACCTAGAATGAGAAGTGGCAATATGTGATACCTTGTGTATTGTATTGTATTGTGTACAACATGGGATACCTTGTGTCCTGGCATGCATTCATATGGAACTACTCATTGCATTCTGCACTAGCTCAAAGTTGTTCCCTTAAAAGTTTGAGCTCTGCAAAGAGATTGAGTGGAATAAGGTGTGCTTGCACATAGTTTCTGTGGCTTGCTTTAGAATAAAAAGATGAAGCCAACTGGTGACTGTACTTCAGGACTTGCTGAACTTTTGTTATGTACTATGAAATGACTGTTTGCTTATGCTGGTCTAGTAGTTGGGAAAGGAGCTATTAAAAGGTTCTAGGCTGGATAACTGAGCTTAGTTTTACAGTGAACTCTGTGCAAGGTCTCTATAGTGTCCCACAAGGACACCTCTTTATGCAAAATTTGCTGACTTTTAATGTTTCAGATAACTCCCGCCTAAATCAAGTTTTATCTTTGTCAGCTTTATAACTACTTACCTAAGCTTGGGTTTATGTCATAGAAGTAAGTCTTCTATTGTAGTAGTTACAATGACCTCTTCTCAACAACAGCCTGACTATAGGCACAGTTTTACTATAAAACTGTTAGAAAAAAACACATCGTGTTTAACTGCTGTCAAGTCTGCATAAGCAAACCTTAGTATCATATTGACTCTTAAATGGTTTGGTTTTTATAATCATATGCTAAGGTGACAAATGTTTAACTGGGCAAAAAATTGTTCTTTTGGATTGAAATGTTTTTGAGGGGACATAACTACTAACATAGTTTAGTAGTAAGAAATTCACAATTGGGAGAATTTTGTCTGCTATGGTACTTCTCAGCATGGAATGGCATGTTGAAATACTAAGTGCTGAGTAAGATGGCACTAAACCTGGCTGTTTAAGGAGTGTAACACAAGCATTAATCTGGGTAATCAGAATTAAAATCTTGACCTTGTGTTTAGCTGTAATGGTTCAAAGAGAAGTTTGGTTAGCTAGCTGAGCAGCTGCAGTCCTATTTACCTTGGAACACTTTTTTTCTTGATAGGAAGGTGCTGGGTGGTGGTTTTCATAGACAGAAGTCTCTACTTTGATAGGGGACTCCATAGGAAGCCTGCTTTGGGAACAGCCTAGATTTGGGGATGCTGGAAAAACCTTTCTGCATGTAGGTTTCTTCTCTGCTTACTAATGGTGTACTACTGTTCAGTACACACTAGCAGGTGTTAGAGCAAGAGAGTCTGAATATCATCTTCATTGGTTATATTGACCCTGCCTGTGCTTGCATATGATGTCTTTTGGAAAATAAAGGGATTGAGATTGGTAACTTGAGGATGAAAAAAGGGCAATGAATCACAAGTATGATCCTGGACAAGCTAAGCCTTAGTCATACAGTGTTTGTATGCTAACTAGACTACATTTTGTGATCATTGAATGCCTCTTCATTGTGCCCACTCTCTCACACCCTGCTCCCAGTAGGTCTCATGGCTATTTCCATAATTTTTTGGCAGCAGTGAATCATAGAAACACAGAATAGTTTGGATTGAAAGGGACCTTTAAAGGTCATGTAGTTCAACCCCTCTGCAATGATCAGGGACATCTTCAACTAGATCAGGTTGCTCAGAGCCCGTTCAACCTAGCCTTGAATGTTTCCAGGGATGGGGCATCCACCACCTCTCTGGGCAATCTGTTCCAGTATTTTGTCACCCTCATTGTAAAAAAACCTCTTTTTTATGTCTAATCTGCACCTGCCCTCTTTCATATTAAGGCCATTCCCTATTGTCCTATCACTACACTTGTAGGAAGTTCTTCTTCAAGTCTATTGTAGCCCCTTTAGGTATTGGAAGGTGCTATAAGGTCTCCCCAGAACCTTCTTTTCTTCAGACTGAACAACCCCATTTTTGTCAGCCTTTCCGCACAGAAGAGGTGCTCCACCCCTATAAGTATTCTGACATTTTTTGCTTTCCTTTGTCAATGAGGTACTATTTCTCCCCCAGGACTTGATGGTATGGAGAAAGAACAAGCTTTTCAATGCAAGAGATTAGTTGTAATTTCCTTCTCTTACTTATCTCTGCTTCTGTCCTATGAAACTTCCTGATTCTACACTCTGGGAATGGGAGACATGGTAGAATGGAAAGGAAAGGGAAGAACATGATGTGCAGTCCTTAATGCTAATATGTTAAGATTCCAAGGAAAGAATGGTTATGAAATAGAAAATTGCAAATATGCTAAACTCTAAACTTTGCTTGCCACTTTAGTAGAATAAGCTGACTTTATCAGGGCTGTTAACTTCCCTGGGATTGCTGGTTTTAATTTGAAATGTTGTTGTTTGTTTTTCTTTTTTTTTAGTTATTCCCAGGCATCATTACAGGAAACCTTTTGAAAAACAAACAGCTCAGCTACCTCAGTATCTGCAGACTGGTATTTCTTTTCTGCAGTACCTGAGCTTGCCAGTGTGAAGTGTCTTGAAAATAAGCTGAACTCTCCACAAGTAGTTCATTTGCCACAAATGAGCAGTAGGTGTTAGAAATGAGCTGTGTGGAGGATGTCCAGAAAATTTTAAGGAGAAGGCTGAGTGAAGAACTCATCCCATGCATTGATTCAGGTGCTCTAACTTTGTTAGGGAAAAGAAGTTACGTTTTCCTTCAATCAAACCCCTTCAATCAAGCCAGTTGAGTTTCTAGGAAAAAAACTTTTAAAATCACAATAAAAAATCACAACAAATAACTGGGTTTGTATTTGTGTCATATTTCTGTTCCATGAACAGTGGTTTTCCTAGTTATTTCCATAGTGAGATATTTGAGCACTTTTTCCTTTAGTTTTTCAGTAGTAAATGAAATAGTAAAGCAGGAAAATACTTAATTTAAAATTATAACAGAATTGTTGATCTATAGAAAATTTTGAGAAATGGGGGGGGAGGGGGGGTGGTTTTTGTTGTTGTTTTGTCGGATAGATTCTAAATTCCAAAAGAGAAAAATTTCACATTGGGAAGAAAAACCTTAACATCTTCTGGTAAATACTACATTGTGGTCTACTTTTCATAACCTTTGTTACTGAAAGTCTGCTGTAAACCTAGCAAGATGTATAAGTGTGTTTGGGGTTTCTTGTGTTTTTTCAGTTAAAAGTTCGAATACTGATCCTGGTAAGTACCATACTTAGGGTTATATGTTGCATGTGTTCAAAAATGCAGGGCAAAGCAGGGAAGATCTCACAGTTTTTCACTTTCTGGCCTGAGATAAAACTTCAATGTCAGTGATGAAAATTATTTTTTTACTGTGAGAGCTACTGAGTACTGACACAGGTTGCTGAGAGAAGTTGAAGACTCTCCATCTTGGGACATATTCAGAAACTGTCTGGACGTGGTCCTGGACAGCTTTCTGTAGGTGGCCCAGCCTGAGCAGGGTGATGGAACCAGATGCTCTCCAGAGGTCCGTCAAAGTCTACACCAATCTGTGATTCCATAGAATTTTATTAAGGTGTACAAAGTGTCAGTCAAAGGCATAATTAAATGTACAGAAGGAAGTTTTATTCTCATCCAGTTAAGTTTCTGAGTGTTAAAACCAGATCTTTAATGAGTTGTTTAATTAAGAGGAAGGCAAACAACAGGCTACATAAAAACCACTGTGGTTGCTTGAACATTCAGGGATCTACTATTACCTGCCTTGCTGTGAGATCAGTACATGTCTTAGCCTTTTACTAAGCTAGTTCTGCACTAAGATTTCTTCTCTGCTGTCAGTTGTTGTTTTGCACATGGAATAGCCTGGAATGTTACAGATAGTAACTTCCTGAATTTAGCCGCTATGGTCTCAGGGAAAAGTAGATACTGCAGAATACCCTTGCCTTTTTTCAAGGCTTCTGCTGTGAGAGTTGCAGATGCAAGTTCAAAGGATTCCTGTCCCCAGCCCCTTTTTAAAATAAGGTAGATTTGTGTAGATGAGTTGATTAGCAGTGTAAGAGACTACTTGAAAGGAGCTGCTTTTAGTACTTGTTGAGTCTAAGAAAAAGATACAGTTTGTAAAACTGTTTTCTTTTGGTAGGTGGAGTTGTGTTGGTTGGTTGGTTCATTTTGGTGTTTGTCTTTTGGTTTTGGGGGATTTTTGGTGGGTTTTTTTTGGTGGGGTTTTCTGGTTGCGTTTGGTTTTGTTTTGTTGGTTTTTTTTCCTTCAGAAAAATTCCCTCTTTATGAGAGAGAAAAAAAGTAATAGATCAAACTTATATCTACCTTAGTTAAACTTCTTAGAGTACTTTTGTTACATGATGATGGAGGTGTTTGCCCCATACAAAAGTGAATTAGATGATTTTGTTTTAAAATAGTGAAAAATATTATTTGTATTTTATGTATACTTGTTCCAAGATCACTTTTTTTAAGCAAAAGTCATCAGATTCCATCACCTTGCAACACAAGTTCAACCCTTTTTCTTGAACATGAGTGGTGACATGGCCTGTATTATGGGGAATTTGGAGTTCATCCACCCAAAATAACCTGGAGCAATGACTTCTGTTCAGTGGAACAGGCTGTTGCCTGGCAATAGTAAAGCTGGAGAGTTTTAAGTCTTTTGTAGGGGTGTGTGATGGGCTCCAAAATAGGTCTTAATGACAATAAAATCCAATGCCAAGAGTTCTTATTGGGATACTTAAAAATATATAATGAGTCTTGCCATTCTACAGAGTTTCACACTCTGTAGTGTAATGTGAGCTACTAAGGCATTTCTCTCTTTGGCCAGATACTTTCACATCACTGTGACTAGTAGTTATGCAGTTTGTCAGTACCTTGAGGTCTCCTGATTTCTTGTGCATTTTCCCACTTCTGCATCCAGCTTCAGTCTTTCTTCAAGGCTTTCTTTTCCCTTTCCTTCCTTATTAAGTCTTCTTGTGTGACAGTCGCTAGTTTTAGGACTTGCAGTTCAAAGAGTCAATATATTGTTTAGACATGACTGTCATTCTGAGTCAAAGTTTGATGAGGACTTTGAAGCACTCTACCCAATTCTTTAAACATGGGAAAAAAAGGATTAAATTAACTCAGTGACTGGAAAAAGGGAAACATCACACCAATTTTTAGAAAGGTAATAAGTAGGCCCCTGAGAACTACTAAGCGGTCAGCCTCATCTCTGTGTCTGGCACGGTCATGGAGCACGCCTTCTGCCAGCTATGTCCAGGTGTGTGGGTACGGAGGCGGTTAGAGACAGCCAACATGTTGTCCCAAATGTACACCAAGCATGGCTTCACAGGGGGCAAATCGTGCCTGGCTAATCCAGTGGCCTTCTGTGCCAGAGTGACAGGTAAAGGAAGAGCTGCTGATAATCTACTCCATCTGCTGTGACTTTTTGTAAGGGTTTTTAACGTAGTCCCTTGCAGAAGTCTTGGAAAGATACAGATTTTATGGATGATAGGGAAGTGGCTGGATGGACACATTCAGAGTTGCCATCAATGATTCAATCTCCAAATGTAGATCAGTAATCAATGATGTCCTTCAGGGGTCTGTACTGGGACTAGTACTGTCAGTATCTTTACTAATGATGTTGTAGAATTCTGTGCACACTTGGCAAATTTGCAGATGGCACCAAAATGAACGGTGCAGTTGATGTGCTTGAGGGAAAGGATGACATCCAGAGGGGTCTTGGCAAGCTTGAGAAGTGGGCCAGTATGAGCTTCATTGTACTTCAGCAAGGCTGAATGAAAGGTCTCCTACCTGTAATGGTGGAGTAATCTCAGTATAGATTGTGTGATGAAGTAATGGATTGAGAGCAGCTCTGTGGAGAAAGACTTGGGGATATTAGATGAAAAATGAGATATGCGCTGGCAATGTACACTTGCAGTCCAGGAAGCCTATGGTATCCTGGGCTACATAAAAACAAACAAGGCCAGCAGTTCAAGGGATGTGATTCTCTCTCTGCCACTGTTGTGAGACCCCATCCATAGTAGTGTGCTGGGATCCCCACTAGAAGACGGATGTGGATCTGTTACAACTGGTCTGGAAAAGAACCATGAAAATGATCAGAGAGCTGAAACACATCTTGTATGAAGATGGGCTGCAAGAGCTGGGGCTGTTCAGACTGGTGAAGAGAAAGCTCTGGGAGCCTTCCAGATACACAACAGGATCTTGTCAGAAAGACAGATTCTTTACCAAGAGGTGTTGGCAGTAACAGTGCAAGGGGCAGCAGTTTTAAGCTGAAAAAGGGTAGGTTTAGATGGGACATGAGGAAGAAATGCTTTGCTCTGAGGGTGGTGAGACAATGGAACAGGTTTTCCAGAGAGGTTGTAGATGCTCCATCCCTGAAAGTGTTCAAGGTGAGGTTGGGTAGGTCTTTGGGCAGTGTGATCTAGCTGAAGATGTTCCTGCCCATGGCAGGGGGATCAGAACTACATGATCTTTAAAGGTGCCTTATCATCCAAAACCTTCTATGATTCCATGAGTATAAGAATCAAAAGTGTTTCTGACCCTGTCTCATGCTGACTGCAGGTGATGCATACAAAGTGCAGTGCTCAGATTCTCTTCTCTCATTCAGTCACCTGCATATTCCTGAGTCAAAAGGAGGATTTTTTTAAAACAAGTTTAATAGTTCTCAATGGATTTTTTTCTCTGAATTTGTCTTTTCTGAGTGCCTATTTTTTATGCATTTAATATTTTTCTGCAATATATTGTGTTTTAATTGTTGCATAAGACATGTTTTTATTTAAAGTTCTGAAGTTCCTCTATTATGAAAACTTAAAATACCTGATTCATCTTCATGCTATTCACAGTCTTCTATGACTCTCTATAACGCATGATAGATTTTGAGGGAGGGGAAGGTGTTTAGTCTGAAGTCCTAGAATATTACTCTTACACTGTTGAATGAACGAAAATACATTTTTGTGACAGCAAATCCTGTGGGGCTCCTCTCATGTGAATGTAACAGTATGTCTAGAAACAGAACTCAATGAGTGGTACAGCTAAGCAAGAAGGGATTCCCGTAGGTGCTAAGAAGTTGAAAAAGGTTTAAAATAGCCACGTTACATACAAGAAAACTGGCAAGTATAAACACCAAATGTGGAAGTCAAAAGAGCTGAAGGATAGGGGTTGCATGATTTATTTTTTTAAAATAACCTGCAGTGTTTTCCTGGATGTTCATTGACAAGTAAGATGCAGCAAATATCTTGAAAGAAACAGGCTGCAAGCTGTGGAATCTGTAGTAAAAAGATAAGTACAAAGTATTGAGCTGTATTAAAAAAAAAAAAAAAAAGCAAAAAAAGGAATGTATCATGGGTTTTTACTTCATAGTATGTGACTTGGCATTCTGAGAGTGTAGATGGGAAGAGTATAGAAATGTAGCATACTTTTTCCAAAGTCGTGAAAGGTCACAACTGTTCTCAGGCTGCCTTGAGCTGAGAATTGTTGCAGAACCAGTGTTCTAAATATTATAGTACTGGCACCCTTTTCAAGTATTTCAAAGTAATTACAGGAGAAGCATTAAGTCTCCTAATGACAAAATTGCTTTGGTTATGGGATTTTCTTAAACTGAAATTCAATACAGTGGCAGAAACAGTTTGACAACAAACTGCAGTTGAAAACAAACATTAGCCATGGTGATGTCAGCATAAAAATAAAAGTGTCAATATAGTGGTTCTGAGCTTGATGCCTCCAACGTGTGCAATCTGCCTGTTCAGATAAATTGCCATTGGAGAATACCCTGGTAAATATGCCTCAGTAAAACTAGTCTTTTCTGCCTGACCTGTGAGTAGCAGGCATGACTTCATCATTACTTCTAAAATAAAGTGGGAAGGGGAAGCGTTTCAGGTACCAACTTTGCTCATGATTGCGACATCATGAGCGGGTTTATAGTTTATAATAGGTTTATAATGAGCTATTTTTATGCTATAAACTTCAAGAACAAAATGTAAGCCTTAAATGTAAGCCCTGTCGTAAGAATATTGGGTTTTGCTATCACCTCTCTCAATTCCTGTTTTCAGAAATCAGAGCAGGAAAATAATTGGCTGAGCTTTCTTGTTCATAAAGTGCCAAGCAAGTGAATTGAGTGATGCGGCACATCTTCAACAGCTTGTTAGTATTGTTTTCTTTGTTAAAGCATACTTAAATCTGCACTAAGCCAACCTTCTTCTTCTTCCATTACCACATGGTGCGAGGGAAAAACAAGAAGCATGTTCAAAATTTCATTTCAGCAGCTTCCTCACTGTAACTTAGATTTTGGAATTCTAAGTGTCATATGACTTTGGAACTGGTAGATGAAATAAATAATTTCTTACTGTTTTAATATATTAAAAGCCATTTTAAAATGGCAATGGCGATTATTGAGAAAAGGTACCTGTATATGGAATGGGATGTTGTGTTCTAAGAGGAGTATTAATTTCAAGTGAAACAGGGTTATTATTGGGGGTTGCCCTGTGGAGAGCCAGGAGTTGGACTTGATGATGCTTGTGGGTCCCTCCCAGCTCAGGATGTTCCGTGATTATTGAAAAGTAACTCTTTTGTTTAGTGGTCCATGATTTTAATGGATAATATAGTTAATAAAAGTAGCTTGATTTATATGCTATAACATAGTAGCTTTAGAAGTAGTCAAGACTGCATAATGAAGTATAATTTCTAAAATTACTATTTTACTCTGATTATGGCACATACCAAAACAGTAGCTCTGGACATGCTTAGTTTAGTTTGGAGTATGGTTATACAGTTATATTGATTTCTGTGTGCATCTGTTCCTAAAAGTGGAGTCTCCGCTGGTGTTTAATGTTGCTGAGAGTTGATAACAGTCATGCACCTTAATCAGTTTGTCTTTGGAAAAACTGTATCACCCCAACATGCATATTTAATCTTCATAGATTGGAAGTCTAGTATTATTTTATTGTAAAGAGAGAATTATCAGTTAATATCTTCCTGCTGAAAAAACCCTTGGGATACACGGTAAGTACAAGCCTGAGTTTCCTTAATTATAGTTTCAAGTGATGACGTTACTGCTTTTCCCTGGAGAAAAATCCTGAAGTTTAAGAAAAATGGACCTTGATTGTCTTATTTCTTTGATCATCAGGAAGTAACTGACAAAAGCATGAATATTTTCAGTTTGTTCCGATCCAAAAAACAAGACTAGTTAAATAGTTTAGTAGGGTTAACAGAAAATGTCAGAACTGTTGTGGGTTTGGATCTTCCTGATTCTTTTGGCCCTTCTTTTGTAATTATATAATATGTGGTTTTTTTGGTCCTTGCCTGATGAAGGTTGTAACAAAATTTCAGGTTTTACATCTTTAATAAACAAGTTAGTTTTAATATTTGTCAGGGCTGTTAATAAAACCAAAGCTTGTGGATTGTGTTTAGTCTTGCTGTATAAGATCTTCAAAAATGTTTTATGAATCTTGGGGTTTTTTTCTGAAAATATCCTTTAAATGCCTTTGAATCTCTTTGCCTTTTTTTTTTATAATTACTTTTATCTTGATCAACATAATATTTCATACAGCCAAAATATTTACTTCAAGGAAATTCATGAACCTTCTAGTCAAGTGTAAAATATGTAAGCCAGCTAAAGCATAGTCAAAATCCCATAATACCCACCCAGAAAAGCTTCCAGCCTACCTCCCAAAATCCAAATAGAGTACTGGAACCTTAGCTTATGTTTTTTCATGTTAGCCTCCCTATGTCCTTTCAAGAATCAGTTATTACTACTTCATGGCAATACTCATAAATTAAATGGAGGTGCAGAAAATTGCACTTTCTGAGTGTGTGTTTTTGTTGCCATATGGCAGAAGCGTGCAAGATAGCATTTGATTTTTTTGGGGGGATTTTTGGGTTTTTTTTTCAGTTTGTCAGTCATTGAGCTCCTCTAGTCAGACTGTGGAGACAGTCCACAGACTCTTTCTAGTCCTACCCCTGTTTAAGAGTTGGGGGGAGGAGCTGAAGGAAAGAAGTGGGCCACATTCTGTTGTGGCTATAAGCTGTAGAATAATCTGAGAATTGAGGCAAGGGGATGGGGGAGAGGGAGATGTTCTATAAAAGTAAATCTAAGAATCTCAATTTCTTGCATCTGCTGCTAGTTTCCATGCAATGTATCTGGTACTTTGCAGTACAGCTGGTGCTTGGGTTTTCAGCTGTTGCTCTGAGTTTCAGCATGCAGGAAACTACTTGTGTTCATCTAGAAGTGTTCTTGGACACCTACTCTAAATATACTTCCTGACTATTTATTCAATAATGATGAAAATCAAGGGGTTTTTTTGGAAGGGTCTCTTTTCATTAGTATAACAAGTTACTTTTCTTATTCCATCTCCTTCTTTAGAATACTTAATAAATTGACCTTTTTTTTTTTTTTTTGTTTGAAGTCACAGTATCCAAAACAACCTGAGGCATTGTCTTGCTTTAACTGAATCCCCCAGTTGGTTGTTCAAGACTGAATTTTGTGAAATTGTAGCTCTGTGTTTGATTTTTATACTGGTTTTGTATGGGTCTTTCTGTGTTGTATTTGTGGTAGCTCTTTCCTATGTTTAATAAAGTAATAAAAAGTAAACTTGCTTTCAGTTTAATGAAAGGTCCTACCAGCTGGGAAAACTTATTTTCTGGTTCAAAGTACTGAAGTGCCCTCAGGTTGTCCTAAAGCATTTGGGTAAAGCCTTACATTTTTGAAAAATCATTAAAGTAACTTGGTGAAACTTTTAGGACATTGGTTTGATTTTGTTTAGGTTACCAATATGATTCTTGCACTAAAGGAAAAAAGCTTCATATTTTTAAAGATACTTAAACCCCTCTAACTTTATTGCCTTAAATTTCACTCTTGAAGTGGTACTTTCAACAGAAGTTAAGCATAATTATTATGCGGTTCTGTAATTTTTCAACACACTGAGACTTAAAAATCTCTTGAAAAAGTGTATAGCAAGTTCTTACAAATCTTGACAAAGTTAGCCATGCACAAGTGATAGAAACTTGCTGCCTTTGTAGGAGGCAGAAAAGACAGATGTCTATTTGATGCTGCAGTTTGCACAGGAAACTTTCTGCTTGTAGTAGCATCTGGACACAATGCTGTGATTTGTGATCACCCTTGTAGTAGCTGGGTGAATCCACTTCTCCTTACTCCAAACTGATCTTCTCTACAGAATGTGTGGGTCCCTTGTATCAGTGCTTGCAGTTTCTGTTATGGGGAAATCTTCTTTTGTCACATATTGCTTCTTCATAAATCTTTATTAACCGCTGTTTAGAAAAGAGAGCAGAATTGTCAGCATACTGTATCATTTTCTTTGTAAATATTTAAATTCAGTTGTCTTTACATATATGTCATTTCAAAAAGTGGTTTGTCCTTTTTTCAGCATGAAACCTCCTTCATAGTAGATTTTTTTTAAAAAAATTGAGGATCTCTAACTATATTGACACATACTTTTAAACAATATTTAAAACTTGGCTATGCCTTAATCAAAGCATTATATTCTATTATATCATATAGACATGTTATTATAAGTATATTAAAAATAAGTATTTAAAGTATATAGATATGATCTTAGTGTAAATTACGTTTATATCTTTATGGAAAAATAATATTAAAGGATGTTTTCAAGCTTACAGTACCTGGTGTATGCAGGGCAAGGGAAGATGAGAAAATTTTTTCCCATTACTTTCTATCAGTGAGTTGTTAATGGGTGAGTTGCTACATCAGCTCTGATGCCTGTAGAGCTTGGGAACTCTGCAGGAACTCTTGTAGTAATATGCATTGAATTATGGATTCTAAGTGCAGCCTTTTTTTTTTGCTTTTTAGAATACAGAGTTGAACAAACTTTCTTCTTTGCAGCATTGGCCACTGTAGCTCTAGGTACATTTGCCAAGTGTTTCTCAGATTTTACAGTAAGGTGCACCCTACTGAGATTACTCTGTAATTGATGCTCTCATCTTTTGGCTGCTAAACATTAGTTGCACAATACCAACAGGAAATGTATATGTTTTTTCTGAGGAACTATGTACCAGAACTTAGAAGTATCCTTTTCTTAGTCTTAAACTTTTTCTTCTTTCCAAGATCCAATTTTCTAATGCTTTACTCTCATGATTTCTCTAGATCAATAAAGTTAAGTCCTTTTCCTTCCCTTCTGCTCTATTTGCCTCAGAGAGTAATCTGAGTTTTGTGCCTGCTACTTCAGGTGAACAAGAGTTGAAAAGCAGGTGTAGTGTGTGGTAAAAGGAGGATTGGTTTGACTTATAATGGATGGCCAAGCCTAATAACCAGTGATCAGTCACTCTGTAGAAAAGTAGTTTTTAGGTACCATGCATTAGCTTTCTTAAATCATTCAAGTACTGTTTTGGTTTTGCAAATTAATTTTTAACTGAAGATATGATTGATGTGTGTGTATTATTTGGTTTCATAGTAATTACTTAAAGTTGTTAAATTTTCTTGCATGAATGTATTACAAACTCCTGTATGGGAAAGCATATGTGAGTTTTACCTGCTAAGATGCAATTTGACTGCAAAATTGGAAAGCTGAGCAAGTGATGCTGAAGAATAAAGGATGTGCAATCATTTATCTTGATAATCCTGTATCTCATGTTAATAAGTGATGCAGTTACTTAACGGCTTAAATGGGAAAGATTAGTGACCAAGATCATGCAGGTTCTTTTATTTGAGAAGCTTAAAAAATTCCTATCCAGTCATAATCATATTTGTAATATTGCAATAAGTGAGACTTCTATTGCATTTGATTTGTAAAGTAAATACTATAACAGGTTTCCTTGCTGTATGCATTTTGTCCTATGGTCAAATAAATAGTTCCTATTTAATAAGACAGAACTTAGGCCTGAGAGGAAATTAAATGCAATTTAGTATCAATGTTATTTTGTATCACTGTTATTTTGTAACATATGGTTGTAACTTACCTTTCTATCTTGACAGTATGTACAATAAAGCTCAGGCATATGCAAGTTCGGGGATAATTTTTTTAATCAAGCTATTTCACAATTTCAGAAATCATTATTAAAGAAATCATGGGAATTTGAGAAAGCTTTCTCTATTCCAAAAGCAGATGTCAGTGTGCAATGACTGCTTTCACAGCTCATGCAGAATAACATACATGAACTGAAGTGTGACTTTGTTCCCTCACATAGCAGTTTCTTTAGGCCTCTTCTTGAAACGGGTGCTGAAACATGAGAGCTGTTGTTACTGAAGGGTTTGAGTATGAATGGTGAAGTGTAGTGATATCAGGTCTTGTGGTTTGGAGTATGTCAGGAAGAAGCAATTTCAAGTGATCTCCTGATTGTAGCAGCATTTCTGGAAAGCTTTAAATAGTATTTAATGCCTCTAGTAAGACTTTGAAAGGAATATTTTTAATAAGCCCTTTTTTCTCCATCTAGTGTCAAGAGATCATTCTCTTCCTGTGTGGATAACATTATCTCAAGCACTTGCTTTTAGAGTAAGCAGGTTTGTTTGCTGGGTTTGATTGTTTTTTGGTTGTTTTTTTCCTCCAAATAAGAAGCCAGTTTAGACCTAGATCCTCTCAACTGAAAAATCCTCTGTTTCAAACTTCTAGAAGTTGCCCTCGTTTAATTTAGTAGGCTGCTGACAAACTCATATCAAGTTTTCTCAGAATCTTTTCTTTGGTAGAGGTGATTTAAGAAATAATTAAATTCCCTTATCTTCCCTTTATATTCTCCTTGTTTTTCTTCCTCGTTAATAAGTGCAAGTGATGTAAAAGTTAAAAAGTGATCCATAGAATTCTAGTATATAGTTTTAAAAAAATCCCATACAACTCAAGACTGTAGCAGACTCACTTAGAGATTTTGGGCATGTTCTGTCAGTTGTTTTATGAAAAATTTCTGATTTTTCTTCAGGAGAAAAGATATTTCAACTGGTCTAAAATACACTCCTGTTATTCTCAAAGAACAAAGACTTTTATATTTAACAGCTTTAAAATGAGAATAGATACATTTCTACCCTGTGTATTACTAGTGTGCTAGCTTGTTGGGGTGCTCTCTCAGGAGTTCAAAACAAAAATTTAGTCCAGTAATTGCATTACTGAACTTCCCAGGGTTTTTTCATAGCTGTGTAAAGCTCTGACAAAGAATATTTATTGTGTATGTGTGCTTTCTTCAGCTACTCTTTTACCTCAAAAAACTGGATTTGCTTATTGAATGTTGTGGCTTGGTTCTTCAAGTAAGGCAATTTGCATGATATTTTGAGAGCTTCAGAACCTTCTGTTCTGAATTTAGTAAGTGGAATTCAAGGGAAGGGAGTTGAAAATAGTGACTCCATGAGATTAATTTAAAGAAGAAAAATCAATATACATATTAGAAAATGTTATAACTAGTTAATGCTAGCTCAAGAGCAGTCAATTTATTACTGTTTAACTGAAACCATGTTGGGGGAGTGTAATTGTCTGCCTGAGCGACTTTACTTGGCATTGTCCCCTTTGTATTTTTATTGTCATTTTTCTGGTTATTGTGAATAATTCCTACTCAGATTTGTCACTGTGTTATGTTTAATAAATAGATTGTTGTAGCTCAGTAGTGTGTATCCTGTATTCCAAGATACGCCCTGTCCTTACATGGGAGGAGGAAAGTTCAGAAAGGTAAAGTGTGTGTCAGCAGTGGTATTTGATATTCTAAAGAGTCAGAAGACCATTGTGTGGTTGGTAGTCTCATTAAGTAAGAGTAAGAAAGAAGTTTCTGCAGATAAATGATGTGCATCTTCTCCCTCCCCTTTGCTCTCTCTGTCTCTCTGGGCCTAGTTTAGAGCTATAGGGCCCATTTATGAGCAAAAATACAGACTATTATGATACCACATCATAAAGTCATCTCAGGACAGCCCAGGGAAAGATTGCATTGAAACTTTGGTATCAATTCAAGAAAATCAGAGAGAAAAAGATAAAATATCCTTTTCAACTGAGTTCTGACCACAGACTGATTAGGTCTCAGGACTTCTTTGCTCCAATAGGACTTTGTGACATAAATGGAGTCATCGTTCTAATAGAATGTGGTAAAAAAGTATAATTCTTAACAATGTACTCAAAAATGTGACTGATAATGAAAACAGAATAGGAGGCTGCAGTAGGTCACAATATCTGTTATATCTTTAACTTTTGTAGTGACCATTCACAGATGCTTCATTTGTAGTGCTGCTCAGAGAATTAAAGGAGTTTGCACCTTGGGTATATTTAACAGATGGGGACTGGATTGTGCTCTGCGAAAGACTACACATTGAGCAGATTCTTCCTTTTCATTTACCTTTGGCTCACCAGGATGTGCAACTGGTTTTCATCACAAGCAATCATGTTACCATATTGATATTATCATATTAGGATAAGCATTAGACATAAAAAAAAGATTAGCCTTTTTTTGACTCTGGCTGTTTATAGCACTCAGTCAGTGTTCCAACAGCTTAACAGCCTGACAAAGAGTTACCCCAGGACTAGCACTTTCTTTGGAAGCTCTAGTATCCTCTTCAGCCACTGTTAGACCAAAGTACTTGATGTTACTATTTGCTTTTATATCATTATGTTCTTCTTACCCTATCGTATTGTCCCTCAAGGATTATCATGAGTGCTTTCCTTTCCTATTAAAGTATGGGAAATAAATATGTTTCCAATACACTGCTATTCTGAAAATAAAGACTTGCTTCTATCCTAAACATATGGGGACTCTGCATTCAAGGTTAAGCCTGTAATTATTTTTCCTTTGCTGCTGATACCAGAATCCTTTTAGATTGTTTGTTTGTTTTAAGTATCTGTCCAATAGCAAGTGGGGTTCAAATGCTATCTCTCAAGGGCTTGTCCTTGTTCTTTTCAGAGAACTGAAAACACTCAGTGTCTGTCAGTATTTGTGGCCTTCTTAAGAAGACAATTAATTCATGTTTATGCATATCTAGGCAGATCAGATGCAACTTCCAATCATAAACTAAGGGAAATAACTGGGAAAATTTGGTCAGTGCTTCAGGTGAAAATAACCTGGTACTGACCTAGGCAGAAACCAGATTTGTTCTACTTGCTGTAGCCAGCAGTGGCCTTTAGATGACAAATCAGGTCACTTGGGAAGGTTCTCTGTTATCATGTTCTTCAGTACTAACCTGTGTGCATGTATGTATGTGGTGGTGTTAGGTGGTGTGTGTTAGATTTCGTATCTGGCTTTTACACAAGATAGTCTGTGCAAGCATCTATTGCCCCTCGGCAATCATGTGAACGAAGCAGTCATTGTCCCATGCTGGGTTACGTGTCAGCTCAGTAGCTGGGCACTTCAGCCTTCAGAGAGAGCAGTCCTCTTGTCTCCATTGGTGGTGTCTGTTATGGATGTTACAGAAGTCATTAGAACCCATTCATATATCTCTGAATCATGTTATCCCTGAGGAATTTCTAAATTTTAAATGAATGTTTCCATTCTGAGGACTTCCATGTCTTAAATATTGTATTCTGCTCTAAAGAATTCTGGTTACCCTGTTACACTCTCTAAATCAGGAGATAGTATTTCCTTCAATTTCACAGTTGTATGAAAGCAGTGAATTTTTGAAAATGGCAGCATCTAATTATATTTTGTCCCATTCCTGTTACTAAGACAGCTTGCATTCAGTCATATTGTCATATTGTGGCTGGAAGTCATCTCTGTGTCTGATTTAGTTTATTACATGTATTTTCTAAGTCTGTATAGCGCTAACTTTTAAAACAAACATAATATTACTTTGTTCAAGAAACTACACTTCTTACCTATATTGGAATAGTTTCTTTTGCTGTAATATCAAGCCAGTAATCCAGATTTCCTTAGATCAAGAAAGCCAATGAGATAATGGACTTACACAATGAAGCTGAATTCTTCATTCATTGAGTCTTGGAATTATATTTGATCCCTTCCCTGGGGAGGCTGTTCAGGTGATTGACCACCATCTCAGTGAAGAGCCTTTTCTTAGTGTTCCACCTGAACTTTCCCTGGTGCAGACTCATGCCATTCCCTCATGTCCTATCACTAGTCACCAGAAAGAGGAGAGAGGAGATCAGCACCTCTCCCTCCACTGCCTCCCTTGAGGAAGGTGTAGACTTTGTGGAGGTCACCCCTCTGCCTTCTCTTCTCCCGGCTGAACAAACCGAGTGACCTCAGCTGCTCCTTGAACATCTTGCCCTTGAGACCTTTCATCACCATGGTCCCCTCCTCTGGACACACTCTAGCAGTTCGATGTGCTTCTTCCACTAAGGCACCCAAACCAGCTCAGAGTGCTGGAGGTGAGGCTGCAGCAGTGCAAAACAGAGCAGGACAGTCACCTTCCAGTCACCTCCCAGTCACTTGGCTCACTGCACTCTGCTGATGCACCCCAGGGTACAGCTGGCCCTTTCGGCAGTGTGCCCAACAGGGCACGCTGTTGACTCATCTACAGCTTGCCATCAACGCAAAAAAACAGATGTCTTTCCCCAGGGCTGCTCTTGCTTCTCGTCCCCCCATTTATACATCTAACCAGGGTTACCCCATCCTGAGTAGAGAATCCTGCAAAACAGTCTCAAAAAAGCTTTGGTATGTTAGCTTGTTCAAGTCTAGTCCTAAGTTTCTTTTTCATTCAAAAGTTCCTTTCTGGCTCAATGTTGATTCAAGACAGATTGTAAGAGAAGTGACAGTTCTGTAAGTGCCATAAAGCAACTTCTTAATTAGCTAATTGTAGTTTTCTGAATGCAGATATAGTTCAAAGGTTATTAGAGAGACATTAATTGGCAATTGACTCAACTATATTTCAGTATAAGATTTTGCCTATCTCAGCTTTTAAGAAAAAGAATACATTTGTTAAACCAGTTAATTTTTCTTAGTATCAGTCAGTAATAGCAAATTACATTAAACTAGCAGGTAGGTATACTTCAGGAAAATGGCTGGATTGAATATTTTGTTTGTGGCTTCCCTTAACATTAGGTGGACTTTTGTCCACCTAACATAAATGTGTAGTTAATTTGTGCATTTCACTTATTGAAATGACTAATAAAAGGTACAAACAATTTTTATTTTACAGGTCAACAGCAAGGACAGGATGGAGTAAAAGTACAGCAAGCCACAATAGCTCCTGTAACCGTAGCAGTAGGTGGCATTGCTAATGCAGCAATTGGTGCTGTTAGTCCTGATCAGATAACACAAGTGCAGCTTCAACAAGCTCAACAAGCTTCTGACCAGGAAGTGCAGCCTGGCAAGAGACTGAGAAGAGTTGCCTGCTCATGTCCTAATTGCAGAGAGGGAGAAGGAAGGTAAGTGTAACTTTTATCAGTATATATTTGAGCATCTTATCACAGCTTGCCTTATTTGGGAGTCAGATTGTCCCATATTGCCTAGATTTTGAATGCTTTCTATTAGAAAGTACATTCGTGTGGGCTTTTTTAGACAGGGATTAAAATTGCCTCTATTAGCATGAAATGTTTCTCCTAATAGCTGGTAATGTTTTAGAATATAACTACTTAGCTGTTTAAATATGATCTTTTTAGAGGCAGCAATGAGCCAGGAAAAAAGAAACAGCATATCTGCCATATTGAAGGATGTGGAAAAGTTTATGGCAAGACATCTCATCTTCGGGCACATCTGCGCTGGCATACCGGTGAAAGACCATTTGTGTGCAACTGGATTTTTTGTGGCAAGCGATTCACAAGGAGTGATGAGTTACAAAGGCACAGAAGAACCCACACAGGTTGGTCATCCCTCTCTGTAACCATAGTACAGGAAATCTGAATTGTAGTGGCCATAGTTAAACAAGGATATCGAAGTTCTCACTTACTAAGTTAGCTAAAAATTACCCTTAAATGTGAATAAAGTAACTTCAAAACAAGGAAGTGGTAGATTCCAGTTTTCATTAATTTAGGCTGACTGTGAAATCATCTAAATAAAAAGGGATCTATTCCAATTGTTCTTTTGTATGTAGGCTAGGAAGAGATGACCATTTCATGACAGATAGCTGATGTACATTAGCTAGTGCCTGATCTACATGTAGCAAATTTAGGTCAGGCACGTAAGATTGGCCATGGACCAGGGTTACTGTTTCCTCACTTGGATTAGCTCAGTCCTTAAGAAATTTATTAACCTAGTCCATACACTAGATTTGGTCTTCTTGGGAAATTTCCTAGTTTCAAGTGGGAACTGATAAAGCAAAGTCCCTTAGCAGTTCAGAATGGAAGAGTTGGTCTTTTAAAAGCTGAAAAATTTTATCAGCCTTCATATTTTTAGCCCCAGGAGAGTATCTCCCCCCTCCCTGTCCCTTCTCCCCCAACTTAGAGCACCTGATGTCTAAGCTCTAATTACATTTGAACAGTAACAGGACCTTTTGGTAAATTGAATTTGTCTCTCTTGTTGTAGATTTCATAGATCTTTATGGAGCATTAGAATTCATGTTTCCGAATTTGTTTCCCATCACTGTAATCTAAATTTAAAAAGTATTCTTAAGAAATGCTACCAAGTTGTTCTTTGAGAGCTTTTACCTCCCTTGCTCTGGTAGGTTTATGGAAGTTTATGAAAATTCTCTGGTGTCCTGAAATTGAAACTTCTCGTCAGATGATCACAGGAAATACTTGTTGAGAATGGTTTTTAAGTAGTGAAGAGTAGATGGCCAAAAGCCTGTGATTGAACAGAACACACCTGGAAATGAGACAGATGGAAAAGATGTCCTTTTAAAGACACTTTCAGTGTTGAATAAAATAGGGTGAGATTCAGATGATCAAGCAGTGTTCATTGCTCTCTTTCAGTAACATTTTGGTTTTCTTCTTATTTTTAAAAAGGTGAAAAGAGATTTGAATGCCCAGAATGTTCTAAAAGGTTTATGCGAAGTGACCATCTCTCGAAACATGTCAAAACTCATCAAAACAAGAAGGGCGGTGGAACAGCCCTCGCTATTGTTACCTCAGGAGAACTGGACTCTTCAGTTACTGAGGTTCTTGGTTCTCCAAGAATTGTCACAGTTGCTGCCATTTCTCAAGATTCAAACCCAGCAACCCCTAACGTTTCAACAAACATGGAAGAATTCTGAAAGGATCATTTATATGGACACCTAGTGCTGCACTTAAGTTTACATACCTTTCAGGATATGGAAGTGGGCTGGTAAAGTGGATTACAGAGCAGGAAATCTTTTTTTCAGTCATGACTTCTGTAAGTGTTCCAGTTTGGAGGGTCAGCATGGGAAGTGTACACCGGTGCAACAAGACAAAAATTTCAAAAATACAAACAGCGCAAATTGATGACTGGATAAACAGATAGAGGAATAATATTTCCATACTGTACTTTTTTAGTTATATATCTGTATATTCTGTAACGATTTTAAGTGAACTTTACCCCCCTATTTTAGCACTGTATGTTAATGTGTTTATAAAATCTGATAGTATCAATGTAAAACTGGGTGGACCTTGACTAGGATTAATACCATTTGATGAAGGCACTTTGTTTTCAACATAAATTTGTAATATTTTAATGAGAGCATCCTTTTCCCATAAGGCACAGCAAAACAGAACACTGGATGAACAACAGTGGACATATTTTGGGGTTTTGCTCAGTCCATACAACACATCGGTTAATTTTGGCCATCTTTTCTCAAATTTTGGAATTACTCAAATAGCAGCTGGATGATGCATGCTGCAAAGTGGTTCTGAGGTGGGCCTCAGATTAATTTTGACTACTACATTATAGTAGTGTGTATAAATGACAATCAGTGAGTTCTAATTCCTCTCTTCGTGTGGAGAGCTAGGCTATTTAGAATTAGTGTGAACAGTAGGAAAGATAAAACCATAGAAAGATATTAACATATGATTTACAAAAGTAATGGTAACTTTATGTAGGACAAAAAAAAAATTGTGTCAATTTTTGGTAATTCATTTCATTTTATATTTCCCTGCCCATGGCAAGGAGGGTGGAACTAGATGATCTCTAAGGTCTGTTCCAACCCAAACCATTCTGTGGTTCTATGATTCTGTATTTTAAAACATCTGTGGCCCATTTCTAACTCATAGATAACTTGACTCTTAAAAACTCGACCTTAGGTGTTTGTTTTAATTTTGTTAGAATTCATGGAAATCAATCAGACAACAGAGTGTTGTCCAGTATCTCCTCTCTGTAAATACTAGTTTATTATGTTGTGGTTAATGTGCTGAGTTCTTTGTGCTTTGACTTAACAGCCAAAGAAAAAAATTATCACATTTTAGTAAGAAAATAAGTAAGTAAACATTTTCTCTTTCTCCTTAAATATTACCATCCTTTTTCTCTTCAAGGATAATATGTAGGCTGGTAATAAATATCTGTTACCTATCAAGTCTTATATTGACCCTCCAACCACAAAACAAACTGGGAAAAGAGAAATATTATCTTTTTGGGACATGACTTTTGGTTTCAAAGGTTTGGTTACATTTTCAGATGTGACAGTGAATATAGAGGAAATGTAAAAAAAAAAAAAAAAATAGAAGAAACGACAAAAATTACATTTTCTATGTGAAAATTAGTAGTAGGTTCAAGGAGGAAAGATGGCCAAATACTTCATACTCAGGATTTTTAATTACTTCCCCTAGGCATAAATATAACCTTTTGCATCTACAGTCAGTTGTTAATAAATTCTCATGACCAGTTTTTAAGGAGATTTATACACCAAAATATTTTAATGTAAATGAAGGAAGTACAGTGCAAGAAGAATAAGATGTTTTTCTTTCCCCTACAAATTATGAGAGGAAGAATGTGTGTGGTAGCTGTTGATTTGCAAGACGTAACAGGTACCCTGTGCATTCCCTAAAGAGCATATACTTCTCATCTGAACAATTTATCAATCTTGTGATGTTTTCTGTATTTTTGAAGCAAAAGAAATACCATTGTTTACACTGTGTACACTTTAGGCCAGCCCTTTGTAGCAAAATACTAAGCTGAGGGTATTTTATACTTTCAGTTTACATAAAAAGCTTTGAGATTAAAGAAAAACAATTTTACACTGTGGTTATAAATTTCAAGTTTCTTAAAGCTTTTTTAGACTTGTAACAGAGTCTTTAAATTTTAGTTGGGTTTTGTACATTATTTTGTATATTTTATTTAAAGTACTCTTAACTGATGTATCTGGATTTAAAACGTCAGAAGCAATTAGGTGTTACATTTAATACAGATGAACATTAGGTAGTATTAACTGTTAATTTTATTATAAAGGAAATGAAACGTCGAAGATATATTTTATCATTATGCTTCACAATCAGTGCTCTGCATTACTTTATGCAAAGAAGAACTTTCCTAATGTTAATATCATATTTCCTAAAAGTTAACAGTTTTGTAAACTGAAACTACAAGCATTCTGCACAACCATTTCATATGTAATTTTTTCATGCATACTTCTGTATGCAGATAGGAAACTGAAGTAATTTTTAATCTGCAATGAATCCCTATTATAGATGTATCCAAATCTAAATCTGGTTGGCTTCATAGCATCTCAAGTACATTAACTTGTGTTAGCAGGTGCACATTTTACCGCTGGAATTAGAAACATTCTGCCAGTCTGTTCTGCATACCATTCTGAATCCACTTTTCTGTCTTAAAAGGATCGTAAATTTCAATGTCCTTTATTTGACTCAGTGGGATATAGCTGTTGTAAGTAATAGGGCACAGATGTGCAGTAGTATCTTGTTTAATGGCATTTCACTGTTCATTCCCTTTGCCACCATTAAAATTTTTGCTTTATTGTAATTATCAGTGCAAAGTGTATTTACCATGGTAGAACTCCAGTGTTAGAATAGTTTTTTTCTTACAATATACTTTCTTTGGTTAGGTTTGTGTATGTGTTGCCGATTACATTAGCAATTGGTGTTAAGTCATTATTTATCACATTCTTTCACGAGAGCAGTAATAAAAGTGTGTAATCTAGGAGAAAAAGTTAATTTGTCAAAGTTAAGTAAGCATGATGTTTAGGTCCTATTTTTCAATTTTATAACTGTTTTATTGCAACAATATTTGTATTTAAGTCTTCATTTTAATGCCTTGTGGTGTTTTTTTATGCATGTCACTGAATTGTCATCCCGCAAGAATTGATGTGCAGCATAGGGTATTAAATCTACATAATGATTTTGAAACAGAAAAATAGTTGATGGTAAAAATGTAAATGTTTTGCAAAAATTCCTTATAAAAAAAAAGTTTTGTAGTAATATTTCACTTGTAAATTTTTCTAAAAAAAATGGAAAAGGAAAAAAATGAGAGTAATGTTTCCCCACATCTAGAATTTAGAAATTAATTCTGCCAGCAA
The DNA here is from genome assembly GCF_017590055.1 of Onychostruthus taczanowskii. Taxonomy (NCBI): domain Eukaryota; kingdom Metazoa; phylum Chordata; class Aves; order Passeriformes; family Passeridae; genus Onychostruthus; species Onychostruthus taczanowskii. Next base: position 334,669 of record NW_024503568.1, on the reverse strand, counting down.
AGCCTGTAAGGCATTAATCTGACACTTTTACAATGCTGATTTGTATAATTTTTTGGTGGGTTTGGAACTAAAATCATGTACAAGTTGTTGCCTGCAATAACATTTTGCAAGTAACCTATTAAAATTCCCTTGAGTTTAAAAGGTTTCTTCATTTAATTGCTTACAATATAAAGCAGCAATAAATAATGTTTGTATGATAATCTGTTCATCAAGAAGAACACTAGAAAACAAATGCTTCTCAATGGAGAAAGGTTGGCAGCAGCTTCTGGATTTGTGTAATTAAGACCTGTACTTGCTGGTCAGCGTTTCCCAACTGGCAGACTCCCAGCAGGGAATTAAACCAGCAGATTCCAGCTCAGCATGAATTCTGTGGGGTTTGTTCAGCTCTTGCAAATGGAAGTTCTTCCTGAACACACCAAAGGAATAACCAAAGGGAAAAATTTCCTAAGGTAAGGACCATGAGCATACACACACACACACACACACTCACAGATAAAATACAAATTTAGAAAATGGAAGATAATTAAATTTGATAAATAATCAAAATGTCACTGTGTTGCACACAGGGAATGAATATAACAAATAGATGGAAACCTGAAAGTACTGACTTCAACTCACAGAAACTATGTTGAGCTTTTCTCAGTGAAATGTCAACAGGCTCCTGCAGTGTGTTATACTAAATTAACTTTCATGGTATGCCCAATTGCTAATGATAATGTTATACTAATTTTTTTTTAATGCTAAAAATTTTTATGGTGGACTTTACTTTTGCAGTGAATAAGTAATGCTGTTTCACAAAGGAAGAAATGCCTAGAGAATCACAGGATCGTTTAGGTTGGAAAAGACCATTAACACCATTGAGCTCAACTGAAAAGATAACGCTGCAAATCCCACCACTAAAACATGTCCCTAACCACCACATATACACATAAGAAGGCCACTTCCTTCCATTTTACAAAAGATGATTTTATAATTTGAGACCTCTAACCTTGTACTGCAAAACAGAATCATCTTTCCTAACTAAGATATAAAATATATTATCTTTATTATATGTTTGATTCGATACCCATTAAGGTCTCAGTAACCTCTATTTGAATGTCAAACTTCTGAAGTCAATCTGTGTTGTAATTCAAAGTAAATGGACATCTGACCAACTAATATATCTTTATAGACCAATATTTTAGTATTGTGGCAGTGGTATGTTTTGAAGCAAATTCTGCATTACTGGTGAGAGACTAGTCCTCTGCTTACACCACTTCTAATATACAATATCAAAAAATTACAAATTCTTACATAAGGATATAAGGATGAATGTGCATGTTACATTTTACCTTTTAGTCCTTCAAATGTGATTGTTGTACTCTGGGAATCATGAAGTGTGACACCAAACTGAGTATTTCTGTCCACAACTGTAAATTCACTACCATTGCTAAAATTATCTAAAGTTACCTTTTATATTTATTCCATTAGCTTTATTTTCTGTCCAGCTAGGCAGCAAGTATCAGGATTAATTCATATTGAACTTCTTAATGCCTTCTATGTCACTGCTTCCCATTTCTTTTCCTTTCCCCAAAGCAAAGGATATAATTTCCTGATATCCTGAGATTTGGCAATGAAATGGAAGAGCTGTAGGGACCTAGAGCTGGCATGTGCCATCTTTGCTTGCTAGAATACCTTCCATGGAGACAGGCAGCCAGATACCTTTTCTAGAAAAGTCTCACTAAAAATGACCAGAGGTTATCACAAGAAGGTGGATTGGTGCTTTGCCCAGCTACTGTTGTTATAGTGATGGGCATTTTTCTGTTCAGGTTAATATGGTTTGTTGGATGGTTTTCATAGCAAGTGCCAAAAATTGCCTGCTTCTAAATTGCCAGGTCAAGGAACATGGGCATTTCTTTGACTGACATAAGCAGCAGTGTGCCATATACGATTCATAATATACAAATTCAAAGTTATATCTATAATTTCTACTTCTGTGTATGGAAAGTGCCTAGCCTTGAGCATTTTATAATTTCTTACAACAATATTTTAGCACAACTCTTTAAAAAAAAAAAGAAAAAAGTTTTTATAATTTGTCCTAGGAAGGAGAAACTGTTCTTAACTGAAGTGTATTGGAGACCATAAATATTCAGAGATTTCTTTACCCAGTACACATTTTACAGCATTTCTGGAATTTTTCACTTTCTCTCTTGCATCTGTTCCCTCATGCATCTGTGCTGTATCCTAGCCTAGGTTGCCATTAGGACCTCTCTCATTGCATTTTCAAATGCTATAGCTTTTTATTTGAATAACCTTTTGCTTCTTGCTAAACACATTGCAGAAACACATAGACCAGACAAAAGAAGTACTCTCTCTTAAATACTTCTATTGGAAAACTCCTTTGGAAAGTATTTCAGTTGAATGAGATCTCTGTTCCATCCCCACGTATTATGGAAGCTTAGTCCAAGCTGCAGTTTAAAATAAAAGTTTGCAGGGCAGGGAGTGTTTATCAAAAAAATGTTTGTGCTGCTGATCTAAAATTCTGTTAAGCATTTATTTTTATGTTGTTTTTAATTGAATGCATAGCTTTGTGTCACTTGTATGTATTTTAAAGGAAACTCTTGGACCAAATAGTCCAAGAACTCTTGGTTCTTCTTCTTCGAGGAACCTAATTTCAAAGTTGGCTGACCTTTTGGTGTTGACACATTTGTCAAAGTTCTAAAAGATTCTTAAAGCTACTGAAAGCAAGTGGCAAGAGAAGCATTCTCTGCATAGACCTAGACACATTCAGATTTTTTTTTAAAGTAAATTAATTAACAACATATTGATTTACTTTCACAGCTCAGTTTCCTAACTTAAACTGATGCTGATATGTGTGTCTGCTAAGTGGACCTATATATCTTTCAGGACTTAAAGGCTCTTGAGTTTGTACATCAAGTATATAAAACACTATTCACTTGCTAACTCCTTTTTGTCAGCCTTGCAATAATAGATTTATTGATATACTTATACTATATTTATATATATATATTTATATACTTATATTTATTTATATACTTTATTTATTATATACTTCAGCCTTGCAAATATAGATTTATTGATATACTTATACTATATTTATATATATATATTTATATACTTATATTTATTTATATACTTTATTTATTATATACTTCAGCCTTGCAAATATAGATTATCTGCTTACCGTTTTAAAAATCTAAGGGATTAATATACATAATTAAACAGGTGAGTGGAAAAAAGCAAGAAAGTGAAAGCCAAACCAAGTGAAGTAATTTTTTCCAGTCACTCATTTTACTTTTGTACTGTCGCAATTTTTGCTTAGGTATGCCTGGTTTTTCATCATTTTATGTCAATTCCTAACAGGAAACTTCCGTAACTAGATGTGGAAGAAGTGTTTATTTAAAGGACAAAAAAAGGTAGCCAGAGCATAAACAGGATGCTGGTTGGTGTACCTTTTCCCCCTAAAGTCTTCCATTTTTATTGACGGCAGTCACTACAGTTTACTGCTGCTCATAAAGAGAAAAGAAGTCAAGATAATTGAAGCAGGCAAGAATTACCTGAGAGTGGGATGAGAAGGGTGATAAAGTACTTAATTAGGAAGAAAAAAAAAAAAAGAGTACATTACGAAATAGGTGACTGAAGAACTAAAAGAAACCTGAATGGAGTCTAAAATTATACAACACGAACAGGAAAAGCAGTAGTTACCATTAGTAGTTACCATGTGGAGCTAGAAAGAGGTGGAGTAATAGGTAAGTCCCTTTGCAAATATACATTTTTTTATGCTTTTTACTTTTGGCACAGCACATGGTGCTGGCAGCTTCTTTCTATCTTGAGCAGAAGTCACAGAGTACTCAGGAGAGTCACTATTGAAAGGTCTTTGGAAGTGCAAATTCTTCATAGTGTTTGTTTTTCTAACTGCTGGACTTGCAGAGAGAGTAGAATATGATTAAAAGTAGATTCCCCTGGGAGCTGTGCATGGACATAGTAAATGTCAATCATCCTGGATGTTACCATCTGTTTACATTAAGAGAAGCAATCAATTTTTGCACATTGCTATAAACCAGAGAGATTTTTCTACTTACATAGAAAAAATTCAATTTCCCTCAGCTTTTTTTCTCTTCCTCTTTTATAGCAGCATGAAACTACACAGAAATAAAGTTGGTAGCCTTGATGGAATAAAAATACTCTGGTTTACATGGTAAGAGCTTAAGACATGAACTAATTATACATTTAAGCTCCTGCTCTTAAATATGAGCAGAACTGATTTCACTGGCATCCAACATCAATTTACTGAAAACATTCAAGTGGTGTAGTTCAGATGTATTGTAGTAAATGTGACTTTTGCATTAAACACAATCCACACTTCTACATTGGCATCTCTAAGTTTCACTTTTGTTGAAATAAGTGCCTGAAGACTTTTCCGAAACTAAGATTGAAACCTTTGGGTAGTCTTCTATTTTTACACTTATAGATTTCAAAATTAGTTTGCCATTGAGGGTGACCTTGCTATTTAATATTGCTATTTAGCAGTAATAATTAGTGATTGCACCCTTGTTCCTCCTTTAGTTGTGACTGTTCAATAGCCTCTGTGTTCTGCTTGTTTTAGCACAGTAGTCTGTTACCACACTGTTAGAATAAAATTTCTCACTCTTAAGAATTCTAGTCTATATTAGATTGTTATCTAATTAATTGGTGGTAGCTGACATGGTAATATGCATGTGAAGAGTAGAGAGCTAGAGAACAATGGAGTATGTAACAAGCCAATATGTAAAGAGGCATTACCCACAAAAATGCTAAATTTAATCCTGTCTCTATTTTATCTCATTCATTCTTTCAAGTTCTGCTTGTGCCCTGTAGGAAAAACCAAAAAAAAGAAGAAATCATCATCTGTGGTCTTGAGGAGATATCTAGCAAACACACAGGAGCACATGCAGTGAAAAGAAGCTGACTGAGACAAATATTTGTTGCAACAAACCCCTACCAGCTGGACAGCAATGATACAGGGAGGAAAATCAAAAGTGAAAGTTTTTGTGGAAGATGATAACAGATTTCAAACGTGTTCAGACAAAGAATATGGAGATTACCTTTTTGTCATATTGAAGAAATAAAAATACATGTACCACAATAATCTGTATGTACCCCACGTACCCCTTCATTGAAATGACTTGACAGAATGTACCAGGTGATCTCTCAGCTGAACTAAACAAAGCTTTCCACGAAAATTCTACAGGCAGTTTTTAATAATGATCAGAAAATTACTTTTTGAAGGGGCCAACCTTTTTCATTTCAGAGAACAAATGCATCTATTATGTTACTTCACTGAGATCTTAGAGATCAATATCTTTTTCAAGTCTAGTTAACTAGTCAACTGTCACCTTATATCCCTCAAAATGTATTATTGTGATCTCAAATTACTGTTGAATTTGTCTGTTAACAATCTGTTAATTGTCCATCTGACTGGCCAACTAAGAAATTCAAATATCTACTCTATATATTGTGTTGAATATATGTATTCATTGTGCTACAGCTCCAGTTGCTAACTAGAAAATTTGCATCGAACCTTTTACCCATATTCTTGCTGAAGCGCACTCCTAGAAGACTTTCTGCTGAATATTTGAGATAAGATTTAAAGAAACAAAAGTATTATCAGAAAACAATAAGGCAAGTAACTCTTGAGGACAAATTATGAAGACAGTCACTGAGGTTGCAGAAGTCAGGAAGATACTTTGGTCAACTTTTAGGATATTTCAACCTTGTTTGATTATAGATATTTTAAGTTTTCTTTAAAGCATGTTTTATTTTATTTCACCATAGGGAATGGGGAAATTACTTGCCTTCAATAGATAGATAGATAAAATTTTTTCAGCAGTGCCCATTTAGTTTGTAGACTCCTGTGGCTGTGACCCAAGAGACAGGTTCATCAAGGGAAGCCTGGAAAATCCCCTGTACTTACACCAAGACAGGTGTTTTCTCTGCCACTCTGTGATTCCAGAAAAGAGAGAGGAAGCACAACCTTAGCTGTGAGGAGCTATATTGCACAGATCAATGTCTCCAAAGAGCATGAGAAGTAAAATTTAAAAAAAAAAAAAAAATCATTTTCAGGGAGAAAGGTTAAAAAGTGCTCTGAAAGTTGGTTAAATGTTGACCAAGTGAAGCATGAAAAGCAAACGGATGGCACTGGTGAGAGAGCCAAGCTCCCAGCCCTAGCAACACTGCTGAATTCTGGCTGACCCCTGCAGAGGGGAAAGTAATCGCCTTCTCTTAGAACATAAGAACAAAGGTGCTCACAGAAAAGAAACCAGGGGAAAAATGTAATGTCCAGTGTGCTGCAAAATAAGGAGAGTAAAATTCATCAAGCAGCACTACAGTTTTCTGCACAAAGAAAGCAAGCCAGCTCCAGAGGTCTGTGGGGCAGCAGCCTGGCACGAGGTGGGTTGCTGGGCATTGCCTCACTGTTAGTGCTCAGCTCCTGAGAGAGCTGTACACACAGCAGCAGAGAGCCCTGTGCAGTCACAGGTACCGCTCTCTAAGGTACATTGGTAGTAGACTCAACTCACAGTTCCATCCTAGATGTTTTCCTGAAAATAATGCCATGATCACAGAGGTCTCCAGATGCCCATGCCAAGAGCAGGCACATATTTTAAAAGGGTGTTTTTGCATTAGTCACATGATAGAAATCAACTTTTTCTGGGATGAGTGGCTGTCTACAGAGATGGTCTACAGCTTGCAGACCACCATAAGCTGGTAGAGGCATGAGCAGCCTCTAAGTGCCAAACTGAAGAAACCTCAGAGGGAAACCTGTCACACGCCAAGTGAAGCTGGCTTTCCTTGCAGCTGACATAATGGCTGTTTTTCTCAGACATCCACAGATATTTTGCTTTCACTGGGTTGAAAACATGTATTATGAAAATATCTGTGTTTTGTTTGTGCCTAGTCAGATACAGTTAGGCAGCTTTAGCAGCTGTGAAGGCAAACACTAGTGACCGGTTTTTGGGTTGTTTTTCTTTTTTTTTTTTTTTTTTTTTTTTTTTTTTCCTGCAAAAAGCACGCCAAGGAGCAGTTTTAAATCCCGGTAGGAAATGTTTGTTGCACAGTGAGCATAACTTCAGAGAGCAGCTGTCCTCCCACCGCGGTGGAAGAGGGGGTTGCTGCTCTCATGGCCTGAAGTTTAACTAAGAGTTGCCCAAACAAAACCGCTGTCGGCGCATTGCTTCCTCCTGAGCCCCTTGTCCTTGTGTCCCCGCGGGATCCGGTGGGACCTGTCCCAGTGGTTGTTCTGAAGCCCCGAATGGGACTCGGACATTTGTTGTCCGGTTTGTGTCTAACCACTCCCTCTGGACGCGCTGTCCTGGCATCCCCAGGGCGCGCCTGGGAGCAGGTACGGGCAGGCAACAAACAGTTAATTTATGGCACTTTTGTACACATTTGAGGAGAGAGATGCTGAGACGGAGATTCGTATTTCACACCCTCCCGGCGGCGCGGGGGAGGATGCGCCGGTGCTGCTCCGTAGGGACTCGATGCTGTGAACGGTCCCGAATTCCCTCGAACCCCGCCGCGCTGCCGTGCCCTCCGCCCCCGGCCCCTCCCGCATGGGCTCCGCTCCCGCCCCGGGGCCGTCCGGGCGGGGAGACCGGGCCGCCTCCGCTCCGCCGGCGGAGGGAGCGGCGCCGTGCCCCGGCTGCGGCAGCGGGAAGGGCCCGGGGAAGCCATGCCCGGGGAGACGGGAACGCGGTGAGCGGCGGGACGGGACGGAGCGGCGAGGGGAATGTGCGTGGGGGCAATAAATGTCTGAGCCCGCGGCAGCGGAGCTGCGTCCCGTGCCCCAGCACGGCTCCCGAGGCGGCCCCGGCAGCGGCAGGTGAGAGGGGCCGGCCCCGAGCCCCCTGTCCCCGGCCGAGCCTCCTTTTCCCGGCCGAGCCTCCTTTTCCCGGCCGAGCCTCCTTTTCCCGGCCGAGCCCCCTGTCCCCGGCCGAGCCTCCTTTTCCCGGCCGAGCCCCCTGTCCCCGGCCGAGACCCTGTCCCCGGCCGAGCCTCCTTTTGCTGGCCGAGCCCCCTTTTCCCCGCCGAGCCTCCTTTTCCCCGCCGAGCCCCTTTTTCCCTGCCCAGCCCCCTTTTCCCGGCCGATTTCCTTTTCCCCGCTCCGCGGTCCCGCGGGAGGCAGCGGCCGGGCAGCGGCGGGGGCCGCCGCGGGTGCCTCCTGCCGGCCCACCGGGCGCTTTTTTTCCAGGGAATTTCCGAGGGTGTTATTTCCCCCTCTCCCGGGGTGGATAGTAGGGAAATGCAGCGGGTTTGTAGTTCTTATTTTCGGTTCCGAAGGGTTTGTTATTTTGCAAACCTGAAGAGCGACCAACAACCAAGGCAGTGAGAGTGTTGTCTCCTGATGGAATTTAGTGTCAGTCTGAAAAAAAAAAGTTGTTTGATTGTTTTTTTGAGGGAACGAGGGTTGGACAAAACCTCAGACTGATTCCACAGCCTTGGTTTGACCAGCAGAGCAGGTTCAAAAATTAATTCTTGGTGCATCTTTTCTTTGCATCACCATGAGGCTCTGCTTGTATCTCTTATTCACTAAGCTGGATGCATTTTAAGAATAGTTTAACTCTGCTAGAACCCAAGAGGTAGAAGTACTGATGCTTTACAGTGTCAGTCTTCTTCCTGACCTCTTCTCCCTTGACTGTGAATGGTTTTGAAGGTCTTCTGTGCCATTTACTTTGACAAAGGCCATTGATTTCTCTGCTGTACAGGCTCTGTCACATCTGTGTTGAGAACTAGAACTGCAAGAACTGTATAAAACTCAGTCCCAGTTAAAATATTTGTAGCAAATGAGTTGTTTTCATGACTGTAGTGTCCAACAGGAAAATCTGTGAACACTTCAGTTGTGCAAAGCACCGCTCCCCTTCTCCCTCCCATCCTTCTACCGATGGAGTCATGCTTATGCACTCAGTTTAGCCTGTACTCAGTAATGGCTGTTAAATCTTTCAGGTAGGCTAAAAGCATTTTGATTCAATGAAAATTTCAGTTCTGTATTTCTGAGCAAGCAGAGAAATTCACAGTAGCTTGCAGAGCTGCCAAGCCGTGAAATACTGAGCCCTGGCAAAGAAGATTCTGAAGAGGTGGTTTATTTTTGGACGTGAAGACACAATTTATGATGAAATTATGCTGTCAGAAATATTTTCTAGTTCCCACTAATTTAAGGAGTCAAGTATATACAGAAGAACATAGCTGAGAGTCTTGGTTCATCTCCTAAATGCAACTTGCTGGTATCTGATTCTATATCAGTTATGTACCAATAAGGGTCTCTGGAAGATAAGACTATACAGATTTTTGACAGGACGGAGATGACTAAATTCAGTTATGTATATTAAAATATGGCACTGATGAAAGGTGTTATGGCATATCCAGGGATGGTTTTCAAAAGATAGTGTGTATGATCATATTTCCAAGCCCAGAGGCTTGGGAAAGGTCAATGAATATCTGTAGGAGAGCTGGAAAAGCAAGTTTAGGAGGAAAAATAAGGAATATGTATGTTTGCGTAGTATAAGTGTTCGGGAAAACATTTTCTGGATTAGAAACTTTCCTATTTACATATCATGTTTTCTTCACTCTGTCCAAACCAAACGTGCTGAGGTTCTGGCTTCTATTATGCATCAGTTGTTGGAGAGCTCTGATGGGCAGCTGAAACCATCCTCATCTTTAGTCTGTCTGAAGAGAAATGTGGTAAAAATGTGGTATTGTCAAACCAATAACCTGCCTCTCACCTGATTTGGGTGCCATGTGTGGTGGTGCAGAAAGCTGTCTGTGCTGTGAGGAACACTACAGAGTACCTTGGGATGGAGAGCATCAGAAAAGACCTTCAGTTTGGGGAGCTGGCTCGAACACTTCTCCACCACACAGTGGCTTTCGTAGAAGAGGTTTTTGTGTCTGAATACTTGTGATAAAGCAGGAAAAAAAAAAGAAAATAAAAAGAGAATGATATTTTAACTGGCACCAGAGACAACTGATGCAAAATAGCTCTTATGAAAGTGCCTCTTTTTAGAAAGTAGCTATCCCACTTCTAATGTAATCATCAGAAGTGACTTGTTGCTGGAGGCTTAGTTCTGTGTACTCTTAGTTCTGTGTGTCTCCCTTTCTCTCTGTTGCCTTTTGTATAATGGATGTGACTGCTGTCATCTGAATTGTTTACTGCATGAAAGATATGTTCTTCCTTGTGCTCTAGTCTCCAGAGCCACCCCCAGCAGAGTGCCAGGTGATGCACCTCTTGTCCAGTGTACATCATTGTGAGAGATGAGGCATGAGTCACTTCCCTCGTGGGCAGTGTGACTAACTGCCTCTCCTGCATGTGGAGCTGCCACACCAGAGCTGGGCACACGAGGAATCATCACCTCCACTCAGCTCCCTGATGACGACATGATGTAAAAGCAGTTTATTAAGCTGCAAGATGAAAGACTTTTGCAGCTCATAAAGGGGGAAAGCTCATAAGAAGATAATAAGAGAAGGAATATTTAATTTTGCATGAGTCTTCCTAAAATTATGCTGCTTCTGAAATGTAAATCAGAAGAGATTTGTACACAAGATTTCACAATGTGTCACGTAAGAGTTATTAGGACTACACTATAAACACAATTTCTTGTATAAGATTTTCTTAAAGAAAAACACCTTTAGTGTACATGTCATAAAGCTCTTTAGAAATCTCTTGCTTTATTAATAATATGTAGAAGACACTTAGAATTAGGACTAGGTACAAAATATTCAGGATAATTTTTGTGCTGTAAATGTTCTGGCACTAACATGAAGTACTTAGTTTTCAACTTTTCAGCTGAGTCTATATGAACACTTTGAAGAAAAAGGAGAGAGAGAGACTGCAAATCAGACCAGACTCCTACCTTTGCAATAAAATTTCACTTAAAATTGCTTTGAAAACTCTGTCTTATAGCAACAGTGGATTTACACTTGGTACAAAAAGGCAACATCATGGATTAAAGGTTTTGTACTGTTCTTTCCAGCTCCCAAGTCATGCCTCTGGTCCTGATCTTGACTTTTTGGGTCTCTTTTCCAAAATTTTGCAAAGGTTTGACTAATAAAAGTAACATGTTTTTAAATGTAAATACTCCAGTCCTGTGGAAAATTTTCTGATGTACAGAGGCAGGTCCAAACTTTGGCTGGAGGGAAAAGAATGTAGTGATTCTTGTCCATAGCTTAGAGTTGAGGAAACCCAAATTTAAGACGAGGAAAGCCAAGCAGTTTTCACAGAGGTTTTTAATTATCACTCCTGCATTTTTATGGAAGAAAATGAAGTTTCAAAGAGGGAATAAATGTGTGCCATTTTTGCTACAGTATTACAGATATTGTTATAAATACCAATGGCAATGGCAGGAAGATGAAAAGTATTCTTTTTGTCTGCTAGTACTTTGTTAGCAGTGTTCAGATTTCAGGCTGGTCATTATCTTTTCAGTTTGATCTTGAGAGGCAGTGGTTATGAATAGGGGCAGGGATAGAACCACAACTCCCCCACCGAGACGGAAATCTCCTCCCGCTTGAAGCCCATGACAAAACTCCCATCAACATCAAAGCAGAAAGATTCCAAGCACAGCAACCTGAATGCATCTGAAATCCACTGTTGGGCAGCTTGGAAAGGTCAAGGTTTTTTTCAAAGATTAGTAGGGAAAAGAAAAAGACCCAGAGCAAATCATGACAAGCATAAAGAAAAGAGGAAGTTGACGGCTAAGTTCACAGTTCATTGCTAAATCTGTGTTTATTAAGGAAGCTAATTTTTGTAAAAACTGATACAGGCATTCAGCTGGCTTAGGTGTTTCTGCTTCAAATGAGAATGGGATTACTTTTTTCCTTGGCTTGATGTTAGGGAAATAAATATATAAGTTTTGGGTGTCACAAGTGGTATCTGTAGCACTATTGTGGCTGTTTACTTAACTAGCATATTCTGCAAAGAGAAGACAGGATTTCCCAGATCACCTGCTAAAGTTTCTATCTTATGTATCTTGTAACTTTCAGTTTCCATGTTTATGTTATTTTAAAAAACAAACCAAAACAACAAAGTATTTGTAATCACAAAGTGCTTAAAATTTATTTTAAAATATTTTACAACCTTTTGCAAAGGAGAAACTGAAAGAGAAATAAAAGGTTTTGACATGAATTTACTGCTCGCTCAGTGTGTACACAAAAAGAATTTAATTCATAACTTTGGTATTTAAATCCAGTAGTTACATCTCGTAATATGGCTTTAGTGTTCAAAAACAGAAAAATAACCCCTCCAATGACATTTTTGCTCCTTTTTCCTATACTGGAGCAAATCCAAACCCTATTAGATTTATGAAGGCCGTTAAAGGTTAAGGAGTTTATTGTGTTAAGGAAGCATAAATTACTTCATAAAGCCACAAATGAACTCATTAAATTAATGTCTGCCTTATGAGTCTCCAGGGAGCACACAAGCAGGGTAAGGCATGCCCTCCTCGTGGATGAGATGGGAGCTGACCAGCGTGACAGATGTCAGGAGGCTTTCAGGAGGGGAGGATGGGCTCTGGGAGAGCAGACTTCTGCTGCCCTGGAGCAGCTGCTGGTGCTCAGGGGCAGGCTAGGATGGAGCCTGAGCTTCGAGGTGCTGGAGAAGCTGTTTGTTGCTCTACCAGGCCCTAATAAATTAGATTTTGGGAGAAGGATGATGGTTAAAGTAGACAAATAGAAGTGCTGTGGTTTTCATCCTAGCTCCTCCAGGTTTTTTTGCCCACTTGCTTACCTGTTGCTTTTGCAATTGTTGGTCATTTATGCTGAGGTTGTTCTTGTGCTGTTCATGTCTTCACTATCAAAACAAGTTAAACTGCACCATGAGTTTGTAACTACTTATGCAAAAGCAGACTTTCACCACTATTTTCCTTATTGCTTCCTTATGTGTTATTTTCCAGTTTCTTCTTCTGTAAGTCACTGGCACAGAAAGGAATCAGTGGGACACATTATGGATGTAGCAGCACACCTTTAGCTGCACAGAGCCCTAAAACTGACTTCATAGCAAGGGTTCATCACCCTGAATTTGGTAACTCAAAGGTTACTTATCAGTTTTGATGTTTGGCACTGAAAGATGTCTTAAATTTTTGGTACAATTAGTGTTTTTAAAAGTGCAATTGTTTTGTCATATTGAAATATGAATTTTCAGGAATTTATATTTTGGGTTTATTAATTTCAAAGGTAAGACTTAAGCAGTCTGTAGAGAATTTGGAATCAGTTGAAGCTACACTTCCAGGGTACAAAATAGGGTTATTTACTTGAATTACCTTTTAAATGTGTTTTCAATAAATTTCACTTTTCTGTTGCCTTGAGCATTTAAAGTGATTTAAACTTATATCATATTGGGCATCTTATTGTGTTTGATGAGACTAACACTAGTATCAAAGGATGGTGACATCAGAAAGGAGAGTGACACTAATTATTCAGGTGTGCCTCTCTTACCTGCAGAAACAGCAGTAATATGAGCTGTGTTCCAGAGAGCTCACAGCTTAAGCAAACCTAAGTCTTGATTTCAGTTTGGGACTGTGTAAAGAGATGATTGATAATCAGTTGTTGAATAAATTAGGTTTATGATCCTGTCAATAACAAATGACCTGAAGGCTCTGGCCAGGGTCAGCTCCCTGCTCTGTGTCATGGCAATGAAGCAGGTGTGCCAAGCAGAGTAGTGTAAGTACTAAAAACTCAGCTAAAACCGAGGCAGAACTGAGGAACTGGCTTAAGTGAAAGGAAAAAAAATGAAGTGTGGAACAGAATGTAAGCTTTAATGCTCCATAAATATTTTATTAAAATGCTTTGTTGTGTATTATTAGTTTCTCTATTTGTAAACACTGGCAAAGTGTAATCAAATCTATTAAATAAGATCTATTTAATATTTTATGTTTATGTTAACTCTCATGTTTATTTGGAAAAACAAATTACCACATAACATTAGGAAAGTAAAATGCAAGTTTTTTCACTTCTGGAATAACTGCAAGGAACCATTCAAAGGATCTGCAGCCAGTAATTTTTGAGAAGGTGTTTGGGCATGATGTTGATTAATAAATACAGCTGAAATATGATCTGTGTCTTTATAAACAGTCTTTTAGCTCTGTCTTCAGGATTTTTTCTTTTTTTTTAATCTTATGCTAGTCAGAGCTAAATTCTGAATTTCAGTGTTGTTCATCCTTAAAGTGCATATAGGAATGGGGGGTGAAGAGCTCTGTACTGTCATGGATTTACTTTGAAATTCAGGGGCTGTCTTTGTATTTTGCAGACAAGGTTCTAATTCCAGGACACTGCTGCATGCAGTTGAATCAATGGTGATCACAGCAGATTCCTGACACTGTGAGAAGAAATTCTGCTGTTCTTCTGCAGGGTCTTCATACGGGCCTCCAAACTGAGCTGAACTTCTGGAAAGCAAGAAAAGACAACATTTTATTTAAAAATAAACAAGTAAGAGATTTCAGATATTTCTGCAAACATCAAGGAGAGCTTTCTTTTGGATTGTCTTTCTCTATGCACTTTGAAAAATAAGGCACCAAAACAACTTTATGTTGTTTTGTTTTTGCAAATAATTTATAGTAGTTTCCCAAAGTAATCAGGGTTTGCATAAGTTACAGAAGAAAACCTGAGTTAAATATAAGAGGAAGTCAATGTTGAGGGGTTAAATATCTGTAAGGGATTCTGTTGTTCTCATCCATCTCTTCTAAATTTCTTCCCATGACGTTTCTCACACTCTGGAGAAAATGAGTTTGAGAACAAAGTTTATATTCAGGAAATTATTGCCAAATTTAGGCATGAATCATACAATGTTGAATAATGATAACAATCATGGCTTGTTATAAGCGAAATAGCTCTTTTTAATTCGAAAGCACAGGCAAGGTTACTTACTTTCCAAATTGTTGGGAGCTGTGTTATTTCCATGCTTGTTATTCATAGCGTTGTGATGCCATGATGGCAGGTGAGTGAGAATTGTGAAGAATCCAGTTCATTCCCCACTTTTTTTGACCTTTCCAAGGATTTCAGCCAGCATTTATCAGTCTTTATTTGCTAGTAGGCTTGGGACATATTTATTCATTAACTCTCTGAGCATACTTGTAAGCTCTATATTTTTGACAGGCAACCATGATCTCCAACTGTTTTCTTTTTTGTAAAACTATAGTTTCAATGTTGTTGGATTTAAAAAAAAAGTGTTAGTATCTTAAAAGCCAAAGAAAGCAGCTGTTACCCAGCTTTCCAGGACATTCTCAAGGAAATAGAAGATGCTAAGGGTCAAATGAGTGAGATGCATATTTTGTATTTATGTATGTTGTAAGTCACAAACTACTTGGTGCTCAGGTAGCTTCAAGTAAGGATTGTAAACCACCTAAGCACCTAAGAAATAAATGTTACTTGGTACACAGGACACTATTAAAAAAGACATGGACCTAGCCTGTCTTTTAACTGCCTAATAAACACTAAAATTACATTACAGATACTTTCAACCAGTTTTAGATTATTAAATTTGAAGATGAGATGAATAGTTGTCAGATAGTCATCAGGCATACAGGTACTGTGTACTTAAGAAAAAAATATGCTTCTTGTCTAGAAACAAATTCTCTAGAAGCCATATAACCTTTTCAGGACGGGTTGCTGCTCCTTACTCTCTTTTGTTGGTATAAGTTTGCTGCCTCTTTTCTTATCACATATCTTAGTAGGTATTTCTGTTTGTGAATTTCAAAATGCTGGTAAGAGCTACACAAGCCAAGAAAATATGGGCTTTGCAAACAAGCTGTGAATGACCTGCCTTGAGGCATTTTTTGTGGTCAATAAGCTTTCCCCATGCTTCCACTGAAACCAAGTGGACTGCTGGGGGCGTGAGCACTTTTGAATGTTGGCAAGCAAAGACATTCTGTAGGGTTCTCTGTTCTGGAGTATTTTGTTGGTCAGGAAGTAGGAGAATTACACATTGTATATGCATGTGTACTAGGTTTGATTCTGAGGTTGGGGAAGCCCTCTTCTGCAAGTTTACTAAGTGATAAAATCTAAGAGGACTCAATTGCCTCTTTTGTATTTGTTGACACAACATATGCCACAGGAGAATTAGTGCCCAAAAGCTATGGCAGTGTTATGTCAAACAGGTGAATAAATTTCCAATATCACTTTTACTGAGAGGAAGGAACTCCCTTTGCTGTGTTATTTTCTGAATGTTCACTGTACAGAAGAAGAGTCAGTCTAGCTGGGCAGGTTGAGGATGCGCTGGAAGCACCTCAAAAGTGAGAACTGCATTATGAGATAATTATAAAACTAGAATCATTAGAGATAAAAATTTTAAAATATAATACATGTTGGTGTTTGTGTTCATATATAAATTGAAAAGTAACTTTATGACTGATGTCATGACTATGTTTTGAAAAGTAACTTCTAATTTTTTTTCCTGTGGTTCATTTATTTACACTCTAGTCTAGATTGTGTCTTTCACCAAAAATCTTTTCAAAGAAGAAACTGAAGAAGCATTAGAACATGTAAAAACAGCTAAAACTACCTTAAAAATCATTAAGGATTTATTCTTTAATCACAGAAACATGTTGGAGAGTTACTTTGCCTGTGCCAAGGAATTTAAACCATGGGATTTCACATTTGAGATGTTATTTTCCAGATTGGATATGTTCCCTAAAAGCTCACTGAAGATGGAGGTATGGCTTATTATCTCTGCTGTTGGATAAATACAGTATCTGAGAAATATGGGCTATTCTCAGTCATGCAGACAGCAAGTCTTAGATTTCTACTATCCAGAACACAAAATCACAGTGCTTAGAGGAGGGTTAGGAATGTTGAACAGTATGAGAATGTCACATGCTGTGCAAGGAGCAGACTAGTAATAGCATTATGAGGAATTGCAGAGGTGATTCCTAAATCCACCCCTTCTTAGGGTTTTGGAAGCTGCCTTAGTAAAGTGCTGGTCTCCACATGCAGCCCACAGCTTGAACTTTCTCCTGAGCATGGCACCTGCCTCTGAACTAAGGACTCATCTATTTATAGATATAAAAATGTAGTGCTTTAGGCTAGTCCTTGGATGAGACAGAACCCCCTTCATCTTCTTTTTTAAATCTCGGCCTTTAAGCAAGGGAAAATGAAAAATCTGAGGTCAGGAAAGAAGTGTAGAATATTTATCTATTATTGTGGTTAGCCAGCTGTGTAGGATGGGAGCAGCCATTGCTTTTGGTTCCTGCTCCTGGGGCTTTTTTGTTGTTCTTTACTGAAACGGGAAGCAGTTGTAGTAGGACACAGGACTGGCAGCTGATTAGAATTACAGAATCATAGAATAGTTTGAGTTTGAATAGAACTTTGAAGGTCATCTAGTCCAATTCTCCTGTGATGGGCAGGGTCATCTTCAACCAGATAAGGTTGCTCAGAGCCCCATGCAACCTGGCCTTGAGTGTTTCCAGAGATAGGGCATCCCCAGCTTCTTTGGGCAATCTGTTACAGTGTCTCACCACCCTTATACCAAAAAAAACAACTTCTTCCTAATACTCAGTCTATGTCTACTCTCTTTCAGTGTAAAACTATTATCTCTTGTCCTGTAGCAACAAGTCCTGCTAAAAAGTTTGTCCCATCTTTCATATAAGTCCCCATTAAGTACTGAAAGGCTCTGATAACGTGTCCTCAGAGTCTTCTCTTCTCCAGCCTGAACAATCCCAATTCTCACAGCCTCTTCTCAGAGGAGAGGTGCTCCATCCCCCCAAGCATCTTTGTGGCCCTCCTCTGGACCCTTACCCTTCCAGGAAATGTGAAGCTCACTTTTGGGGTCTGAGCTGGAAAATTATGTACTTTAGCTCTGCAGTTATTGAGATGGTGTCCTTCTCCATCCTACCTCCACAATGGTGCTCCACAAATGACTATCTGAGAAAGAAATCAAATCTTACAGCATCTGACAGTGCCCACCAGCATGATCTGTGAAAGGGATTTGGGGTGAATGTGTTGGATCTTGGCTGTCTGTCGTCAGAAAGACAGGTTGAGGTGATTTTATAGAGAAGAGCATCCTGTGCCAGCAGTTTCACAAAGGTGGGATCTTGTTCCCATCAGAGACGTTGTGCACAGCCATTGCATGTGAAGGAGCTCTTGCTGGCAGTCTTGGTTCTCCTCAGTCAGGTGGGGCCACAGAGAGCCCTGCCCCGTGCCAGGGGTGAGGGGACTCTGTAGATGACAGTGGTGAGAGCAGGGGTCTGCAGTGACCAGGGGTCTGCTTAAGGAAGCTTGTGCTTTGCTCATAGGGAGAATCGCTGTTCTGATTTCTAGACATACAAGAGAAAAATTATTTTCATCCCTTTGGGGCATAAAACAATTACTTCATTCGAGTGAAATCAGAGGCCATAGAAATTAATTTGGCACGTTACTAAAGAGGCTAAAGTGTGTTCAGTTTTATTCCTCTGGGAAAGATTTAAGTTTAATTTTCATAGCAACATTTTCTGTTACTATAATAAACCATGTGTTTATACATGAAAGTACATGTTTAGGAGTGTTTGCTCTTTTTCATCTAGGTCTTTTTTAACTCAATCTGCTGAAATTGAAATGCAGTTAAATGTGTATGCTCCATGGGACAATTCATTTCCACTTGTGTTTTAATCCTGGAAGTGAATCAACCAGGATGAATCCTTGCTGGAAATACCTTTTCGTTCATAGAAATTATTTAAGATAGCACAGGCTTAACTGCTCATTCTGCCAAACCAGAAGGGAAAATATCAAATTGCAAAGACCCATCTCAAACATAGATTTGTTACTGACTTTTCTGTAGTTATTTTTTATTACTTTGATTGAGGAAATCTCCATTATTGTGTTGCAATTTCAAAAGCTGAAAAAACTGGTTTTTGGTGGACTCAAGGGGCATAGTTAAAGTGAGCAGAATGACTGAATAGTTTCTGGAAAGCTCTTCAGAAAGGGAATATGCAATCCTTTAGGTTATAGTAATATGTTAACATTGTACCCTGTACAAAGGGTGTTATTATTTCCTTGTTAATTCAAAAGTATCAGTATCACAACTTGGAGTTGTGACTCTGGGAATGTTATAGTGCTGAATTGAACTAGAGAGGCATGAGATGGGCTTCCAACACAGCTGGGTACAGTGTCTACTATTTGTTCTTTAAAACAGAAATTAATTTTCTTAACATTAGATTTCTGGATGCATTTTCCTAATCAGGTAAATTATTTAGAAGTGTTACATGTAGAGACACATTCAGATGGCTTTCACCAAAGATTTTTAGTGGATAAACTAAATTTAAATGAATAAAATAAATCTGGATAAAGTGAAACAAAACACCGCAGCAACATTGCTGAAAATTAAAGAAAAACTAAAGAAAAGAAGGTTATTTTTTCACATATAATATATAGAACTGTAAGTTCTGTAAGCTTTTTTCCCTGAGTGCTAGGATGGAATTTACATGCAGTTCTGGTGCAGATACAAAATCAGTTGATTCTACTCAAAAGACAGAGAATGTTTTTAAAATGTTAGTTTATAGAAGTGTCTTGCAATTAAAGCTAAAATAATTCCTAACACTATGCTCACCAGCAGTCATGGTATATCTTTAAAATAAAATAGAATATTTATTACTGTACTTTTTTAGACACTTTGTTTTGTAATTTTGTTTTGTTATTCTTTTGTAATTCTCAGAATTTTGGTGTTAATTCATTGCTACAAATATCTGTGAACTTGAAAAATTAGGTTTTTGGAAGGATTTAATCCCCTTCTAACATAAATTCAAATAAAGAAGTACTCTATCATATTATGTAGTTGGCTTTACTGCCTGCTGGCTAGAGCACTTAGCTGGCAGGAGGGCAGCCAAATTCTGTCTCGCCTCCTTCATTTTTACCCTGCAGCTTTGTGGAGCAGGGAGATATTGATTAAATTCCACTTGAAGAGAGGGGGCTGGTGAAACCCAGGTGTGTCCAGCTCCAGGTGCAGATGTAATGGGTGCCCTGGGATGACTCTCTTCTTCACTATCCTGATCCAGAAGGGATTCTCCTAGCTGTGTCCCTGCCATTTCCCTGTACTTCTGGCACCTGTGTACCTACAAGGCTGCTGCGTTTGCCCAGATGCAGACCATTAGAAGGTGGGCTGTAAGCTTTGCTGGTCTCCAGGAGCTTGGATCTGCTGTGTGGCAATTTTGGCAGTGTGCTAAGGAGATTGCTGCATGTGTGGGGAATGCTTTTTTTTTGGTAAGGTGTTATTTAAACAGGCAAATTTTTGGAAACAGAAACAAATATTAAAATTGTTAAAATGATAAATACCAAATAAAAATAACTTGATAAATATAATAATGATACTTATAAGAAAAGGATTAGCAGAATATAGAGATTTACTGTTCCATTAGATGGGGTAGGAAGTATATTCTCTGTATGCATACACTGATCTTTTTTGCAAGTGTGTATCTTAATCTAGATTATTAAAAACCCAGAGGAATGGTTATAAACCAGATCTAAACTAAATGAATGGCACATGCTTAGTTCATGCAGAAGTCTTGTAAAGTTGTTAATACCTTTGGACTAAAATCCTGGTCCTTCTTTCAAATCCATAGCAAAGCTTTCCATGTCTCAGGGTCAGGACTCACTCTACTGTAGTTCTGAATTTCATTGCTCCTGATAAAATCCCTTGCAATTCACAGTAAATTCCTGCTGATCCCTGCACAAAGCTGCCTCAGAAAGGAGAAGTGAATGGCAGCAGTGACCTACTGCTGCCTTTTTTCTTCCCTCTGAAGCACCAGGAAGCTCTGAACCAGCCTTGTCTGTGGCAGATGTGGATTCAAGACACCCCTTCTGAGGTCTGTGTGCAGCTTACCCGGTCTTGCCTTTTCCTCTGGAGGATTCCCTGCATGCTCAGTATATAAACACAAATTTGGTGACATGCTTGGAAAACAGTTTGAAGCTGCTAGGTAGAGTACAGCAATTTGGCCAGATGTAGACTGTAAGAGGGTTTGAATTGATCAATTTTTGAGGTGATGAGTGCTTCCTTAGTGACTTGACTTACTCAGGACAAAAGCAGGCTTTTAGCACAATTCTGAATGAGCATTCTGCATTATAAATTTGCTGGCTTTCCAGCTTATTGCCAGGTAAAACACAGTCAGTGAATATTAGTTTTCAAGTCTGAGCCATTCTTCCTCATGCATGCAGTCTTAGTGTTGACAGAAGAGGTACAGGTGAAATACCAAGCACCAATTATTGCGCTGGTTTTACTGTCACCACTAAAATATTTATTTTTCAGGTTCTTTAGAAACTATTTGCCTTTGGGTTTTACAATCCTAATCCAGATCTTTATCAGATAATAGCTGTCATCTTACAGTTAATTTATTTGTCAGAAGCTTCAAGTTTCGTGCTGTTAAGTGCATGATATATGAATAGTGTCCACATATTTTCAGGAACAAGCCTTACACGCTTCTGGATAGGCAGGAATGTGTTTGGCTAAAGTGTGAATGGAATTGCCTGAAAACCTGAACAGAGGAATGATCTGGTTTGTGGTGTGACTGGGGTGGGTCTGATCCCAAAGAGGATCAAAGTATGCTTAGCTTTCAGGGCATAAATGTAGGCTTCTCAGACTTTCTGTCTTAAATGGATTCTTGATGAGTTAAATATATGTGGCTAATATTCTAATTTAGCCACAGAACTATATCTAAATTCCTTTATTTGCCTTGGAGAAGTGCAGCAGTTCATCCCATCATGTGCTTTGTGTATATATGAGTGGGTTTGTATTGTGTATTTAAAAAAACTCAAACGAACAAAATCCATGTTAGTTGAGGGATGGAGGGAGTTAGAAAGGAAGAAGATTCTTAAATAAGCAAATTCATTTATATGCCTGTTCAAAGATGCTGGGTTTTTATTTAAATGTCCATCTCAGCTGCTGATACTTCTATTTGTTTGTTTATTTATTTTTCAAGTGGCTTACAACATAAAAGAGATGCAGACAAGCTGCAAAGAAAAAACTTCTTGGAGATTGTGAACGTTTAACATATTTAGGAAAGTAACAAATGTAGCTTTACATGTACATGTTGCTGTTTGTGTTGCTAATGGAAAAAAGCAGAAGATGCTGGAGCTCTCCCCTTAGAGCCAACATGAGCTTGCATTAATATGCACATGTATTTTCTGTCCTGCTATTATTTTTCCAAAAGTCTTCATCTGTGAACGTGGTTAATTACCTTGAGTATTAATAGAGTACATCTGTGCTGTAGAAAATGACTTGTTCTGTTGTTTGATACCTGTGGTAGCCATGGATTAAGATTACCTAATTAAATGTAACAATGATTCAGAATCAAAAGATACTGTTTACTTTGTGAGTTGACATCAAGAATTTGAGCAGCTGAAGTCTGATGTGCATAATAACCTTCTTAATGATACTACACAGACATAATTTGGTCTTGTAAAAAACTGTTGAGAAGATCTTTATTTAACAGGAGGGTTAAAAGAATGAAACAGTATAAAAGTAAGGGGAAATATAGATGGCTGTACCTCTTACTATGCTTCTCAAACAAAGATGTCCCTAGTACACACATGATTTTGCAGTGGTACACTTGCATTATATCTTAAACTGTTATTCAAAATAAATCTGTATTTCTCAGAAAATGCCTCGGTTGCTAACTCAGTTTCTGTTAAGAAAACTCCCAAAACAACTATCACTTTTAATAGTATAAATCATTGCTTGTTGGTTCAAACAGCACTGAAAAAATCTCAGAAGTGTGTTCAATGGCAGAGGTGAGCTATGTGTTTAACATACCATATGCCATCCATCAGATTGTTCTGCCATTGGAAAAACATGCATGTTATTCTTTTTTCTGTGGTTTTTGTTGTTGGATTTTTTTTTAACATTGCAAGAGTTTGGAGATGATTATACTGATTTTAAAGCCAAAACACTGAATCTTGACAGATGTGTTGCCTCAGTTTTGTGTAGGATTTCACGACTGTTCTAGTTTAGAATCTGTGTTCAAAGCCAGTATCCATATACATGAAACTGTTTATTTATAATTAGGAAGATAGTTTTGTTCATTGCTTAAATTACAGCCTTAGTTAAGCTATTTGTGAATTGAATGCCTTGAAATACTGACATATGTATTGCAGCTGGGAATCAAACCATGTTCTATGATTCTGTTCTTGCTTCAGTGATGTTCTGACTGCAGGTTCCTTCCAGAAGTTAATCCATAGCTAAAAGCAGATCTAAAACGCAATTCAAAGAAACAGGAAGATTTTCACACATACTGTATGAATACAATACATACTGTATTTTGCACTTGTTTGCATGAGGCACAGAGAATCCATGGATGGAGGTGTGTCCAGGCCCTCCATCCAGTGAAGCACGTAGTTAACCTGGGTAGTTGGAGCATGTTTCTGCTGGAGCATGTATGATTCTTATACAGGAATAATGAAAACCTAAGATAGGAAAGAACTGATTAGAAACAGTTCTTCAAAATACGATTTAGGTGTTGTCATATGTCGAACACAAGTAAGTGAAGTCATGTTATTAAGAAGGAGGTAAGTATGTAAATGTTCAAATGAGTGGTTGTCCTGAAAGGCACAAGGATGTGAAATCTCACATTTCAATTAGCCTTGATGAAACCTCTAGTGGAGTATTGTGCTCAGGCATTGCACTTCAGGAAAAAGGATCTTTTGATAGTCATTGAGGCTGAAGAAGAAGAGAGAGAACAGGCATAAATCTTCAAATACAATAGAGATTTCTGCATACAGTAAGGAAATAGCCTGTATATTCTGTACACCCAGAATATACTGAACTTAAAGTGTATAAGGTTCAAGTCTGACGACTGAGAAAACCACTTTATGCCAAGCATAATGAATTGCTAGAACAGATTGCTAGAGGAGGTGACATTCATTACTGAAAAATCTTCCAGGGAGAACTAGAAAAACCTCTTTTTCAAATTGCATAGGTATAGCAAACTTCTTCTTGGAGCAGGAACATGGACTAATTACTCTTGAAGTCACTTTTAGATGTACATTTCTATGACACTGTATTACACTCAAACTGTGCCAGAGTATTGCAAATTAGTTGTGGGTATAAGGCTGTAATAATGAATATTTAGCTACTAATTTTGAATGAATGAATTTTCCTTAGGTAGACACTTCTGGCATTGTTAGCAATTAAATGAGTGTCTTGCATTTTATGTTTACCCTGTTTCCTTCTAAACTTGTTTTCTCACTGATTCCAGATAATACATACATTGTTACATCTACTCTTTCAAAAGGCTGATAACTTGTCTTAATTTTACACATACCAATGAGAGTGGAAGGTGACTTAAAGAAATCACTTCTCTTCTGCTTGCCACTTGTTTGGTAAGCTTTTACAGGAGTAGGCACTTTTTTCTCTATAAAACATTAGCTTACAAGACTTGGAATTTTCATGAGACTCGGGAGGAAGAGCCTAGTGACTTATGAGAGAGAATATATCGAAGATAAAAAAAAGAGGAGAAAATGAGCAAGTGAGAAAATTACAGGATAGAATTTTGCTTAGGAGGTGGCCTTGATCCTTGTGTCCCTTTCAGCTCAGAATATTCTGTGATTCTGTGTTTTAGAAAGTATCCAGAGTGTGGGGTATGTGTCTAGATCTGGAAAGCCTAGTTGCATACTTTTTAGGATCTGAGCTAATCTGTAATTCTTTAGCATTCTAGAATTCATCTGTTGGGGACAATTTAAGCACACATTTAGAAATATGTGGTTTGTTGGTAAGCACATGACAATTACCAACAGTGTAGCTTGGTTCAGTGCCAATCTCTGCACTTCAGAAATATTTTGGATGAGATTTCATGTTGAGAGTATTACAGAAAGAGAGCTCTGCTGCTTTCTCTGCTATTTGGGTTTCTTCTCTTTTTATTTTCATTTCAAGCTTTCAACCATCTTGGAAGCTTTCTAAAAAAAAACCCTGTCTGAGGAGATAAGTAGCCCAAATTGCACTATTTCATTGCAATTGTTTAGTGAAGAACTAGATAACTGCAAACGAACATGATGAACACATTAAAAAGGTATTGAACAATGCAAAAATAAAAGTGCATTTTCCTGCTTGTTCATAATACCTTAATGTATATTCTAATAAGTAGGGGGATGAGGGGGAGGTTATAATTAAATCATTAACAAAAATATGCTGGTGACTTTGGGAAAGCTTAATTGTTCTAAAGAACTGAAGGAAAAAGTACAGACATTTTGGTCCTACTTTTCATAGGAGTCTATAAAGACTTTTTTATTTTCTATGGGGACAAGACCTTCAAGGATACTTCTGGGGGACCTAGGCATCCAAGTTACTTGAAAATTGTGCTCTGTCCCTTCCTCTTGTCCTGATCCTAAGCAAACATGCTTTCAGGCAGGAACACAGAGGATGGAAGCTCCTGTGAGAGCTTTAGACACACATGTATTAAATTACCGTGTAATACCGAGTCCAACATTGAAAACTGACATAGCTAATAGCATGCAAGGAGGGGGAAACTAAAACTTTCCACCAGCATTTGTTCATCAGTAAAAGAAAAGAAAAACTGATTAGGTGGGGGTTTTTTGCCTCGCAGATTTTTAGAAAGTCCAGAAAATACCTTTATTTCTCGGAAATACGTGGAGAAGTTGAAATCTCTTGAGCCGTATGAAGATCAGACCTACAGTAAGTGGAATGTTCAGGTGGATTAAATTTCTCAGTTTAATTTAAATCAAACTAATTAAGTATAATCCTCAAAACCAACTCCTGATGGTGAATTTTGATCCTTAGGTGTGTACTTAGAACTGTAATTAAATATGTAACTCATGTTTGTCTTTGATTTCATAGTCAAAAAATGACAGTAATCTTCTAGGGTATGAATGAATCTTAGAATCTTAAACCTCACATATTTTTATAGAATCATGCAATCACTCAGGTTGGAAAAGACCCCTAACATCATGAAATACAACCTTAAACCCAGCACTTCCAGGTCCACCACTAAACCGTGTCCCTAAGTGCCCCATCTATGTGCCTTTTAAATATTCCAGGGATGGTGACCCTACCACTTCCCTGGACAGCGTGTTCTGATGCTTGACAGCCCTTTCAGTGAAGAATTTTTTTCCTAATATCTAATCTAAATCTCCCTTGCCTTTCATATCACAGGCAGCAGTAGCTTGGGATTGTTCAAATCTGTTTTCAAAAGGTAGAATTTGATGGCTGTCAGGCAGTGCTGTCTTAAAGACACCCTCAGCCACCTTTTTCTTTCTATATTCTGCCCCACACCACTCCCAGGTATAATTTTTGTGAGTAGCAAGTGTAATTTTTCTGAATTAAAAAAAATTTGGTGAGAGGAATAGATGGGAAACCACTACAGCTGTAGTGTTTTCTACTGGCATTAAAAGAAGAACTTATTTAACCATTGTTTTAAGAGCAGCATCTGCATATGAGAAATGAGAAACCTTTATTTGGTCTTTTTTGGGATATGCACTGCCAGTCCACAGTGAAATTTCTATTTCTGTGCCTGTCTGGTCTAATATTTTTTGTAGGATTTTTTGATTGTACCTTTAGCTGATTTTCTAGTTATTGTGAAATGATTCAGATTCAAGCTTCCCTTTCTTGTACTTGTGATATAGACAAAAACCACATGTCAAGGTATATTTTTCATCCTGATGGATTTTTTTTTCACATGGTTTACCAAATGTTTTTTTGGGGGGGAGATTTGTGGAATAAGAAAGCTACTTCCAGGTCATCTTTACATATTTTAAAGTGTGTATAGCAGCAGGAGTAGAACTCTCAGTTTCACTGTGTGGAAGATTCCCAACATAATTAAAATGAAGTTTTATGTGATTATACATAAAATAACTGAGTTTATTAAGTTCAAATAGTTTGTACTTACCAGTGATACATAAAATAGATTCTAAAACATTCTAGTAAAAGCTATGATATAGAGTATAGTTTTGGTTAAATAATTCATCCACTGTAATTTCTTATTTATGAGTAGATGCAGGGGTATTCTCACTGTTAATATACTGATCTTACTGGTGTATTCCTACCATGTGTGATTCTTTTTGTTTAAAGAAGATGTTACTCTGTTAAATAGGAATTGCCCAAAGAATAGAGTGCCATTAAGAACAGGGCTCTGTCAGTATAGCACAAAGTAATTCCTCTTCAGGCAGCTGAAATTGCAGTTATTCAGAAGAAAATGCACTTTACTTGACATATGTTGAATTCTGGGTTCAGTCTCTGGGATTTTGTCTCTGTTTTTCTTAATAAGAATGAACATAATCAGTGACAAATGTCACTACCTGTTCTTCATGGATAAGCAGATGGGATTCAGAGAAAGATTTAAAATGGAAGCTCCCTTTCTGTTTGATGCAGAAAATCCATATGTTCATCTCAATCAGGTGATGAGGATTCTCAGAAAAAACATATTTGCTTGTAATATTTCAGTAAAAAAGTGAATGATATTTCAATGTACACATTGAAATATTTGTGAGTTGGAACATTTGGTTTTTTGCTGGGTGTTTTTTCTTTGTTTGGGTTTTTTTTTTTTTTTTTGTTTTTTTTTGGGGTTTTTTTTTTTTTTTTGGTTTTTTTTTTTTTTTTGTTTTTTTTTGGTTTTTTTTGGTTTTTTTGAGGGATTGTTTTGGAGGGGTTTTTGTTTTACTGGTGTTTGGGGAGTTTTGTTTGTTGGTTTGGGGATTTTTTGTTTTCCAAGATGGTGGTATAATTCTAGTGCCACCAAATTCAGGTTTCTTGTTTCTCTTCCAGTGTTGCCTATACTTACAATTTTTTTTTTTTTTTTAATTCTGAATACTTTCTCATGTTCCTTTACACAGCATAATGTGCTCTTGAGTAGAATAGCCTAAAGTAGACTATTAAGTGGCTCTTTTTTAAAACATCATGAGGGGACTTTGTTAACATTTATACAACTTTAAGAAGTGGTTTAATAAGTTAAAGAATGCAAGAATATAAATTAACTTCTTTATATGCAGATTTTATTTTGTGGTTTCAATGCAGAGTCATTTGCATGATTTTGGGTGCTCTGAGAGGCAAAGCGAATGCAGCTTTGTAGCCTCTTTGCCATAATTCTCTCAGCTTTTCTTATCTTGAATCATATATGCAGGATCTATAGATTTCACTGGCAGGTTAAGTAAGCGCAATATATCCTGCAACTGTACTTGGAGCATTCCTTCCCTCTTTCAGCAAATCAAGAGCTTGAGATGCTGGAAAAATAAATGTTTCTAATGCAGGAATCTATCTACAGAACTATTTGAAGTATCTATTCCAGGCTACAAGCACATGAAACAATATTGAAAAGTGCAATTGCTCAAGAAAGTGTGGGATATTCATGTTTATATAAATGTAAGAGTTTTCTTTAAATTACTTATAAATTACTTATGAGTTTAGACTGTATTTGAATGTTATATTTTTAATTTGATCCTAGAAGTGCTATAGTTTTGATTTTTTAAAAAAAAATTAAATACTGAAGATTTTACTATGCCTTTTGTTTTTGAAATAATAGTTGCTATGTTTTAGGATACCCAGAGTAAAAATATCTCTGTTCCCAAGTCAACCAATTTCAAGATAATCCCAAAGCAAAACAAACTTTGTCGTTTCCTTTAGAGCTTTTTTAATACTCAGAACTGGATTGGTTAGTTTAAGTAACGGAGTAAAAACTCAGAAATCCATAAAATCCAATTCAGAACTCAGAACTGTATATTGGAAAGCTCTACAAATCTAGAAGCAAGAGTCCAGAAAATCAGTGTACAGATCTGTATGGGGAATCAGTCTTGCAAAGTTCTGTTTCCCTCAAGATGCTGCCTTCCATAGGCAAGGTTAAAAATACATGTACTAGATCTTCTTTCTGTAATTTTGTTGGTAGCACCCCCAAGAGGAGTTGCAAAACATCTTCCCAAAATCTCCCAGGTGCACTTGTATGTTACCTCTTGGTATAGGTGTGTGTCTAATAGCACAAGAAAGTTGTGCAGGTATATTTTTATCAGAAACATGAAACTGTTAAAATGCTTGGTCTTTGAGTTGAATTTAGAGAAGATGGATTATTGTGTGTGTTTGAAAAGTAATGGGGGTGTAGGAAAAAATTTAGGCCCTTGAACTCTTGCTGTAGGGTGGGCTTCCCCCTGCATCCATTTATCAGGTTTGTGGCAGAAGCTTGTCTTCACCAAATGTTGTTGATGCTTTTATCTGTACTTTCTGTTTCAGAGCAGCATTGATGATTGGACTAAAACCCAGTGGAGAGAGATTAATGTGGAACAGATGGATGTGCGGCTCAGAAGGTTTGCCAAGGCATGTCCCACAGCCATCTATTTCTGCAATTTATCTGTCTCAGTGCCACCCCTTCCTCACTCTTCCCACCCACTTGGATGTTTTGGTGGGTTTATTACTCATGTCCAAGCTGAATGTTCTGGAACATGCTTTGTTCTGGGGACTTACCTTTAAAATTTTATTTTTCTGAATGGGTTTGCAACCCCTGTGGAGTTGTATGTAAAATCATGCTGTCACTTTGGTGACTTCAGGCAGTATGGGAAATAAAAAAAGCGGGTGGGGGTTTATGGCAGACCCCTCCAGGCAACAATCACTGTTACAGGTGGAGTTTGCAGAGGTTCATCTGCTCTGCTCATCAACATAGCTCCAGAGGGTTGGGAGCTGCAGGGAAGCCACTCATTTTTAAAGGGAGGGCACTTCTTTTGCTTGAAATATTTCAATGTTTTGTTGACAGTAGCCCTGCAGAAGAAAATTCCAATGGGACAAGAGAAGTATGAAGTAAAAATAACAAAGACTCCCCAGACTATTTGCAGGACAGTGCAGCTGTGCCTCACAGACAGCACAGTGGTTGAATACAAAGTCTTGAACCTAACAGGTATAAAGTTTCTCCTTGTTTCATATTTGTGTAATTCAGAAATGAGTTATCTTTATTGCATGCCCATTTATTTGTCTTTTAAGAGAAAAATCAGATTTCATCATAGATGTCTTCTCTTAAATTGCTTCAAAAGTGTGAACTCCACCTCCCCATTTCTCATACTTTTTTTTTCATCAAAAAAAATCCCACTGGTTTTGGTTCATAGTCTATAACATGGAGAAGTTGTTGGTTTTCAAAATTTTAATAAAATTCTTTTGAACCATTTTGAAAAAAATATTGAAGACAAATTTCCATTTCTTTTTTTTATTTTTAAAATTTAAAAATTGTGAAGCTGAATGCGTAGCAGAGAGTGTAACAGAATTTTTCTGTTTTTCTTCAGTATACAATGTTTAATCACATACAGTTTTCATAAAAGCACATTTAAACTTCTTTTAAAAAAAAAAAAATTGACTGTTATCTTCTCAAATCATTGGTAAAAATTTTAAGGTTTTTTAAATTTAATTTTATTAATCCTACCAAATAGCAACAAAATACTGCAAATATCTGCATCACTCCCCAAGGTTTCTAGTCTCAGATACTGAGTCTGTATTTTATATCAGCTTCAATGGCAGCTGTGCAAATAAACTTACCTTCAGTATTATAAAGTACAGAACTCCAGAATAAAAGACAAAACAAAGCAAAAAAACCAAACCGAAGCAAACCAAATCTGTAACAGCATCAAAAAATATTTCTGCTAGGCTGATGAAGTCCACACTTTGGTGGCAAATCTAAAAGTGTATCTGATACCTAGAGTGCATTTAACTTATTTAATTGTGTTTTTTATTTAGATTCCATTTGAACACTTTGTTACATGCTTATGTCGGACTTTTTCATTGACTTAATTTGCTCCTTGCTGTCTCTTTTCTTTACAGGTTAGGCTTTCAGTAGCAGAAGATCTTCTCAGACCTTCTGGGACTCCAGTTTCATAAAGGTAGATGAATAAGTCAAGAGTGTAGTTGTCAATGCTGTGCAAGAGTTGAGTACTGAAAAGGTGAGAGATGTACTTTTTTTCCCTTCTGTTTTTACAGAATAGTATTTAACAAACTATTTGTTTGGGTCTTGTTTCAAGAAATTAATCATAAGAACTAAATATTTTCATGTGACTTACCTAGGTATCAAAATTCACAGCCTAGCAAAATGAACTTCTTGTCTGTGGTGTAGTTTACCATCATGTGAATCACATAAAATTCAATTAAATTCCTCGGTTCCAAATATGAAATGTGATATATATAGAGAGATGTTATTATTGTTCTTATTATTCCCAGACTTTAGAAGAAATCAGCCAGACATGGTCTGCCATGGAATTTTCTTACCAAGAGCATAAAAGAATATAAATTCCTTTAATAAAGTCCAATGAACAGCTCCTCGAAACTTTAGATAATAATCAAATAAGAACTTAATTATTAGAAATGTTATTACTGTATCAATATTATTCACTCCCTTGATATACTTGGTAAGTTAAAACTTTTTCTTCCTGAATCTTTATTGCAGATTTATATTTTCTCCAGATGTTAGTACTGGGAATTTACATGTATGCTGTGCAACTATACATATTCTAAAAACATTCCTGTCTCCATGTAGGACTGAAAAAAATAACAACTTTCTCAGCCTGTAATTCCTTCAATTTTTAAAAATCCATTAATAATATGCTGTCCATTTTCAGTGTTTAAAGATGTCTTCTCTTATGATATACAATAATAACAACTACAGAAGAATTTGTTAAGCTCTTATTAGCTTTAGTTCTTCTGTTTGATAAATAATTTTGATTAGTGCAGTTTTTTGGGTTTTTTGGGGTTTTTTTTGTTTCGGTTTGTTGGTTTTCCTAGTTTTAGATATGAGTGATTCTGAAAAGTAAATGTGTGGTATATTTCATTGAACAAGTGAAAGGCTGGCAAAGTAAATTAAACATGGCAGATTCCGTCATTTCCATTTGGATGGAATTTCAATGCATGTGGTATCTTCATCGTTATCTGCCTTGTTTTCCTTTCACACCGACTGGCAGTTCCTGGTGTCACAATTTGAGACAAAGATCTGGAAGTCACTTCTTCACACATCTTTAATATCTTCTGTTGCTTACTCTTTGTTAGCTTTTTAACCTCCTGGAGGCACATAGAAATACGATACTGCTGAGGTGCAGAAATCTTTTCTGCAAAGTCCATTTATGAAAGTGATGGTTGAAATACAACTTTAATGGCTGTTATTTATTAATGGCTTAAGGTAACTACAACAATCAACATAAACTCTTGAACTGACACAAAGCATTGTGCCTTAATTGTTCATTCTGCCCAAAAGAAGTCACTGAACCCTTGCATAGTAAAGATGATAATTTTGTGTTGCCAGTATACCTGTAATTCAATCCACAGATCTAAGGAAAGTCCTCATCATGTACAGTTCTGAAAATCTAGTATAGGATTATGTTCTGTAGGGAGCTTCTGTGCTTGAAATATCAAATATATTTCTAATTGTTTAAATCTGCAATTTAGAAACATTGACAGCAGCATGTTTCACTATATGCTAAAAATGTATATTTTTTGTCCAAGTTGAGAACCCTGTTAAGAGGAATGAAATTATTTGTGGTGTTTAACATGCTGAAGTTTCTTCATGGTGCATATTGAAAAAGGCATTGAGCTTACATGAGCAGAAATACTCTAAGTTACTAATTCTGCTAAAATCTGTCATTTTTATCTTGTTGAAGAGTTTTAAGGTATCATCAGTGATATTTGCAGTTCTCTCTGTTCATCTTACTTTTCCTTCATATTCACTTTAAACACTGTCAAAATATGTGTCTGTGGCTTTAATTATTTTTCTTTTTCCATCTAAGAAATAGAGCTTAAAACAAGCTGATTAGGTGTATTCTTCCAGCTCTTTTCCCCATGTTTTTCTTGTCCCAGTTTAGTAAACCATATGAAGTAGAAAAACATTAATTTGAGAGTTGAAATAGCTCTCTTTCTTTGTGTACAGCTGTTGTTGACTGACAGATAAAGAAAATGTGATGGAAGCTACAAGGAAGCCAAAGGTGTGTGGAAGCTCTGAAGCTCTGCAACAGAGGTAAAATTTCCTGTATGATTACAAACTGTTCCAAAGTGTAGTTCTGCAGCAAGCAGGAAATGAGAGCTGTCAGATTGTTTCCTTTTTGTACAGGTGTGAGATGTCCCAATCATTTTTTTGTCATTTGTTCCTGTTTGACATATTGGATTTCTGCTGCTTTTTACATGACCAGCTCAACTTGAGGCATAGGCTTGTTATTTAGGGATGGCATGATGTCAAAATTGTCAAAGGTCTTAAAAGTGTGTTCTGTTTGGATCAGATTCACTTTCTCCCTGTCCGTACTCTGGGGGTCTTTCTTTCACACCTGCAACAGGATGTGGTGGATTTGTGCAGCCAAAGTCCTCCTTCCACACACTTGCAGGAATGCCTTGAACTTGCCACCTGCACTCACTCTTCCTGGCTTTAGACGCAGCCATGTTTAGAGTCACAATCTCTTTCTTCTTGCAGGAAAATGTTGCAATAGGAAGTTAAAAAAAAAAAAAAAACCACACAAACCTGTTTCTTGACATGCCACTTCTGTTCTGAGAGATACCAAGCTAATAGCTGGAGTGCATCACTCAAACATAAATAAATATGGCTTCTTTTTCCTTCCAGATAGGCATATCATTGAATATTTTTATTCTTAGTACTTTTTGTGTCAATATCAATGTGTGTTTTCATGTTTTTAACTCTTTGTACATCAAAAATAATACATCTACCTTTTTAAAAAGTGGTTTCTTTGCTCCCCCACTCAAGTGATTTTTATCTACTTTTTCATTTGATGCTTTGTTGGTTTTCTTTTTAAGTTTATCTGCACGTTACTGCCCTGTTGAGTTAGAAATTTTTTTTTTGTCATCCTTTACTTCCTAAGGCTGGACTCTTTGGAAGGTTGAAGAGGAGTTTCCCTTGCCCAGACTTACCTTTTTCTGGCACAATTCCATTCCCCTGGTTTCTTTGGTCTGAAAGAAATGTTTCCTTTCATTTTCTGGAAAGGAAATGTGAAAGTCTTGCCACCTTCTCTGTTCCTTACAGCTGTGTTCATCATTATTATTTTAAATCAATAGTGGATTGTATTGTTCTGTTCTAATGTTTGGTCTGATTTTTACCTTAACTGGGTGGGAATTCCTGGCTTTAAGGTGATGGTTAAAATCTCTGTCTCTTTTTCAGACTCTCTTTTTGTGAAAAAGCTTTGGCTTTATACTTAGAAAGCAAGCACATACTTTTTCCTTTCTTCTGTTTTGGCTTTTCAGCAGACTTGCTAGACATCCTTTAAAGAGGAGCACAGCCAAAACAGCTGAGCCACTTTGTGCATTAATGTACTTAATTTTCTTTACAGAAAGGGAAGTTTTCCAGCTAACCTGTGAGCTGATAATATCATTGAACTGCACCTTTGTTGTGAACAAATTTCTAATTTACTTTGAAAATAGGAACATTTTGCCTAAGGAATGTAGAAAGCATTTTTTTTCTCCCAGCTGAGACGAGTACAAGGTGTTCAGCAAGAAGAGATGAGAGACATGTTACAAATCCTGATCTGTCTTTGCTGGAAATTTAGCCACAGAGAAGTTGCATTTATTTGGATTTTTGGGTTGTAGGTTTGCAGGAATTAGAAAAGGAGAAGGTCAATGAGATCATCAAATCTATTCTTCTTCTAGCAGGGATTGGGATTGATCAAATTTCAGGCAAGCAGTGCCTAGTGATGATAAGTAACACTGGAAGATCTGTGGTGCCTGCTGGGCTGTTACTGACTGTGCTGCTGCCCCTTGCATGAAGAATGCTTTGTAGCTATCCTTCCATGCTCCTCCCTTGAACAATGATCTCCTATGTTTTCTGACACCCATCTCTATAAAAACACAGGCACTTTGATGTATTTCAGAAGCTTCATACTGTGTTATCTCCATGCCAGATGATACTCCTGGCCTCGGTGACTATCCAGCCACAGCCATCAGTTCTCTGCGTGCTGCAGCTTTGAGTGTGCCTCAGGCAAAACCTTTTTTTGAAGGGCTGTGACTTGTAACTCAGAAGAACTGATGCTTTCAGAGGTGATGAAGGCTTGAACATGGAGCCTTTTCAAACATGATGGTAGGCCCTTACAGACTCTCCATGTAACTAAATCTCAATGATTTGTTTCATTCACACATAAGACAAGAAAACAAGTCTTCTGTTTTAGGTGTCAGGCATAGAGTGTGCTGGTGTGTAGACAGTGATTTTCAAATTCCATGGTCTTTGGAGAGATGTGTAGCTAAAAAAGGCATTTAGACCTTAATAAGGCAATTTGTAGAATAAGCATTAGCCATAAATAATAACAATTTCAAGACTCCTCAGTTTTATATTGATCTTTGTCCTTCAGACCCTTCTGACAACTGACAGAAGTGTAATTAACTCCATTCACTGATTTATCATTTTGGCCCAGCTTTTCCCCATAAAAACCTTGTGTGTAGTAATCATGCAACAGTCAGAGAGTCATCCACTTTAACAGAGGCATGCATTAGTGTGATTGACACAAATCTAATGTAAATGGTTTCCTTATATATGTGGTATTTTTGGATGCAAATAGCCCGTCATCTTACCAAACTTTTTGACAATCTTGCTGATCTTAAATTTCAAAAGAATACAGAGGAATACATAAATGTTGCCCTTGGGAAATACAGCACAGAAAAGGAGCATGTTCTGTTCCATGACACATGTAGATTTAATGATCAGATATGTTGAGTTATGTGAAATCTCCTTAATGAATTTTGCCCTCTTTGGGATGTAGATTAAATAGATACTTTCAATTGCATGAAATGTTACTTTTAGTTGTATAAATTTGGAAAAAAAAATAACGAACCTAGAACATTTTGTTACCCAATACTGTGTAAATTACTATCATTTAATAAATTGTCTATCTTTCTCTTGTACATAAAATGTTTTTTAACAGAAGGATACACAGTTTACTGTTTGGAAGTAATGAAAATGAAAATACGAGTACTAAAAGTCATAGAACTGATCAAGACTATGGTTGGATATTACATTTCTCATACTTTCTCTCTCCTGCTGCTCTTTTTACCTTGTCTTCTGTTACAGTTTCAGATCCCCTCCTGTCTTATCCTTTAGCACACACCTCTCCAAACCTCCAGCGCTCTCACACGTCTCCTATCAGCTGAACCTTTCAGCTGGTTCTGAGCCTCATATTTGCCGAGTGGCCAGCCAGCAGTGTGCTAACAGGGTGGCTGTAGGTCAGGGAGAACAGATCAGCAACTTCTGAGACAATAACTTACTGTTCTCAGAACAGTGCTGAATGCATAAGCATCCACGTTGCATAAAATCAATGTTGCCCGTGGTTCTGATGATTGATTGTCACAGCAGGGAGGCCCCAGACTGAATGGACAAGTATATGCAGCTTGCTTCTTGGAGAGTTTCTCCAAGATAGAGCTATGTTTGAGCACATGGAGACAGAAAGTACTGTATTGTCTGAGCCTCTACTGGGGCTGTGAACACAAAAAACTTCAGGCTTTCATATTTGGAGCTTTAAGACAGTATGTCTGTGTTCAAATCAAGTGGATATGTAAAAAAACCCCCAATATCTGATGTCACGTCTGAATCCTGCTGAAGGTACAGTGACAGAGAAAATGGATGGAAAATCCACTCTCATTTCAAGTTTGCAAAAAGTGCTGATGTAACAAAAATCCTTTGTGAAGATTAATGAGATGAACTTCCTTTATTTTTAGTACAAAATATACCATTATGCATAAATTTATGCATACTTGGGGTTTTTTTGCTTCAAAAGGTCTTGATTGCTACACCTTGAGGAACCTGTATACAATGCAGTACATTTCTGCTCCATGGAGGCATGAAGAGAGGCAGAGAGAACAGTGAGTTTTTGACCACCCAGCCCAGGCTGAGCTTAGTACTTCACAAACCTGATGGGTTTTAGATGTAGAAATGGCATCTGGCAGGCTGATAGAGAGCTTGGCAACAGCCCTCAAGGATTGCCACAAGAAGCAGGTTTGGACATCTCCTTTTTGTTTAATTCACAGAAAGTAAATACAGCATGAAAATAGTCATATTGGTATAGTTTACATATTAAATGTTAAACATATGAACATATTACTGGAACATATTAAACAATACAGCACCTACTGAAAAAAGAAACATGGCTTTTTCTTCAATTTCTGCTACCTCATGGGCATTTTTATCACATCTTAATTACTGGGATTTTGTAGGATTATTCTGAACTGAGACAAAAGCTAAAAGTGAACATTCTGCCACAATGCTGTGCTAAGAACAGAGTACACATTCAGTATGTATGCATACAATCCAATACATATATACCCATATTTTTGTGTAAGGAAGCCAAAACTATTCGGTTTGTTTATGTCAAACCAAGCAGTTTACGTCCATGTTTAGTTTTAATCCCATTTCAGAAGGATACCTTGTGCGATTTAATGTTTTGCTTTACCCTTTTTTACTTCAAACTTCTCCTGAATGTTCTTCTCCTGCTGTGAGGACTCTTTCTCTTCATGAAAACTTTCAGTAGTTTTGGTTTTGTTTTCCAACATAGAATATCTGCTGAAGGGAAATACAAAATAGGAAAGAGACTTTAAAGAGGTCATGAATATCTGACAGAATTATCTAAATTTTCCCTGTAATAGAAAATGCATTATGTCTTTCTGTTGATATTTCCATGTATTTTTACATTTGCCTCCTTAGAATTACATGCAGTAGCTGACATTAGGGTTTTCCCCCCTATTAATATGAAACCTGTGTAATTCCATAGTCACCTTGTATTACATAACTCCATGTAGTCATTTATATCGTATTTTGTATTCATCCCCTTATTGCTTTGTCTATTTTTAAAATGTCTCTGATCTTTCCTAAGGACTATTTTTAGTTTGCCAATAAATGTTCTTGTACAATTAGTACAATTTTATAAAGTCTGGTACATATCGCTATGGAGATTATAACCACAGAATTTTCAATTCCATTTCACGTACATCTTCTCATCCATCCATTTCTCCTACCGTGCCTAGCTGACCATCTGCAGCATTTGTGCTCACCTGGATTGTTGCTGTTTTGGAGATGGTTCAAATTTCTGTTTAAACCAGGATTTCTTCTGGCATCTCATGCTGAATATCAGAAAATTTGTACGTACAAGCCAGTTTTTATGGTGAATTAATTCATGATGTAGGCAGAACTAATTTCTAGAAGTAATGATGGTAGAGGGTACTGGAAGCCATCTGGTTTTAGAGGGTTCCCTAAATCTTTTCAGGTCACCGAGCTAAATGCTCTTTATTACCATGCTGCTTGGAGAACTTTCCTCGGGTGATCATTAAAAAATTATGTCCATTTGCACCAAAGATGTTCATGGCAGAGAGGTATCAGCAAGCCTTCAAGCCCAGAGGGTGCATGTTCGAATCAGCTATATTTTGCATTCACAGTTTGTTCTGCCTTCAGTAATGCACAATGTGTTTTGCTCTCCTTTCAGAGGCATGTGCACCTCCAGGGCTTCTCCTCTTCCTGTGGTGGCACCTTTTAAAGGTGCAGACAACTGAAATTTTGAATGTTTATTTCAAGCAAAGTGCTCACTGTATGTATAACTTTAGCTCAGGTAAAAGTAATGCTTTTGGTTTGAATGAACACAATGTTTCACTGGATTGGAATTGAAATAGGAAAGAATTCTTATTTTTCCCCTGAGCCTCAGAAATAAAAAGGGCTTTTAAGGTGGCATTCAGATAAGAGGAAACAAGGCTTGAGGAGTAAAATGAAACTCATTGTGGTCAAAGTAATGTCAGCTCCCTTGCAAAGACTGCATTGTTTGTATGGAGAGCCCTTGTGTTCTGCTGTAATAGCTCAATTAAAATTATCTTCTATTACATTTGCATCTGTATAAAAGCACAAATGCCTCGAGGTGCATCTAATCCCTTGTAATAGATTGTAGTAGTTATTAGTCCTAAGTGGCAGGAATGAGGTGTGAGGCCTGCTAATGACAGCCGCAGCTTTCTGATGAGTGGCACTTATACCACCTGAATAGCTCCTACCTGGCATCATGACTCTTTGATGGCTCTTAGGTCTCCAGTTCCAGAGCTTTTGCTTGCTGTCACAGGTATGCCACAGATGGGATGTTGTCCAGAAACAGTTTTGCCAACATTTGTCATGCTCAGTTTCAGTACTTTTATGAGTACTTGGGAAATACCCCTTGGCAAGTTATTACATCTTTGACTGACAGGTAATGACTGCTATAAATAACAGTGCCTGCTTTATCTGTTTCAGAAATGAAATGTTAAATGTTTCTTAAAAGTTCAGAGTTCTCTTCTACCTCATAGGTATATTATGAGGTTATCAAGGCACAATATATTTCAGAATCTGTGTGCATGTATGTGCACATACTTAAGAAATTGTATGATTTTAATAACCACTACCTTTATAAAAACTGAAATATTTTTGCATAACTTAAGCTATATAATCATTGTCTAGTCTGAAGGGGAATATGAGCAGATCTTTGCCAAGGTTAATCAGGAGTTTTCAGCAAAGATTTTTTTTCATTTTTAAAAGTCCGAACCATTGGGTTTTGTTTTTTTTTTCATGCCACATACAGTGAAACTTTTTCTTCTGGGCATGTTTTAGCTCCAATATGGAATTTCTTGTTTAAATAAGTGATCAAAAAAGATACACTCAGGCATCCTGGCTAGCTTAATGCTTTCAAACCTCAGCTGGGAGGCCAAATTCTGACGTTCAAGTCTTTGAAATTCTGACATTTGAGTTGCTGCTTTGAAATAAGCAAAGCAGCAACTACAGCCTCCTGTTTCCTGTCCTGTGTGATCACTGATAGGATCTTCCTTCTTGATAAAAAATATTGATGTAGTTAGTTTTCTTTTCTTTCAAAGTAGTACCACACCATGATTTTGCATGAATATAGAAGAGATACATTTGTGGTTTAGGTCATTAAGTTGTAATGAGAAAGTAGACTTGGAATCATCCATGAAACATAAGGGTTATAAAAAAAGCTCCTGATATTGTAGAAGTTCATTGCAATCCAAAAATATCCCTTTTCATATGTTAAGGTGTCCTATTACTCCAGCCCCGGCTGTCCACCTAGCAGTGAGTGGTGCTCCTGCAGGACCAGCTGGCACAGAGAAGACGGAGACCATGGAAGATTTAGGCTGTGCCCTTGGTATGACAGTGAAAAATTTCATCTATTCGGAATACATGGATGACGAGGTGAGATATTCTGTTAAGCAGTATGGAGATTGCTGTTTAGCTTCTTTTTCATGTGAATTACACTGGAAACTGCTGCTTTCAAGGAAAATATGTTAAATATTTTAATTTTATCTGTAGGGAATATCTCTAAAGGTTTGGTCCAGCCAGGAGCTTTGAAGAATTCAATCATCTCTTGGTAGAAGTCTAGTCAATAGTGGCAGTACAAAAAAAGCCTATCCACAATAAAATTAGGAAGAAAAAGAAGTGAGTGTGCTTTGTCCTTTGCAGGCTATAAATTCTGAACCAGTAATATCTTCCTCTGAAGTTCCTCTGAAACTATTTGTAAATGAAAGACTAGATGGTAACACAAAATCATCTGTGTAATGTACTACCCAAATTAACTTTCTCTTCAAACTGTAGGAATAAATGTGAGTAAACCCTGGTCCTACCAGATTACAGTTAAAGTTTTGCTATTGAAACTGGTTCAAGTCCTACCATGTGAGATTGTGGCACCCTGTGGGTGAGAAGTTTGGAAGGATTCAACTTTGCAAGAAACCTCAGTGGTTCCAGGACTTGCCAGTGCTTTTGAGACATGCCTTATTTTTCCACTGTCCTATATTCACCTTTCTCCGTTTTGGGTTTTTTTTTTACTCAATATTGTCTCCTGGCCTTTTCAAACCCTCTGTATCCCTTCCAATTTTCTTTTATTCTGTTTCAAAAGGTGATTCTTCCTATAGACATGCTTCAGCCACATGCACTGTCTGTGGCTCTCAGTGTTTTCCTTCTGAATTTAATGCCAGACAGATTACTAAAAGCTGAAATACCTCTGCTTGCTAAGGTCTAATAAGTTTTCTTTTTTTGTAAGTAGTATCTTTCTTTTAACACTTCTTCGTGTTATCTTTTTTTAACAGATTTGTATTTCTTAGTGACAACATTACACTGAAATCCAGAGCTGAATATTTATTACTATGATCCCTACATGTGCAGGTCAGACAGAACTATATGAGAACCTTTGGTTCCCCATTCATACTCAAATATGACAAAATTAAAACTGGTCTTTTAGTTCAGCAGTATATTTCTGGATGGAGAAAAAGAAGAAATATTGGTGTTTTTTTCAGTAGTAAGAAAGAGCTCTGAGGGACAAATTTGCTGGTTTGTAACTGGCTTGAACACAAAAGTCAAGATCTCCTTTTTTGCTAGTATGTAACTTAAGTAATGATTATTAATGAGGAAATTATGAAATTGTTTAGCAATAACATTATTACTTCATGTTCCTTTAAAAATGAGATTTAATGAGATTTTTTCATTTGTGTCATTACAATTTCTGGGTTTTTGTTCTAAGAGTTTGAGCAGTTATATTTAGAAAATAAACAGTAAAGCCTCTAAAGGCAACCAAGCCTTCACATAAAAGCACTAAAACTTTCCAAAAAATTTGAAAAGCTTTAAAAAAGAAAAATTTTTGGCAATGGTTGTGTTGTACTTGGCTTCCAGGCCCTGTACAGCTGCTGGCTGTGCCCCCAGTGATCAGTGACAAGTGCCACCACTGCAGCCTGTGCCTGCTCTGAATTTGGGCAGTACCTGTCTGTGTTTCTCAGATGCCTCTTTTGTGCAGCAATGTTATGGAATATTAACAATCAACAGTGCCTAATTAGCTCATTTGGCTTTGAACTAGGGTCCTTGTCAGCTTTGATTGACACTCTTAATTGTGACTCTCTTGAGCTCTGTTTTTTAAAATGTTTGCACACATCAGATATTTGATTTAGCTGACTTATTCTCACCATGTTTAAATACTAATCTGTGTATTTGGATTATGGGTTTTTTCCCTTCCCTAGAACCTGTGCCATGGTTGTCCCTGACATTGAACTGGTCTCTGAAATGATGTTGGCTGCTGAAGGGTTTATTGGTGCCTGTTTGTTAGCCAGGAAGTTCATCACCTACTAACCTCTCTGCAGGGAGCTGCTGCCTGAACAGGTGAGGGTTCTCTGGGCTTCTGGATTTCATACATATCCATTAGCACACACTCCATACCAGTGCAGCTGAATATTGCATAATAGGAGGGATTTATGCACATGGTCTTATCTTGTATTTTAAAGGCACTTTAAATCACATGTCCATCCTTAATAAATCATCAGACATGAATTTGGAAAAAAGTGTCCTTTCTTCTTACCTTTGGATGTTTGTAATGTGTTTGTTTTGCATCAAACAATTGTATATCACCACTTCATGCCTGGGATGACTGCCTACATTGTGCTGCTGTGTAACCCCCATGTAAATAACCATCTTTTGGAGAAGAGAGTAACAGAGTATAAATTATTCTGAAAAACACACAGCGTATTGTAATTGAATGAACGTGTCTTGAAACTTTCCCCAATAAAAGCAGTGACAACTGTTTGAAAAAAAGGAGGGAGAAAAGCATTTCTAAATAATTTAATTATTATACTAGAAAGAGGCCATATTCAGAAATAATATCTTAAAAATGCAAACCTAGAAATTGTATGATCTCTTCCCTGTATGTATGCTGGTTTAATAATCTCCAGCTCTATAATTTTTTGCAAGATATTCCTAATATTAATTTTTATCAATGGAATTTGAACTTGAAGAATCCTTCAACCTTAAGCCATAAACTCAAATAGCAGGCAGGGCCTTTATGAAATAAAAAACAACTTCATTTTCATGCCTGCATAATTTTCAAAATTATGTCTAAATATGCTGAAGATTTCCTGACACATCCTTGCAATTTTCTAGAGATAATGAAATTAAACCATGCTTATCTAAAGATAATTAATATTGTTTGCTCCACTAGAACAAAGATTCCTTGAGTGTA
Organism: Onychostruthus taczanowskii; assembly: GCF_017590055.1. Taxonomy (NCBI): domain Eukaryota; kingdom Metazoa; phylum Chordata; class Aves; order Passeriformes; family Passeridae; genus Onychostruthus; species Onychostruthus taczanowskii. Next base: position 291,805 of record NW_024503568.1, on the reverse strand, counting down.
ATGATTACTTTGTCCTGGAGGCACATTTTGAATTGAGAAAAGTAATTTATACTATTGTTTGCCACTTCAGTATTAATCATAACACTAATGTTTGAAGCAAAATCTCGAATGCTCTTCTTTGTTTACTTCTTAACTCTCATTTGGTTTACTTTTGATGGACATGGGAGAAATCAAATACCTCTGAGAAAAAATTCTGGGCTTCTGCATAAAATATACAGCAGTTCAGAGAGTTCTAAGAGTATTGCTCCAGTGTTGGGACTTTTAGAATTTTAAATATTCCTTTGGGATTCTAGCCTATGGAAACTGCTGCAGAACAGGGTTATCAGGCAGGGCTTTTAGTGCATATGTTGTCAAGGGACTTCTAGTCCTGTCAGGCTATGGCAGAGAAGTCCTTGTACACTGGACAAGCCACTCACCAGGCTGCTTTTAAGATGCGTATTCTGCTCTTTAACACGCTAACAACAAAAAAAAATTTTTGGGGGGGGGGGGGGGGGGGAACCTAAAAAAATAAAACCAAAAAACCACCAAAACAAAACAAAAAACCCCAAAACACACAAAAAACCCAACTTGCCTAAGTCTAACCAAAATCTTATTAAGCGCAGTCTATTCCTAAATATCCTGGTTTCATTATCAATTCTGTTTTAACTTCTTTTCCCAGATGTACCATTTCTAAAATGTGGAGACTCATTTTCAATGCAGATAATAGATAAATAATAATTTACCTCAGAAATGTTTTCTTGCTGATCATGAACTGTCCTGAGCTTGGAAATTACTTTTCTTTAAATTCTTTTTTGTGCTGTATTTAGTGCATTTGATTCACACTTAGAGTTACCACTGTCATGGAAGAGGATAGAGGCGTGGCATCTGTCAATTTCGAAGGTGTATGTTAAAGTTGTGAATTTACTTCCAGTTTTGTTGTTGTTTTGGGATTGTTGTTTTTTTTTTGTTTGTTTGTTTTTTTATGGGGGGTGGGTGGTGGAATTGATAATACTAATAGGCTTTATTTATATTAAATTCCTAGATGTGGCTGCAGAATATGTTTTCAAACTTTACTCAGCTGGTAGCCAGTTAAGAATGGGGAACCAAATGATGGAATACTGAAAATGAAATGCATATACAGTTATATATATTTCAGCCTTTTATATTTTTTAGTCAACCTCTAATACTGACCAAAAGCCACTGAAAGACTACAAGTGAATAAATGTGCCTTGTTTTACTCTGTGTGTAGAATGATTGTTTTCTTCATGAACATTACCACTTTTATTTCATGTGCTGACATGGCTGGTTAAAATGTCTTTGTAGGGTTGTTATGACTGGGGTCTTCATGCTATCAAGGCAGTTTTGGTAATTTCTGGGTCCCTGAAACAAGGAGACAAGAGCAGACCTGAGGATTGGGTAAAATATGTTTCTAGTGTTTTGCCTTTGAATAAAAACAGACTCCTTAAAAAATTATTTAATGTGCTTGTGATACATTGTTTACCCTCCTTTTCCATGTGCTTATGTGAGTCTTAAGAGACTTCAATTTGCATAAAATAGTGACAGATGATATCCCAATTTTCACAGGCGTGATCAGTGACCTGTTTCCATCTCTGGATGTTCTGAGGATGGGGAACCTACAGTCTGAGCAGATGGTTAAACAATCTACCCTGGAGCTGTACTTGCAGCCAGAAGAGAACTTTATTCTCAAAGTAAATGAATTAATTGTCTTTAATTACTTAAGATTTTTTATCAAGATAATTGCCAATGGGTTGTTTGTATCAGACATGAAGATTATTTTTGAGTGTGTTGAAGCATTGATAAAGTGTCTCTCAGTGACTCAGTATTTCAAAAGCATTTCATCACAGCAGTAATGTTCTTCAGTATGATAAATATGTCCAAGGAAACATGTGTCCTGTTTGGAAAAGCTGTGTACAGTGACAATCTAGAGTGACAACAGCGTTTGTTTGTGCACGGTAAGAAGAATTTGCATTTGGCAGCGAATTCATTATTGGTCAGATATTTATAGTGAGGTAAGAAGAGTAAGGGAACAAAAACATAAATAAGAAGGTGTGGATTTGGAATGCGCATGGTTACATGTGACTTTTATGTACTCTGGCTTTTATGAAAAGGATAATGCACGTTATGCTCTACACATGACATGCATGCAGGTACGTGTATGCATGCATGCATACTCACAAGAATTAGTTGCCCGTAAGCTAAATTTAAGCACTAATTTATTCTAATTACATACAGAGTGAAAAAGTGAAACATAGAAACACTGGTTAGTGTACAGACCAAATAAAAAGTGTATTTATTCCCACCTTCCTTCAAGGAACATCCACATCTGCTGTATGTGGCAGCAGATCCTTACCTTTATTGGGGTATATTGGAAATAACCAAGCTGGTTGAATGTGACTGATCAGAAGATTTATAAAGGATTTTGTGCTTTTCTCTCTTGTTCCATTATCCTGAACAGAAGGGTAAAAAGCAGTAAGGTATGTCTTGAGGTATTATGAACTTCACAGTCAGCCTTCTACAGAGTATTTTGTTTACCCTGCTAACTGGGTAAATCAGAAGACAAGCACTGAGGATCATGAACTTGTTCCTGTTAGGCTTTGGAAAATCAGAGTGAATACTCTTCACTAAAACAGCAATCCACAAGCAGCCAAGCTATTTCTAATCTGTGACTCATACAACTATTTCTTTGGAAGTAGTGTATTACTTTAGGAGACTGACTTTGTATTTTTTGAATTCCAGCTGTACAACTGATTGCAGAATCCACTCTGCTAAAGCAGTGGCAAAATTGTGATAACTGTTCTGTATCCTTGGGTTCTCACAGTCCTGCTGGACTGTGTGGCTGTCTGTCAGAACAGGATTTGTTCTCACTTGCTGAGGTAATTGCTTTAATTCTTTTGCACTAACTCTTTTATCATTTTCTGAGAGAGCGTGTTGCTTGATGCAACATTAGTTTTGCTGAGGCAAATCTGCCAAGAAAGTGCACTATTAAAGGGAATAAGAATGAGGAGGGGGGAAAAAAAATCTTGTGAACAATTGTCTCTGTGATAATAACTACAACAGGAGAGGAGGGAGCTCACTGTGTGTCCCTTCTGCGTGGTAGGATGTCAGCTGGAGGAGCAGCCGGCAGTGTGTCACTCTGTTGGTGGAATTGCAGGGAATGGAGAGGGTAAGGTACATTCCTTGCTGTGCAGCATGTTTTCCATCTCACCTTGTAAAGAAACTGCCACGGCTCTTGCATAACAAATTCTTCATGTTGCCTTTGCCTGAGGCTGCAGGGTAATAACACAATGCTGAGGCCACTCGGTCAGCCACATGATGAGCAATAGAAAGCTCAAACGTTGCAAGCAAATTCTACACTTATGTGTTCTTTGCATGTCCCAAAGGACAGTTAATCATGGCATGAAGTAATGAACATTCAATCTGACAGATTAGACTGAGTAATACTTTGTTCTGGAAGGAGAAGCAGGATGTTTTAATTAGACTTCTAGAAGGACATCATGGAGTGTCCTGCCAAAACACTACACACATAATTCTAATACATAATGCTTGCTTATTTATGCTACTAAATGCTGGCAACTGCATAGATTTTCTTCTCCATTTAACACTTTCTATTAGAATTGAGTGCAGAATATGACTATTACAGACTGGGAATCTCCTTTCCTATCCTTAGGCTTAATGGAAATTTGGGGCGAAACTAGCATAAAGACAATAATAAATTAATGTAAACTGTTGGCTGAGTACAGGGATTCAGTCCAAGATCCAGTTCAGTAAAAAGTGAAAAATTCCTACTATATGAAAATAGTGTCACTAACATTCACCCTGCTCCTTCCCTTCAGGTTCTCAAAGTTCTTCATCACATGTATATGAACACAAAAGAAATGCCCATTTGGAATTAATTTAGTTCAGAAGTTCTGACAGCTGATGAACTGTGTGGTTTTGTACACCAGGAAACCTGAGAGTGGAAAGATGGCAAGAAACACATGTGTTCTTGCTAGGATGTCATTCTCCATGCAAAATGGACAATACCAGAATTCAGAGAACATGCAAGAGATAGAATTCTTCCATTTTTCTGAGGTTTTGATGCAACTGGGCGTGGGTGCAGAGAACTGGTGGTTTGGAAAGGCTAGAGGGCAGGGCAGGATGCAGGTAGGCAGAAAGTAGTAGCCTGCACAGTTCTATGCAGCTGCCTTGAAGGGCCTGTTATTTTCTCCTCAGACCCACGGTACCTCCCTTATATCTCCCACGTCATGAAGACTAGTGACCAACTCTCCTGTAACCAAAACAGAAATAAGTCACTATTACTTAAAATGCAGTCATTTTGCTGTATTGAGTGTTCACTGAATTTTTTGTTATTTTAAATAACCACCTAATAAACATACAAAGGAGGAAAACTTGGGTTTGATGTTACAAAAGCTTCTTGTTTCAGTGATGTGTCATCTTCTGAAGTTTTAATTGCAATACAATGTTGTTGTTTAAGCACTTAAGCGATAAGATTCTATTGAAATACAATTTGTAGTTCTGTCATCTTCTCTGAGAGAACAAGCAAATATAACCCATGAGGGGCCAAAAAGGTTTGTTTTAAATAGGGATATAAATCCTATGTAGACTGAGTCCCTCAACACTGTTATGGATAGTAACAAGGTGAGCCTTTGAGACACAATTACAGTGGCTTTCCCTTTATCTGTTTTCCCATTTCTTCTTCCTCTATTTTTCTGGAGACAGTTTTGCACTGTGCATTCCTTTTTCTTTTATTCTTATTGTTTCTTTGGTTTTTGCTATTGCTAAGTAATATTTAATACCTAATTAACACTTTATGTCTTGCCTATTTGGCACAGAAAAGAGCCTTAAATTAGCCTATGAATACTGTATTGCTGAATGTGCCTTCTAGATGTGAGCTGATGTAACTCGAGGTATCAATGATGAGATTATTGAAACTGGTATTTGGAAAGTCTCTCAGTAAAATAGACTTAAGATTCCATTATTGAAGTCCTTGCATCACTGTACTATGGTAGTACAGTTTTAGCTTTTATATTTTTCAGATTCTGTGCTGCTTTAGTGTGTGGTTCTGAGCTTCATATTAAGGAATGGTAAGCTCTCATCACAGAATAGCTAGACAAAACAATTCCTTTCTAGCTTGGGACCAAGGACAATCAATACAAATTTCAGGCCCAAGAGCATAAAAAACGGTGGAATGAAGAGAGAAAAGCAAGGGTGGGACTTCATAACCTAAAGCTATAATTGGACAAGTAATTCCAGTAATGCAAATGGACCAAAACTTATAGACGTGTGACACTTTGTGACCGGTCATCCATTTTGTGACCATTTTGGGTCCATCTTGGGTATAGCCCTGGCTGGGCTCTTGTACTGCCCAAAGTGTGCCCATTGAGGCCTTTTAATAAATACCTACTTTATTCTTTAACTCTGTCTAGTCTCTGTTCTAGGTCAGCCTTCACAAAGCATCAATGGAAGGTTGGTGTAGGAAATCTAAATCAGTCAGTCTAAGCAGAGTAGGATACAGACTTCTTTCCTTCTTATTAATTATACAGCTAAACCACTTTTGCGGACTCTGAAATGCTGGAATGTAATGGAATCCAAATCTAAGATCTGAATGTAACCTCTGGAAAGTGATGGGAGTTTTATGCTTTCCTGTCTTAGAAACTTAAATACTAGTAATCCTCTGGTTATTCAGCAAGGTGCCTGGTGGGGTGAGCCATATAGTCTAACTTTATCTGTGAAACAGGAAGTGGCTTTTTTGAGAAACATTTTGGAGCACCTAAATTTAGACTTCTGCTCTGAATCATCTTCTGATTATTTCCATTGTCCTTGAGAGAGATTTTTCTCTCCTCTGCTTTAATTTGCTTTCAGGAGAATTCACATTGGCAAAGCAGGCTAGTCCCCTTTTAAATTAATTAAACTCCAACAAACTCATACAAGGTCAAGTAAAACCTTTTGGATTTGTCACCCTCTGTGATTCTGGTAAAAAAACTCTAAGGCATGTTCAAACAGAGTTTGTTTAGCTTGTTTAAGGAATAGTGTATGCATTGTGTTGCAGATAATCCTCTGTGGGGTTGTAATAAACATGACTGCCTTGATCACGTTGTTGTTAAACAGCATATTTTAACCTTCTTTTGCTAAAAAGTTTACTGATGTAAACTTTGCCCTGACAGAGTCATAGGCACACATTCATTGCTTGTAAATGTGCCTCCTGTTCAGGTACAAGTTTAAGAGCTGCTGCCCCAGCTACAATATCCAGAGCTGGTATTCATTACCCGAAACCCCAGCACCTGCAGTAGAACCTGTGGGTATCTGATGATATTAGTTGGCATTTTTAACATCTAGTTTGAAGATTAATTGGAACAAACTCCATCATTTATACTGAGTCTTCCTTCTAATTTTTATTCTGTTAATTTATTATTTATTTGGTGGTCACATATATCCCCAAGGAGGCATTTCAGAGAATTTTATCATCAGTTAAGTGGTGTTTTTTCCTCTTTTGTGCGTACTGCTTAATCCGAGCAGTAATGTGGAGGGTTGACCCTGGGTGAATGCCAGAAGCCCACCAAGCCACTATTACTCCCTCTCATCATCTGGACACTGAAGAGAAAAATACGATGAAAAGATTCTCGGGTCAAGATAAGGACAGGGAGATCAAATACTCAGCACACTGTCATAGGCACAACAGACTCAACTTGGGGAAATTAGTTTTATTTTTTACCAATCAAATCAGAGTAGGGTAGTGGCAAAAAAACACCCAAAATCTTAAAAATACCTTCCTTCCAATCCTCCCTCCTTCCCAGTTCAACTTCACTCCCACTGCCAATTTTCTCTCCCTCTTCACCCCATTAGCACAGGGGGATGGGAAATGGGTTTGCAGTCAGTTCATTGTTTTCTCTGCTCCTCCTTCCCTCTCAGGGGAAGTGCTCCTCACACTCTTCCCCTGCTCCATCACAGGGTCCCTCTCATGGCAGACAGGCCTCCATGAGCTTCTCCAGCTTGAGTTCTTCCCTTGGGCTGCAGTTCTTCACAAACTGCTCCAGCGTGGGTCCCCCGTGGGGTTACAAGTGGTGCCAGCAAACCTGCTCCAACGTGGGCTCCTCTCTGTGCGGGTTCACAGGTCCTCCCAGAAACCTGCCCTAGCACAGGCTTCCAGCACAGGACTTCAACCTTTTTTAGCCATCTACCAACTTCTCAGTGGAGTACCTTTTATCCATAGTAAGAGAAATTCAGCCTCCAAGTCCATTTAAATCATTGAAAGTAATGCCCACAGCAGCTGTGCACCACAAATTGAAGCCTTAACCTTTTCCTATGGCCACATTTATGCACAGATAATTTTTTGCCAGCTAAATTAGCTTCACACAAACAAAGTTTATGAGATCTAGAGGAAACAAATCACTTCTGCTAGGCATTTGAACAATTTATAAAGTTAGAGTTGTATTTCTGGAAGACAAATTGTAGAAGGTATGATAGCATGATATATACCTGTCAGTGGAGGATGGAAAGCATGAGCTGTTATTTGTAATCACCTCAGTTTGAAGGTATGGTTATTTTGGTTATTTTTTTTCCCTTTTTTCAGTGTGTTCTGCATAGAATATTTGCAAGTGATTCATGGTGTTTTGGTTGCATTAACTTGTACTGTACAATTTTTTAATGCTTCGATGAATAGGAATTTTCCTGGGGAGATTAGAAGTCTGTGGACATAGAAACATGGATCTGATGATCAAAAGATATAATCAAAAGATAAACTCCTGTTGTCTTTGAGGGTTAATATTTTATAGGAAAATACAGAGCTTGTAAAATAAATATTTACCAGAAAATTGAACTTGGAAAAGAAAGATTTATCACGCAAGGAAGCTTTTAGGTGCTCACAATAAGTAAAGCTGTTTATTGCCAATTCTGTCCAAATGGATTTAGGTAAGTTGAAAGCCAGGCCAAAAATTAATTGAAATCATTCAGAAATTAAACCACCTACATCTTTCACCAGTCTTTGCTTCTCTAACAGTTATAGGGAGACTGGTGTTCTGTAAAGCCTGAGGTGGAACAAATGCACTTCAGGTACAACCAGATTTCAAAACCTTCCTATTATAAGAAGCTGAATAAAAATTTTCAAGTAGAAATATTGTGTAAAAAGTAAAACAATTTTAGTAATTCTTTGAGAATAAAAGAATGGTGTATCCTGCTTCATCACTTTTTTGGATTTAGTCCTAGCCAGAGAAAGAGACAGAAATTACAGTTTTCTTTTAAAAGTAAACTGTGATGTGCAAATGTTTGGGGTTTTTTCCCTTTCAATTTTAGTCAGTCTTTGTTCACACATTTTAGACTGTACATCTCTAGTACTTCATTGACTGACTCGTAATAAAAGGCAAAGCATTCTTGCTTCTTGGAAAAACAGTGTTTATAGGTAATAGGCATGGTGCTGTCTCTGAAGACAAGCTCCAGACCAACAATCCATTCAACTACCATGCAACATCAGCAGTGCTCCAAAGTTCCATACAGATGTGAGAAACTTATCTTCCCTCAACAGCAGAGATAAAATATATTCCACAGTTTTTACGGTGTTATCACAACCATTGGCTGCTGCTTGTCTGGGCCTTGGCAAAGTTCATTGCTTTGCAAACTGGAAAACTTTGAAAGTTGTGGCAGGCAAGGGGAAAGGAGGAGGATGAAACTGCTTGATGCAAACTGAAACTGACACTGTGCTCCCACAAATTGCTGTCTGATTGCAGATGAGAAAATTTGGCTTTACCTCTGTTCACAAGAAGCCTTGAGCCAGCCTTAACCTAGCCTGGGTGTCTCAGCATGGTGTCTGTAGGTAAGCCAAAATGGACAGTCAGAAGTTGAGTTTACTTTTGCCAGGTACCATAAAACATCCAAGGAGGGTCGATCCCTGTCTGGTGGAGTTTGGAGTCTGTAGATGAGATGGATGCAGATCAAAGGAAATGTTAATATAACACACAAATGGAGAGGGCTGTATGTTGGCCAAAACTGTTATACTGGTGGTAGATTTTGGAACAAGAGGAGACAGACAGTCAAAGCAAAATAGGCTCATAAAAGCTGTCTGTTTTGCTCTTCATGAAGAACATGATCAAGGGAGAGCCCAGCTGTCAGTGGATATGCCCTCGTTGCCATCCATTTTTTTTATCCTTCCTGTAAGTTGAACAGGAAACAACTATACAAAAAAAAATTGTGCCCTCTTTTTTCATGCCATGAAAAGCACTAGAGAAGTAAGTTAATACACTGGCTTGTCCTTTTAAATGTCTGGGACAAGATAGCAAAATACATTTTTCAGTTTTAAAAACTTTCTACAATTTTAGAAGTCTTCAGAAAAAAATCTTTAAAAGCATTTAAGTGTGTTTGATGTGTAGTTTAACTGCTTTTGCAGTCAGTTACCTAATTTTCCAGCCAATCTACATTGCTGATAATGGATTGCATTTTCACCAGGTTTAAAAAAGTAGGTATAAATCCACAAATCTTAATTGAATAAGCTTTTGCCCTGTTTTCTCTTTCATATCTTGTATTAATTTCTTCTGTATTCACATCAGATAAGCAAAGATCATTTTGTCTTCTTTATATCTTAGTTTATTCTTTGAAGTGTTTCCAAATTCATGTTAACATAGAATCCTGCATTAGCAGAACTTAATCGCCTTTTTCCCATCAAAATTAATGGAAAGATTAGGAGAAAAGAAATTTGCTGTGCCTCAGAGTGAGATCATAAACTGTTGTAAACTGTCATAGCTCCTTTAATGGGGCATCAGCCTTAAAAGCTTTCAGAAATTCCTCTGATCAGGGAGGGATTTTTCAGCTAATGACTGCCATTCCAATACCAACCACAGCCATGGCTCTAGAGTACAAAAGCATAACACTTTCCATTGCAAAGAGGAGCTTATGAAAGGAGCTCCTGGGCAGCAAAGGCTGTGTATTCTTCTTGCAGGAAACTTAAATAAACCAAAGATGTGAAGTCAATATCACAGAGGCTTGTTCTCCAAGCATGCTACACCCACCAACGGTCTCGTGGCATAAAATTTGAGAGTTTATGAACCTTTAAGGATTTGCTGTGAAATTTTAGTAGTATTCCTTCACATTTTAAGTCAGTATTGTAAACCATCCACTGCTTCTTCTAAGAAAAATTAAGGCATGTAAAAAGCAGTGGACTCCTCTCATTATCTGTGGCTCTTCCTTCTGTCCACCACTCTTGAGCCAAGTTCCTTTTGTTAAATGCTCTTCTACCGAGTCCCTCCACTAATCACAGCAGGTAGCTGCATGACAATCCAGAAACAAGTAATTGTGTTCCCTTCCCATTGCATTTACAGCATTGTCTCAGTGAGCTGTGATGGAATGACATGTACTGTCATGTGTAGATCAAAATGATGGCCATTATTTTTGTGTTTGTGTGTCCCAATATTTCTTCCTGGTAAATGCATTCAAGTGATACACTGAAGTGCCTTCATGTGTCTTAAGCCATCACTCCAAACAATTGTCTGGAACAGTCAAATTGTGGATTGTTTTCATAATGGAAAGAATCATTCACATCAAATTGCACAAATGAGCAATCTAAATTGTCTTAGTTCATAAAAAAGAGCTTAAGAGATGAACTTGTTAAAGTACAGTGATTAACTACTGTTCATTGCTATGTTCTTTCCATAGTTGAGAGGTTAAAATATTTTTCTTACAGATCATATCGCTTTTAATCTGCAGTATTTTCTGTCAGTTCTAATCTTATCTGTAGCCACATAACATTTTTTGAGGTATCTGCTAGAGTGGGTGAGATTAGCATGTAGTGTAGGGTTTTATTTAGCATTCCCCTAGGCATATGACTCACCCGCTCTGCCTCTAGAACAGCAGAAAAGTTGAAAATGTTGCTTGATGGAGGCACGTTCTGATGCAAACTAATATGGATACATTAATTCTGGGGCCTCAATAATATTTAAGTCTGGAACACTGCCACAGAGAACAAAAATGTGCAAGTGTTTATAATTGTGGACATTATTTAAAATTTAGATCAAGAGAGATGATTCCCAGTGTGAGGTTTAAAATTGAGCTAAAAGAACAAAATCGTCTTTTATATAATTAAGAGACTTTAGGCCTTTCATATGCACATAGTTTCTGCAGGAAGTTTTTTCCTTTTGTGGTAGGAAAGCAGGGTAAGTGCAAACACAGCTTTTGCCCCTAGAATTTATGATCATCCAGTTGCAAATATGTTGAGGTTCTCCATTTCTGTCCTGTCTTCCGGCACACCTTCACTCTTTATCTTCTTGTTTCACTTCTTCAGTCAATAACCATCCTTTCAGCTGACTGTGACTGGACAGAAATGGCCTTGGAAGCATTTGTTATCTTCGTTGAGATCGCCAGTCAAAATCACCGTTGAGGTTTGCAGATGATTCATTTCACTGAAAACCTATGACAATGCTTCCGTAGTCCCACTGGAAACTGCTTGCAGTGACGTGTTTGCTTATTCTGCTTTGCCCAAGGCACTCATAAGTCTGCAGTGAGTCAGACTGTGGCAGTGCTGGGATGTCCAGCCTTCAGCTGTCCCTGTGCAAGGGCAGTTTCCATTTCCTACAGGCTCTCATGGACATGTTATCCAGCTTTTAAATAAACAAGACAAGTTCAAAACCATATAATTACATTTCACTCTTTTATTTTGCCCAACCCAAAGTATTTTAATACACTGTGCAATAGAAAAAAAAATTAAATCTGTAGTCTGCACTTTTTCCTCTTCTACTTACTACACATGGAACTCATAATTATTTTTCCTTTTTTTTTAAAATACATATAGGCATTTCTTATTGACAGATATTAAAGTCTTATTAAATTCTGGCTTTCATCATCTCAAAATCAATAGCAGGTGTATCCCAAATTCATTATTGACTGAATAAAAAAAAATCTGGGTTAAATGTACAAAACTTTTGAGAAATCTTTTTCCTCTTGCCAAAGAGTATGGAGTTTGTATTAAATGCTCTGCTGTGCTGTAAGGATTTTAACCACTGTATTCCCTAAGTGTTTCATAACCCTCTTTGGTTCAAATCCCAGCTCTGAGACAGAGAGAATTTAGGCTGCTTTTTGAAGATGAGAGCCTCAGTCACTGTGACAATACTGAAGTTTTCATTGAAGTCCACCTATTACTGTGGTTTATTTTGTGCAGAATACTTTCTGTGATAATTTGAACAACAAAAATATATGACCTAGGAAGGAAGATTGTGAGTTTGTTCCAGTTCTGCTTTAATAAATTCCTGGTGTTTTCTGCAGGTTTTTGTTTCCATGCACAAAATTGAAAAAGTGCAATTAGAAATCAGACTTCTGTGAATGATGAATCTCGTCATACATATCTGTGGAATACTTCACTAAGTGACAAAATTGAGGATCACATAGTACCAGAGTTCAGCATTATAATAGTTCTTAATAAAAGTTGTTTTATTCTATGTTTTCAACATGACTTAGCAGCCTTCTGTAGCTATTTTTTTCCCTTACACATCTAAGGGAAGTAGTGCAGTTGCATAAAAATTGTATAAACTCAAAGGTTTATGTCTCAATATTTTGCAGTTCTGATGAATACCTAAGGGTCTTTGAATTAATTTGTTCACTGTTATAGTAAATTTGTAAACCTGATGGTCTGCACTGACCATCGTGCAAGCACCTCGTTTTGGGGAATAGGCTGAAATTTAGTACAATCACCTTAAAATTCCCTTGTCTGGGAGATATTATTGCATATTTTTGCACTTTACATATTTTCCATATTTTTGCACTTTACATATTTTGGTAAAGATCTTATTTAATCTTTCCCAGGAGAAGGAGAAAATAATCTACTCACTGATTAATTTTCTGAGTCTCAGGATACCTGGGGATTTCACATTCAAAGTATTTCAGTTTTAAAGTATGCAGATGGATATGGTGTGAAACTTTCAAAGGCTGTGTAGTCAATCAACTAAATCAGCAAGACTTTTCTGAAATTCAGAATCCCAAGGTAATATATTCTTAAAGACTATCTGTGGGTTTCATTGATTGCTAAGGATTCAATAGTTAAAAAAACCTCCCAACCTTGTACATGGTGGAATGTTTCAGAAATTTTAGCCAGCATGATTTTGAATTCTTGATTTTGTTTAATTTCAGTGTTGCTTCATGTGGTAATAATTTCTATATCTTTGTGTTACATTTCAGGGGTGTTTGGAAGAACATGGTCATACTGATGTTCCAGTAAAAGAATGAGAAACTTTTCTGTTTTATTAGTGATCTGAATATGCCTGAAGTGTGTAGATATGAATTTGTATGTGACATGCGGTGACATGATGTGACAGCATATTGATTGTGGACACTGGTGAGCATTTACTTCTTACTTAATGTTACAATTTTTGTGGTTTGGTCCATGATGGCAACCATAAATCACAGATAAAACAGAAGCTTCAAAACTAATGGATTAAAGAGAAAAGCATATGTTCCTGGGAGGTTATAAACTGTTTTAGAAAAGAGAAGCAGAAAGTGAAGGGGTTATAGGGTCTTGGAAGGAAAGTATCCTTCAGCTGCTTTTGATGGAGCTGCTGGATGTTGGCCCCACTGATTGACTGCAGACAGCAGGGATGGCTGAGATACAGAAACTGATTCCCTAAGTTGCAGGTGTTTAGCCTCTAACCCTCTATGTTTTCTTCACCTGTAAAGACAACAATTTCTTCACCTGTAAAGACATCAGACAAAATCCATAGAAACTTTACGATACTGGTTCAAATGAACAGTCTTTTTCTGCCATGAGAATAACAGCATAGAAGATGGCCACTGAAAGTCATTCAGTTGATTTGGAAAATTAAGGTAATTACAGAATGACAGAATCTTAGAACTGTTAGGGTTGGGAGGGACCTCTGGAGATCCTCTAGTCCAAGACGTCAAGGCAGTGCCACCTAGAGTAGGTGACAACCTTCTTACTTTCCAAATGAAAATGTAATTGTTTTGGCTATTAAAATATATTGTATTCCTTCACCAGAACCTGTGTAAATATAAAGTTTCCAGTCCAAAATCAACAGATTAGTGTTTTAGTTCATTTTGTTACAGGAAGACCAATACTCTGTGTAAAGACTTCACTGTTATGTGAAATACATATTAGATTCTCGTTCAGATGTCATGTCTTCATGTCATCTTATATGACATGAAGAAAATACATGACTTACAAAGAAAACATTTTGAATTATCTGTACTGTTCTTACATCTTTTCATGCAGATGAATTGTATATTTTTTTTCCCTAGGTCATACTTCATCCCATGAAGAAATAACACAAGGCATCAGCTGAATATCTTGATAAGGAACAAGATGTAAAGAGAGAAAACAAAGGAAGTGACAACTCAAATCTGAAACATCTCTGGCTTGGAGAAATCAGTCAGGTCTAACTTGGTGACATGCAAAGCTAACCTCTCAATACTCTCCTATTTTCTTCCCAAAACTATATTCTTTTTGAGACAGGAAACCTTTTATTCTTTCACAAAGATTTCAGAGTTAAGATCTCAAAATCTTTAGTGCTTAAAAGGGTTGTTGCTTCTTTCTTTTGAATGGTTTTGAATTCTTTTAAAACAAAACCTAGACAAAAATTAAAAATTTCAATTTTTACAAAACAGATCAAATCAAGTAAATGCTGACCATTAAATTCAGGAATTGAATATAACTGGTTAAGAATTCTAAAATAGAGTGAAATTCATTGCAAACACATGGAAAGAAAGAGAATGCATTACCTTATGAAGATCTGGGAAGAAAGTATTTGTTGATTTGAGCAGGGAATAACTGCATTATTCATGAGTTTTCCTTTTACAGTATTTCTTTTAAAGACCTGCTTGTCCTAGTTGACATGTGCACTATCATCTAAAGAAACAAGATTCTCTTCCCAGCTGGAAAAAAAGAATACAAATTTCCAGCAACTCTGAGCCTTTCAAAAGTTTATTTTATTTTATTTATTTATTTTATTTATCTCTATCCACTTTTTAGGTGGCCTCCTTTTAATTCACCAGGAGCTGTGTCGTTTGGAGAGCCAGAAGGAGTATTGGATAATGCAGCAAACAGAGGAGCATGTCCCCCATACTCCATGATAATATTTGCTGTTTTTTTTCTTATTGAGATCAGCTACTTTTCCTCTAATCTGTGATGAGTGATGATTGTGTGCATTCTCAAACTGATTTGTACTTCTTTTGACCATGCTTTACTCATCTCCAAGTGTGTTTGGAGCCAGTTTCATTACAAAAAGACCCTTTATCATCAGAAGCTTTGTGAAACTGTGGTATCTTTATTGCAACAGAAATTTTGAACAAAATATTATGTGATAGAAAATGTGTGATTATTCTTAATTTTAAAATGTCAATCCCAATTCAATACTTCTTGGATATTTGTATTTCCTGTGGGACAGAACTGTTGATTCTTCAACTGAGGTTAAGCCTGGAAATGTACAGTACTTCAGCGTTTTGTCACTAATATTAATCAAGTTACATTTTCTTTCTCAGTTCTGATAGGCAGAAGGTAACTATTAAAGGAATTCATAATTTTCAGTATGTTGCTTTTATGAATCCAGCTGCTGGGAGCTTCATTATCAAGCCTAAACTCCATCTAGGGTTTAAAGTGTCATATTATACCAATCCTGTATTTAATACGTGAAATAATTACTATTTAGCTTTCCACTACAATAGGTAGCAGATGAAAGGTAATAGGAGAAAATATGGTGTTTGAAATTTAGTGCAGGTTGAAAATCTTGCTGTTCTTATAGCTAAATGGAAAGAGACACACTAGATTTATTATGACATTGAGAGTTCCCTGAATTGCAGTCTCATGTGGTCATCCACCTGTCAGATGTGCCCTTGGGGCTCATAATCAGACGTGCAACTGCTGTGGAACTGCATCAGGGATGAGGCTAGAAATGAAGTATTTTCTGTGACACACAAGTAGATGTATGCTCACCAGGCTGTCTTGTCACTTAACACTTCATTGACTCTTATCCGCTGTCTGATGCTGGAGAATCTTCACCTCCTTTTCCCATTTTATTCTCAGTGACGTTTTGCAGTATTTGCCTCCAACTTCCTGTCTTCAGGTTCCCTGATTACCATCTACAAAAAGGTAGTTGGCTTCCATTTCCAGCCATAAGCTTTTGTTCCACCAGTAACCAAGAATATTTGAGCCGTAATACAAGCAGACATATATCTTCACCAGTCAAGGATTCAAAACTTCCCAGCGACTGATATGAGGTTCCACTGCATCCTTAATATGAGAGACCTCTCCAAGGGCCTTCAGGCCTATGTCATAGGCTAATGTACCTGACAACACTCTTTTGCTGATCTTTACAATCTAATGATGGACGTTGGATTGTGGGCTGGTGAAGAACAGATGCTTTTTGTTCTAAGTAGAAGATAGTCCCTGTCCTAAAGTGATCGTGGTCAGGTAGATCAGATGGGTAGAAAGCTGAGACAGAAAATGCATTTCGTGGAAATGTATCAATGGTTTGCAAAGTTTGCTGTGCTTACTTTTTCAGTTGGTTTGTTTTTGAGAAGAGAAGATCAATATTTCAAGGATAAAACGACTTTTGGAAGAGTGGGTAGAACAAAACAGAGATTGAAGAAGCTCTGAAACAGTAATCATAAAATCATTTATGTGGCAAAAGACCTCTAAGATCAACAACACCAGCCATTAGTCTAGCACTGCCATGTCCACCCTTAAACCGTGCACCTAAGTGCCACATCCACACATCTTCTAAATACCTCCAGGGATGGTGACTCAACCACATCCTTGGGTATCCTGTTCCAGTGCTTGACAATTTTTTCCATGAAGCAGGGCTTTCAAAGGGTAGCTGAACACCGGGGCAGAGATTCAAGACAGAGGGAAGGACACAATAGGGTCAGCAAATCCTGCCCTTGCTTGTAAAGACATGTGAGTCTGATCCTGGTTTGTTTTTATCTGCTTTCCTGTTCCTTGGAGTGCAGCTCTGTTCTTTTACAGAATATTTTTTCCTCTGCCCACCCCATGGATCACTGTGAAGGCAAGGAGGCAAGGGCTTGTCAGGTCCTCTTGTACACCCCAACACCCTGTTTTGGGGTGGTTGCACTGGCCCATCATGCATGTTTGCACCGCTGCTGGCATGAAAGCTGGGAAAGAAGGATGTTTGAGGTGACATTGAGGAAGTGCTAATTTTGTCATGATGACATCTCCTGTTTTCTAGGGCAGTGTTGAAAAGCAGGACTAGTGACCATGGAAGGTCCTGGCAGTGCTGATGTTTCCATGTGTCCTGTACTGCCCTGGAGCTTCAAGCCATAATGGCCAACCCAAGTGTGCCAGTCAGCGGAGAGCAGACATTTGTTTTAACTACATTTTGCACGTTCAACTGGCTGGAGAACTTGCTAATTTTAGAGATATCTTGGTCCATGTTCAAGAATATATAGATTCAAGCACAATGTCTACTGGCTATCTACTAAGTATAACTAATGTCTTTGCAGAATATATCTGTTAGCCTTCCTTAAGACGCCCTATTTTGATGCCAGATGACAACATTACAAAAGACAATATTTTTTTATCTTTAGAGCATTTTGTTTGCTACACCCAAGTGCTTACAACAACCAAATGATACTCATTGTCTCTGGTCATGAGTCAGCACATGTCTGTGGGGATAAACTGGTGGAAAAAGACTGTAATTTCTTTTATAAAATGGTGATGGACACTACAGACAAATATTTTGAGGAATGTTAGTAGCTGGAAAGTATTTTGCCATGTGCCAGCAAGTTAAAAACTGAGTGGTGACAGGTCTTACTTACTGGAGCTCTATGTAGCTGTGGGGAGCTACTTGAGGAGTTCCTAGGGAGCTACATTGACATGCCTGCTTCTGTGAGCCCAGCCTTGTCTAGGGTGCCATGCAGTGGGTGTAACTGGAATATCTATAAAGGGAACATGTAATCCATCATGATGCTGTGCTTGCATGAAGTCATTGCTTTTTGCTGTTCAGGGCGTGTTGTGGTGCAAACTCATAACACTCTTAATGGAAGGTTTATGCAGGGCACCATGCAGCAAGAGAGCTGATAAATGGACTTCATTGGTGCCCTTGTGGAAGAGCAGATTGTGCCTCAGTGTTAAAAATAACCTCCATTTTGTTTGTTTGAACAGAGATTCACTGGGGTTTTTTTGCACTCCACAGAAATTAACGCCATATTTTCTGAGGCTGGAGAGATAATCTATAATGCTGTATATAGTTTGTCTTATCATTTAATTAGTTAATTATGTAGCAGGCCTTTATAAGAAAAGCAATATTTGTCTTTTGTTACCAGGAAAGGGAAAATGCTTTTAAATTAGATTGGTTTAAAGCAAGGACAATACCTTAAGCATACAGTAAATAATGCCACTGCATAGCTTACCTGGAGTTGCTTTGCTGCCCAGCTGCTGTACATTTCAAATCTAAACAAGCCAGAACTTCTAAGTGTCATCATAGATTTACTTTATTTATCCATAACTTTTTTTTTCATCAGATACCATCACTCTGGTCATGTGTAATATCAGTGATTTCCAGAAAGAGACAGAGGCCCCTGCTGGCAGAGATTAGCTTTGCTGAAGCAGTTTGTATTATTTGCAGCATCAAATGGTTCAACACACAAACTTTTCTCCTCAGTGAGTTGTACCAGGATTTCAGTGTCATCAGCTTTCACTTTGCACATAATCAGACAGGAGCTATATAAGAGAAGGTACTCTTGACAAAGCAACCTATTGTAGGAGTTTTGCTCCAAGTGGATTAAAGAAATGCTTAAATTTCAAAGATAATCATGGGGACCTTTCATAGGGACTGTAGATTTTTTTTTTTAGGTTGATTTAGAGGTTGATGTGATAATCATCAGACCTGCAGACAGAAGCCTTCTCAGGTATCGCTAGTTTTGCTTGAAAATGTTGGTAAGCTATTATCTTCTCTCTAGTCTGGTGACTGAGAGTGGTATCTCAGTTTGGCAAACAAAGTGGCAGGCTGTCTTAGGCTTACAGTTTGGCAGTCCTGGAAAAGTGGTTGTGAAATTAAATCCTGTAAGTTTTTTCTGCACCTTTTTGTTTTTTGGTTTTTTTGTTTTTTTTTTTTTACAGATCCATTGTGAAATCATGAATAAGACTGACAAAGTTCTACAGTGAAGTCAAAGAGAATTGGCTTCCAGTACTGTTTCGGTTGGACAGGTTTTTAGCTCTTTATTAGATGCAACCAGATTAGACACATTATACCTTTATTTAAGAAGGTTCTCATCAATGTTTTTTTCAAGGCTATTTTCAATAATTTTTTTCAGTGGCATGAGACACAAAGAGAATGAAGGGAATGTCTCAATGATACATGTAGGAAAAATTAAGCAAAAAGTCCAACCTGCTGTCTCCAAGCTCTGGTCTTTCATCCCTTAGAAACTGCATCTGATGTTAAAAAAAAATGACATCTTGAAAATAATTTTAGATGCTTATATAAATTATTATAATATAAACTACAAGTGATTTCTTTCAATGTCTCAAACATAGTTTTCTGTGGTAGAAATTACCTCAATACACACATTTCAAAATTTTAGCAATTGGATCTTATCTAATTTTGGGCCAAGTCCTCATCTGGCCTCATGCCTCATATGATATTCTATGATCAGCAAATAACAGTATGCTTTAATTAGTCTGGGACAGATATTCCAAGAGTTAATTAAAGTTTGATGCAAATTTGTCATTAAGTGATTTATCACCCTTTCTGGTTCAAAGAGCCAGATGTGAAATTCTCATGTGCTCCTACAGCCCAATCAACCTCCTTTCAAGTTCACTGGGTCTCTGTTCTGGGTTCAGTCAGGGCCCATCAGATTCCTGGTGGGATGCTTTGGAGCAACTCAATGTAAAGAATATGTAACCAGACAGCTCTGCTCCTTGGCAGACCTTCAATATTTGATAAAGGAAAAGAATGGTTTTTTCCACTTGCTGGAATATTGCCAGCAATAGCAAATGCTGAGGGGAGGATAATGTACCTTTAGGTGTCAGGAGAACATTATCTCAAAAACAGACAAAAAAAAAAGAAAGAGTGAAGGGATAGAAGGCTTGGTGAAATAAAAATGAATTGAGGAACTTTACTGAGGAGGTTGTTGAAGTTATTTTACATTACTGTTACTTTATTGATGTTTGTCATCAGGTGCTGAATTAGTCCTATCTTATAAGCTTCTAGAGGTTATGAACTTCTGATTGGAGTAGGTGGTAAACAGCGCTTGTCTGCACTGGCAGGATACATGTGTTCCCTGGAGGTTTTCCAAATTACACAGAAGAAACCAGTGCCTCAGGATAAACTAATAGATATTATTTTAGTCTGTTGAGTTCACCACTTCAAGAATGTGTTTTGTTGTTGCACAAGCTTGATAAAATCACAGGCAAAACAGTGGAATTTACACTAACAACTCCTATGGTTCCTGTGGTTTCGAGCTGTATCTCTTTTCTTTATTTTTGAAAACTGTGTGGTCAAAATATATTTTACTGTCTGTCCCCTTATGTGCTTCACAGAATTTTAGGAGCTTTCCACTTTTTGCAAGGCAGCTGCTTCACATGTTACAAAGATGTGGTTGGAATTCTGGTGTTTATAGTTAGTGACAGTATAAATTTTTGTGTGTCATTGAACATGTATTGGTTTAGGGGTGTAAAGTTGAAGTGGGTGAACATACGAAAATATTTCGTCCTTGTTGCATGCAAGTCCTTTAGTCACCTAAACCCCATATGCAGAGATTAGGAATGTAATTGAGTGAGATGTTCTTATCAGGTTTACTTGTAAGGCTGAGCCCTGTGTGAGCAAACAGCAAAGGAGGGAACACTTTTGGTTTCACTCCGTGTGGACAAGCAATATTTCTGAATCTCAGATGTGGCTGAATAAGGATCTGATTGTGGCCAATTTGGTGGATGCCAGTCCCCAAAAAGCCCTTCTGTCTCCTTGGTCCAGGGCCAAACTACCAAGGCGTGTGTAGCTCTAGGCTTTCTCAGTCTCTGGTTTTCAGGGGAAGGTAGGTGCTGTTCTGCTTTGAAAAAGGCAGTGTGCTCTTCAGTGTGTTCATGGTGTCTAAATTCTTGTGCCCTTCTTCCCTGCTCAAATGAGGTGCACTGGTAAGATGTGGACTTACGTGATCATTTCCTCCCTACTGTTTCCAAGCAGGAAAATTTCTAAGCCCCTGTTAACAAGCCTGAAGATTTGCTTTGCTAAGTTTTGTGACAGCTTGGTCATAACAGCCAGCATTGACCTTATTCTGTATTTCAAATGTGGTTGCACTCAAATGCAATGGATGTGAGTCGGTTTCTTTCTGGAAACCCAAGCTAAAAAGCATTCCATGTTTATACCACCTGGTGCCACACCACATCTCCCTCAGTGCACACCTCTGTTTTGTTGGGGATTTTTGCAGATAAGAAAGCTTTCCTAAAATAGATTCACTAAATAGGCACACCTCTGTTTTGTTGGGGATTTTTGCAGATAAGAAAGCTTTCCTAAATAGATTCACTAACAAACAAAAAAAAAATGTCTTTCAGAAAAAACAGAATTTAAAATGGATCTGATTCTTCAATGCCATTCCCACACATTTTTTGGTATGGTAATGGCTGTTCTTGATGTGAGCTTTCATGGCTGCAGTATCCCTTTTCAGTACATTCATGGGGAGATTTCTTCAATCATTACCACTAGGTGATGTCAAAACTTTAGTGTCTGATACAGGAGAAAAACTGGCAAACTGCATTTCACTTTGGATGTTATTCAGCAAATTAGTGATATGTAAATAAACTGAAAAAAGTCAAGAGAAGTCAGCAATGTGTTGCCACCACAAACATGTATTTCACACTTTTTCTGTATCAACATTTTAATAGAATATGAGTGATTGCCTCCTTTCCTTACAGGTAGATCTTGCCAGTTTGTACGTCAAGATGGGTGCCAAGAACATGCCCACAGTGTTTTTGCTGACAGATGCCCAAGTTCCAGATGAATGCTTTCTTGTGCTGATTAATGACTTGTTGGCATCAGGTGATTAAACCAACAAATTTCTTGAAAGATCTTTTCCAATGACAAATGATCTGTGTTTTCCTTGAACTTTAAAGAGATTATTTCTCTTTCAAGTATTTGTAAGGAGAGATTTTAGAGAGGCCATATCAAGTCATCTGACCTGAGCATTAAGTCAAATTTGATTAAGAAAGCATGGCCTGTTGAGGAGACAAATTGCTAAGGCTTGTCGTGCAAAACTGTATTGATTTGGGAGGAAATGAGAATGTTTCTTTGACTTAATGTTATTTTTGCTTTGGTGTGATTTCACTAACTTGAAGCAATGTCATCATGACTGTACAAGTGTAGCATTTAGCAATGAAGCTTCACCTATGTTTTGAAGATTAGAGAATCTGGAATCTGAATGTGGGGGTGTGGGGATAAGATGGAAGAAAAAAATGCACCTCTGGACAGCTGGAGTGCATCTTGAAAGAATTTTTTGTATATTTACTTTTGCAACCAGACTAGTGAACAGTTTAAACAGCCTGTGGAAAAAAGAACCACCATTCTGAAGGGGACATCATTTAGAAGTGAACTTCCTATCAGGGAAAATTCAAAACAAAGTTATTTCCTATCCCTTAAAAAAAAAAAAAAATTTTTTTTTAAAAAAAAATTTTTTTTTAAAAAAAAAAAAAAAAAAAAGAATCGTCCTTTTAGGCAAAAAGACATAGGGATAAGGAGGAGACTGTTTTGTTACTAGATATATGTAGCATCATACTGTAGCTCTGGTTATGTGCTTAAACCCAGTTGGGCTAAATAGCATGTAGAAGATTATGTGTCAGTGCTACCTACACCTTTGTCTTTTCACAGGAGGGGCTCCAGATCTGGTCAGTTTATCACTTCATCCTGCAGTGATGAAGACATGAAGGTCATAACTGCAGCAGTTAGAAAAGAAGTCTGAGCCCTGGGCCTGATGGACATCAGCGAACACTCCTGGAGGTGATTCCTGAGGCTGTGGCTGCAGTAGAAAGTAAGGCATATTTCAGAGGCAAGAAACAGTGATGAGCTGATGAAAATAGCAACATATTTCAGTTATCTCATAACCCAGCATATATTGGCATACTTTTCTTGAAAGCTTACTTGCTGATGTGTGGCACCGAATTTGCCTCTCCTGTGTTACCTCTGTAATAACCTGCCTGTGTGGAGGTTGGTGTACACCAAGTTTTGCTCCTAGATCTGGCTGTAGACTTCCTGCCTGTTCACAGGAAATCACACAGCTGCTGTGTGTCTCAGTTTCATGTCTTATAACATAATGAGGCACTTCAGAGAGAAGATGTTCATGAGGAGTCCATGGTGCTGTTAATGCAATTGTAAATACTCTTCCTGCTTATACACGTAGTAATTCTGTACGTGTACTCAACTCTCAAACTTTTACACAAATGATTGGAATTTCACAGGAAATGTTATTTTTTTCTGCTTTTACTATGTCATATAAAACTGGAAAAATTAAAGTACATATGTAGGTGTTTTCAGATTTAAAACTGTTTAGCAGTACACAGTATGATACCATAATTGCAACAATTGTCTCACCTAAACTCTGTTTTAGAGACATTGTTTTGGAGGGAAACTGGAGCTCTCTCCTGAAAGCTGGAGAGCAGTAGCTGGGAAAACTGGTTTTGCAGTGGCATCTTTAGAAACTTTCAGGTTGTGTAGGCTTCAATTCACTCATCATCTGAAACATCTGTGTAGCTGATAAGAAAATGAGAAGTCTGAAAACCATTAACCCTTAAGAACGAGAATGTTTTGAAAGGGATATCTGCCTCATACCTTTTGTATTAAAATGATCTCCTTGACTGGGGATTAGAAGAGCCTTCCCATAGCAGATTATTCCACAATGATCTTCTATGCGAGTTCTGTTTCTCAATTTTCTGAGGTGTTTAACCACCACTGTTCTAAAGAGCATTCTGATTTGACTTTTTACCAAGCTCTTATACTTTTTAACATACCACTTTCTCTTTTTCTCCCCCTCCTCTTCCCTTTTTTAAATCCTGCTTAGGTTTTGCTGAAGTTCCCTCCTAACTCTAATTTTGTTACCATTACTTCTTCATTCCACAAATTTATTTTGCAACTTAAAGGCCAATGGAGACTTGTATACAATCTAGTGTGACATCTTCTGTATAATTTTCTATTTTACAGACTCCAGTGACATGTTCAGTAGTGGTGCTTACCTTCTGCATTTTTATTTCTGACAGTGCTATTTGCCTCTGTTTCATTACCATTGCGTTTGTATATTTTTATAAGAAAGGACAGGGAAAAGTTACTTCTAATACCTCTCTTCATTTTCTCCTCTCACATTTTTACCCTTTATGCTTTCCTTATTCCCATAGTAATTTCTTATATTCTTTTCTTTTCTTTCCCTTTTTTTTTTTTCTTTTCTTTTTAAGGGCTTTTTAAAGCCAGCTTTCAAACTCCTTTTACCTTGCAACAATTTCATCAGACCCCTACTGTGCAAATTAGCACTTCTGTAGGCAAGAACAGGAGATACCTATTCATGTTTCAGGGGAGCAAAGTAATGACATTATAGTAGTGAAGGAGACATAAATTTTGTGAGTTAACACACTGCTAGATATCCATATGAAATTTTAGTTAGTGCAGGGTGACCTATCACCTCCTCATTTCCCTAGATTTGAATAGAATACTAATATAATGAGAAAGAGAACAAAAGAATGGATTCAGACAGCTTCATGTTAAAGCTCAGTGAAGTGATATAGTCTAATTTTTCCATTTCATTTTAGAAAAATCAACATCCTACATTAAGCCACATTTTCCCTTGAGCTCACTTATAATCTTACATCCTGCAGTTGTGTTTATGATGAGGAGTCTGTAGCTCAGGAACCAAAACTACACAGTACTGTTATTTGAATCTCTTTGGTTTTGTGTTGGTTTTGTTTTGCTTCTTTTCAGTCTGATGTTACAACCAATTCTGTTGTCAATGTACTGAGAACACACCATGTAGGTGCAAATTTGAGTCGAAATTATGTCAGGTGAAGACAATGGGTGATACCATTATAAAACATTGGTCCACAACTGAAGGGTATCTGATAGGCACCTGAGAATTTCAAAAACTTTCATAGCAAATGATGACATAAATTCTAAAGGAATAATGATGCTCAAACAAACAAAGTTGATGAACACTGTAGATGTTAATGTGCTGATAGGTCTAAGGCACAAGATGAGGCATTTCTGGAGCTCAGTCATTTACTTGGGTTCTAGAATTTTTTCAATATCCTAAATTTCTGTGCAGTAATCACTCTTAAATACTCTGCACATCACCAAAATTTCTTGGAAAAGTAAAGGCCAGAAGAAGCAATTGTTTCTCAAAAGCATGAATATGATGAGATCAGACAGTCTTGCTGTCTCTGGAGCTGCATCTGATTTTACTTTACTTTACATTACTTTTTTGGTCATGGTAACCCTTCAGCGTTTCCCCAAAGATGTGAACACCATGCCTGAATGCCTTGCAGCCCTCATGCCCTACACAAGCATACCCTTAAATGAACTCTTTCCAGTAAGTATGCTCTTTGCAGCATTTCATCTTTGCGTGTTTTCCAGGTTCTCACTTCAGTCTCCTCAGTGCTCTTGAACCTTACTATACATTTCAAAGTCAGACATGATTTTTCTTTTGGACTGAATCTCTATTATTCAGTCCATGTGCAGCCAGTTTTTTTCCTGAGCTGCTGATGGGTTCTTCAAATACTTGCTCCTCCGTCCTTGAGCAAGTTTCTTCATAGTGTATTTTCCTCATATAATGTTTGCAGTCCCTCAGTGGTTGTTGAACTAAAGAACTAAATTTTCTGGTTTTAGGGGAATGCCATTTCTCCAGTTTCCTTCCAGCTTGTCATGACTACTTTAGTCATCACATCCTTATAATGGTCTCCTCTTCTATAGTCCTGTCAGGATTTAGCTGGCTCCCCATTTTCTATAGAATTTAGTAGTACAGTAATTTCATGCTTCAACCAGAATTAAAGTCAAACATAGGCAGAGTGGGTGTCCTGCATTGCCACAGGCAATCTCGTCCATATTTTTATTATTTCTTTACTTTTAAATTATTGTCTTTCATTTCAAAATCCTCTTTCATTAGGACACATTAGCCTTTTCCTTGTGGTTTGTCTTGCTACTGACAGAACATCTATTTTTATCCATGAATCTGAGAGGAACTTGTGAAGCCCCATCAGAGCTCAGTTTTGGCCAGCTTTCATGGTTTTTCCTTTGAGGGCATAAATACACATCTATCTGCTCAAAGGCTTAAATCTCAGCCAAAAAGAACTATGTTTTTAGGGTTTATGGTTCTGTGTTAAACTAATGCTGACCCCAGATTTGTTTTGGGTTTTGGTTTTTTTGGTTTTTTTTTTTTTTTTTGTTGTTTGTATTGTTTGATTCAGTAGGGAGTAGCTATCGAGGATTTCTAAGTTCTGTAGCACAGAAAACATCTGTTTCTTCTGTTGGCAGGCTCTTACAGAGTTCCTGTTTCTGTATGAATAGCTCCAGGGTTTTCTGATTTGGATGTCAGCCATCTCTTCTTGAGCACTCAGAGAGCTGACTTTTAAGGATACATCTGTATTAGTAAAATTATGAAGGGCATTTTGTGGTCCTGAGGACTAGTAGCATGAAAAGGCTGGTATCCATATGGCTTAGCTTTACCCATGCTCTACTCACAAAATGATGGTGGTAGCATAGAGCTGGGCAGGACTAATTCCTGGTCTGTGCAGCCCCTGATTTCTGCAACAGCATTGCTTAGTTTCATACGGGAAAACCATGAGAGTGCACTGACAGTTAAACAGGATGGGCCCCGTCAGACCAGTGACCAAGTATGTGCCAAGGTGCTGTTTAGTTTTCTCTCTTGCTCTGTTTGAAGCACTTAGTGAACCTAGAGGGTCTGCATATTTGAGATGAGCAGGAGGAGGCTGAGCCAAAAAAATGAAGTGTGAGATGCACATCTGTAGTGAGAGTGACATGTGTGAGGCTCAAATAGACTCTTGAGAAAAGAGGAGAGTTGTGTTCTTAGGAATAGTGAATGCTACACGGAAGTTGATACTGATTTCACAAGATAATGGTGCTTTTTTCCCCAATGATCATCTTCATTACTCCATTCTGTGTTTAAATCTCAAAAATCCTCAAAGAAAAGGATGTGTCTATCTTTGAAAACATACCACATCTTTCTATTTCTAGATTAAATACCTTCACTGTGATATTTATATCCTGGTTGTCTTGCAAGACATTCTCCATTTTTTACATGGAGAATTTCCTATTCTTTGGTGTTTTTTCCTTCTGTCAAATTAAACTGTGATGTATGGCTTGGACAAAAGATAAATGTTTTCAAAATAAGACCCTCTTGCTTATGCAAAGATTGTACAAAATGTAGTCAGTAATAATTACTCAATTTTCCTCACAGCTCTCTTGCTAGCAGATCACATGGCATCTTCATTATTCTGTGTGCAAAGCAAGCAGTTCACAAGGTCCTTTGTAGTATAGAGAATTCACTGGGGAGAAAGCAGATGAACCCTGAAAACATGCCATATCAAATCTATGCCTGGTGTGAATTTACCAAACTTCACTAAAGCTAAAGGAGAAAGAAGGGTTATGCTGCGGTCAGGATCTGGTTACATTCTTTCTGTGACTACCTTTCCAAGTATATGCCGTATCCTATACTTTTGTTCACAAAAAGTAATTAACAAATTGATAGTTATCTAATCAGGGTATTATATTATATCCAGGGCTGTGCTGGAATTTCCTGCCTAACAACACAGTATAGTAAAAATCTCTTAGCTATGTGTTTTAAGGAAAAATAATGGAAATTTTGAATAGTGTGTCACAGTTTGAGCTCCAGGGCCAGATATTCCAAGAAGTAATTTATTAAATGATTGAGAAATTGTTCTTCTACACTACATTCTGTCACAATAAACGACAAAGTTTTTGTGTAAGTAATTTATTTTACCTATTACTGCATTTTTATTGGATTTGATAATTTCTCTTCATTCCCATTGCAATTCATTCCCATGAATTGCAGAATTCATTTACTTTCTCTCTTCTTAGCCTATTTAACATTTTAGTTCAATTGTTACCTACTACTTTGTAAACCTGCACTTGTAAAATTGTATTTGCACATTTGAATACATCTGCCAAGGGCAAGGAGAGAACGAGAACAGAGGAGTTCTGGGTATCTGTTAGTGAATCTAGAATTCAGATGCTAGAATAAGGTTTAAAGCAAACAATCCTAAAAGCCCAGTATTGCCTTCTCAGGGGTCTGCA
This sequence comes from Onychostruthus taczanowskii, assembly GCF_017590055.1. NCBI lineage: Eukaryota > Metazoa > Chordata > Aves > Passeriformes > Passeridae > Onychostruthus > Onychostruthus taczanowskii. Next base: position 263,573 of record NW_024503568.1, on the reverse strand, counting down.
GTTCATATAAATTAATGCAGCTCCTTATATATGCAAGTAATTATTCTAAATCACTCCTAACAAATTACATTGGATAGGGAAAGCATCCTCTCCCCTAAAGTTCAGTCTACGATAGATATAAACAGCAATCATTCCATGCAAACAATTTTTCAATAGTCAGGGAGATTAAAATGTTGCTTAGAATATAAGACTAAAGAAAATACTAAATTCTGATTTTTTTTTTTTTTTTTGGCAAATGGCCTGAGACTTTGATTTGAACTCTTCTTACAGTCCAGTACTTAGAGAGTTAAGTCCAAATATGAGCAGTGTGAGGAGCGTAGGCGGGTGTAGCAGATGAAACTCAAGCAAGTCTGTGTATGGTTTGCAGCTTTGGAGGTGTGAGAGATTCAGTTTGGCACCACTGCTACAGCAAGGGCACTTGGAACTGCACATCAGAGCAGGGACAGGGCTCTCCAGGTTCTCCATTGCTGCTGCTGCCATAGCAGGGATGGTGTGCAGGTCTGAGAAGGCGGCCACTAGGGGAATGAAGAGGAGAATATTTGGTTCCCCAGGCTTCAACACTGCTCACCACGAGTCTTGGTGTTACAACTGAGAACAGAATTTTTTCAGAAAATGAGGTGATATGGGGGAGAAACATCTAACTGAAGGATACATAGTGTAACCAAGAACCAAATTCAGAAAACTCAATAATGTCCAAGAGTTGTGAAACAGACCTAGCAGATTCTTCCCTTACATTTTCTCCTCTTTTCTGATTCAGAGTTTTGTGGTAGAGACCATTTATTCGTGTATCTTTTTGTTTCTTCTGTGTGTGCCCATCTTTATCATCTGCAGTAAATTCCAAGATCTTTCTGTGTCTTTGTACCGTTTCAGTATAATTTTCACCACTTGGCTGGAATTCTACTTGGGCATTTCTGCCATTTGCCTCTTCAGACATTCAAAGTAGATTATTCCTTCTGTACCTTAAGCCAACTTGTTGATTGGCCCATCTTTGTAACATTCCTGGACAACCTGGGTATTCTTTGTTTGACTTGGTTCTACTATCTAGATTATTTACATAAACTCCTGTATTGTGTTTTCTAGTGCAGATATGTATTTTTAGAAACTATGAGATAGTGGCAGTTCTTTTCCGTCTTCCACTTTATCTTCTTTCCAGACACCATTGAACCATTTTCCATTGTTACTATCTCCACATCACTTTATCTCTTCTGGCTGCCTTAAAATTCAGTGAAGTATTGAGCCAGGTCAACCTCTTCCTTTCATTGCTTCTTTTTTTTACTTCTTTTCTTTCAATTTTCTGCTCTTCTTCCTTTTTTATCCAGTTTTTTCTTATAGGAATGTCAATTCCCAATTAGCTTAAAGGAAGAATAAACTTGTTGCTTCCCTGTCATGCCTGAGGGTTCTCCTGGCTCTTGTGGCTGTTGGACAAGTTATAAACTCTTCTGAAACCTTTTGGATGTTTTCTATTGGAATTAATAACATCAGTGATATATAGTTTGAGAGGCCCTGCACAATAAAAATAGCTCCTTTAGTAAGAAGCATAGAGGAGAGTCTCCATTCTTGTCTTAACAGCCTGATGTCTGTCATTTTACCAATTAACCAAGAGCATATACAGTAGCTGCAGTAAGGAGGTTCACAGAATCAGCTGAGGACTAGAACAAATCTTCCTTCTCAAATGCAAGCTGCTTTGTGTAGACCTAGTCAAGACCCAGTCAGAGTTTTATTTTCCTTTGAATATTTTGGCCTACCCTTTTTGTACATCTCTTTCCACTTTTATTAAGAATGATCCCTTAAAATTCCCTTGCAAGCTAAGATCCAAATCTTCTTTTCTTCGTACTCTTTTAGAGGGGTTGCACTGCACATAAAGAGGCTTAAATAGATTTAGAAACTCAATAACAGGGTTTCTGTCACCATGACCAGCTGAATGAGCACCTTTTGGCTGTCTGCATGCCAGCCAGTCCCTGTGCCTGCCTTATCATCTATAGCTATCAAACTGAGAAACTGGTACCGACATGGAGAGAGCGGAAGGAAGCTACAGAAGTGCCATGTTTGTTCAAGGGAAAAGGAGCAAAACCTATTTACCCAAGGTTGCTGACAAAGTTTATTGGCTGCTAAATTTGGCTTGGAGCCTCAGCTGTGTTCAGGCTGGTGCTGGACCATGGTTCATTGCACGCCTCTCTTTGAGGGCCTCAACTTGCCCTGTGATTCTTTTCTCTCCCTGTTCCCTCCCTCCCCTCTGCAGATTGTCCTGTGTTCCTGTCCCATCCATGCCATGCTGGGAACTTCCCAGCCATAGTTAACTGCCCTGCTATTGACTGGCTTCCTCAGTGGCCATGGGAAGCCCTTCCCTTCAGCAGCAGGAGGTTCATTGAGGGAGCTGAGGGAGTTGAGGTACAGTTTCAAGCTCGTCAGTTTCCTAAGAAAGCAATGGAGATCACTGAAAGATTGATAACTGAATAAGCTTGGGAAAAACAACGCTCTTTTTACTCCTTGCTGCATACTTATTGCCTTTGGTGTTGTTCAAGTTCATCCCTGCTAAAAGTTGAATTTTAATGGTATGTCACTGCCTGGTTCCTTCAGGAGATTTCAGGGAGCTGTCTAGCACAGGCAGTGAAGTGAGGGGAAAAGAAGCACGTAATTCATAACACTGTCTTTGCAGAATCCTTTTGTCCAAGTCTTTTTAGGATCTTATACACACAGAGTTCATTTAACCCTTTCCAATGCAGTTAAACATATTCACTAGAGCTGTAGCAAGTAAGGCTGAAATACTGCTGTGCACAGTCCAGGTGAACCAAAGACTTCTCCATCTATTCAACAATTAGACAGGTAGAATTTTCCCCTGGAAAGGCAATCCGTGGCACCACATGACAAATGCATTTAGCACATTAATATCTGGGCAATTATTCTCTTCTTGTTGCTGATTGATGCACAGTGAGGCAGGTTTGTTTCCAGAAAAAAACCCAAACAAACCACATGCATTAGTGAGTTTCTCTTCAGGGGAAAGGAATAATCTCAGATTCTTCTAAGAGTTTTAGCAAGCTGCCTCTGATGTCGTTCCTAGCATGGGACAACATGGAGCAACTTCCATGCTGGCAGCAAGACTGCTGGAGTTATTCGGGTAGAGCTCGAAAATGCTTAATTTCCTTCAGAGATTGCCATTGCAGAAGTTTCACTCTGGAGTGCTGTTATATTTGAGACCATTTATTTGTATAGGGGGGTTTTAATCGGGTAAGACTGAGGATTTCAGGAATTCCCAAGGAAGTGGCGTAGGGTTTTAGTTGAGTGCTGCGCCACTCTGCAGGCAACTCTGCATTTGCAGTGTTTCCCCTCCTTTCAGACCCATACAAAACACAGCAATAGTCGTGAAATGAAGGTGAAGGAGAGGGCGAGGGATGCCTGGTTCTGCTTCCAGGGGGGCGGCGGGCGCTCCCCCTCCCGGGGCCGTGCGGGGAGCGGGACCCACCCGCTCTAGGCTGCGGGGCTGCCGCTCCGGCGGCGCTCCGGCGGCACACGGATGCCTCCTGTAGGACTGCAGGGGAGGGAGAGATGCTTGCAAATAAACTTGGCATTTGTGTGTTCAATCAGCTGCTCCTGCTTTATTTTAACAGACTTCTAGTGTCATCAGGATAGTTATTTGTTGTCTAGTGAGCTGGGGGGGATATCCAATTACATTAATTTTTAATGTGATGCCAACTCCTTATTTGAAAGAAACAGATATGTTTGCATGCAGAAAGGAGATTTTTTTTTTATTTAAACATTATAATTCTTTTCTTTTTAGATAATTAATAAAGATTTCTCTGATCTTAGCAACTGTTAATGAGTTTCTGCTTTCACATTGTTGTTAACCGCTCCTGGTAAGTATCTTTCTTGTTTGATTCCCAGCAAGAGAAATAAATGTCAACTAAAAGAATGACACTGTACTGACAGGGAAGTAAGGGGTTTGTGTCATCAATGTACATAAAGCAGTACTGGGTGTGTGAGTCATGTACAGCCGATGGGGAGACCAAAAAACAAAGAGCAGAATGCAAAAATTAATAGGATGAGGCAGGGCAAAAGTTTTAAAGTGATGAGGAAAAGGTGCTCAGAACAGAGGCATTGAGGTAACAGAGAAGGTATGTCAGTGTTGTGGGTGGGGAGAGAAAGGGAGACAGGAAGAAAAAGCAAAACCGAAGCAGAATGGTAGGAGAGGTGCAAAGCAAAGGAGGAGCAAGAGGCAAGTCAAGGGAGGATGCCCAAGTTAGTAATGGGAGGGGCAACAGGACAATTGCAGAGATGTATTAAGGTATCAAAAGAACGAGAGAGGCTGGGTGGAAAAGGATCACCCTGAAGAAGAGGGAATCTTAGAGTCTGCCGTCCCCTCTCCATCGAAGATTTATAGGAGGTGGTGTCCTCTCCTTCTCTCTAGTGCTGGTGTGTTAATGTGTCATTTTGCTTGCTCCGTTTTAGATACTTCAAGAAAGTCCTTCATTTGTTCTTGGCACAGAAATCTTGTTAGCTAGTGCTCACCTGAGTCTGGCTCATGCTGTGCCTTATCATTGATCAGCAGTGTGAGGTATGCTACTGAGTGATTATTTTGGCATAATTGACACTTAGCTCCTAATTGTCTTTTTCACACTTTCAAAAAAAATTGAGCAATAGTGGTTGATAAAGGATTTTTTGTTTAGTGCTATATAACAAAATTACAGATTAATTTTAGTTAGGGTAGCTTAAAATTAAGCTAATGGGATTTTTTCTCTTAAAAGTTCAATACAAATATGGCATCATATTTATATTGCTTTAATAAAAAATGGAAAATTTCTCAGTTTAAATGGTGAAGGAAAACCATAAAAAGCTCCCAGTGATTATGGGAACTGAAAAGGTAGTTTTGGGAGGTTTAGCTTGGAGGTTTTTTCCCCTCTATCTCTTTGTTTTCAAAAAACAATTGCCCTTCTGGAAGATGCAGTTTATCCAGGGAAAGAGGTGGGTCAGGTTGAGCTCAGCAGGGAGATGGTGAGCTGCACAGTATGTTCTAGGAAGGGTGCTGCTGTGAACATCCTTTTTAGCCTGTGTGAAAGTGTCTGAACACAAAGAACAATGATCCCCCCGATCGTGGTGTCTGTTGGAAGCAGGTATTGCAAGACCCTCATCCTGGGAGGATGTGGGCCAAATGTGTGGGTTAAGGACAAGAAACAGTGAGTTCAGAGGTATTTGAAGGGAAATGGGAAGTATCAGAAATCTAATAAATTCTGATGTCTTTGATTTCTTGGGGGAGAGGAGAGGAAAAGAGCCCTCTTCTGTTTCAGTACTGAAATTGCTAAGCTTCATTTTAAAAGAGCACAAGAAAAGAACAGGGTGTAGCAGCTCTAAAATCCATGCACTGAGCTTCACGAACTTACAAAGGTGCTTTTATTCCTCATTTGATATAAGATATGGTCGACAGTATTTTAAAATAATCTGTGTCCAAATTCAGCATGACAGGCACCCTCCCTTTCTTACTTTCATCTGGTGTCACATATCACTCAGTGCAGAATAAAAGGATCAGGATTCTTACTTCGCCTCTTTGAAAATAACAACCATGTACATCTCTATGATCTTTGAGTATTTTATTGTTGCTGTCTTTTATGCTGCTTTTCTGCTGCTTAGCACCAAACAGCACCCACTGTTAAGCATACCAAGGATAAATTAATTATGCTCTTGGTTCATCATACTCCAAGATATTTTATAATGTTCAGTGTGACAGAGGCCACCTGGAGTAATATTTTGCTTTCTCTACTTGCCTCTAAAACTACCCCCTGTCCACCCACTCATGCTTCCCAGTTACCTTTTCCTTCTAGCACGCACTGGCTTTTTTTTTCCCTCAGTTTTGATAATTGCCTGCAACATGTGTCAATTTTCAGTGATATTGGTCTTTTTTGTTCTTTGTTTCAGCTAGCTCAACCTAACTGTAAAGATATTAGATTTATATATTTGATAGTAATGACTATTTTGCTTCTTGAGAAAAGATGGAGGATGCAGGCAAAATCCCTGTACAAACTACCCATAACTTGCCTCTTTTTTTATGTTGAAAGTCAATCAGCTAAGGCCTAGAGTAGAGAGATTGTATAGACTGAACTTACTTCACCCTCATATTTTCTTTCAAAATGTATATAGGTTTAATGCTCAGTTGTCTTTAGCACTAATGAATGGTTTTGATTTGTACCAGCCTAATCTTCATTTTTGGCTTCAAGCTACTTTATGTTTTCTAGTGAACTGCTGTTAAATCAGATTTTGTTACTGTATCAACTCTTTTTTGTTTGCTGCTTTTTTTTTCCCCTGCAAAGAAGGCTAAATTAGCAATAATAATTTCCTTTGCCTACAACCCTGAATGGGCATATATTGAAAAGTACAATGTAGTATTAAAAAAAAATCCTGGAGATAAATGAATGGCAGAATAAATAATTTATGCTAATGAAATTACTGCAATTAGTAGTTCCACAATGACCCTTTTAAAAGCCACAGCTGTTAATGTCAGGAAGTGCTGTCACCGCTGACCTTATCATAAGTGAAAGTGACAAATTGAAAATGCAGGGAAGACCAATCCTCAAAGAGGTCTGTTCGGGAACGATTAGTGTTTTCTGAAAACCAGTGTGAATTACAGCCAGCTGCTCTCTGGCTCGGCGTGTCTCCCATGCTGTGCCATTTTGTTAAGCTCGATAACAATAGTTATTTTGCCCCATTGAGACAAGTTGTCTCGGGCCACTTCCAGCTCTACCGGAACCCACTCCGTCCCTCGCTGATTTACAAATGAAACTGTTGTTAGAGGGCTTTTCAGGGCTGCTGAGTAGAGACCTCTCATAAGGATCATGTGTGAGGAGGCTGTCTTTCACTGGGAAGAGCTCTACTGCAGGGTGCGTATGTGTCGCAAACAATGAAAAAAGGAGAAAAGGGCTGAAATGCATTTCAGTTGGAAGCTAAATGCTGCTCAAATCTGCATGAAATGTCTATTCCTGCTGACTAGCCTTCCTTTTACAAGTGATTTTTCAAAAGATGAATTTGTGCTACTTTGCTTCCACTAATGATGTTCTGGTTTTTCCTGTTTGCAAAGCAATTTGCCTCCGCTTTCCCTAAATGCAAATCATTCTTTATTTAGTTCTTGCTTTAATTTCTGTTTTTCTGATCATAGGTGAAATAAGTATTCTTCTAAACTAGCTCAGAAAAGGCACAAGGAAATAATGAGTTTTCTTACTGAGAAAAATGGCAAGCCTTTCTGCAACAACCTGATTGTAATATTAATGATGTAGGCTTAAAACATTTGACTGCATCAACAGCCACTCATGAGCAATTTTCCCAAAGTTCCCTAAGCATTATTGACAATGCTTTGGTAAATTATGTGTGACTTTCCTAAGAGTTGGTGTAGCTCATTTAATTCATATTAATTGATTTTTAGGCTTCCCTTGATTAATTGAACTGGGTTCGTCTTGTAGAGAATGCAATAAATAATCATTAAAATGAGGGAGATGTGACTCCACAAATGATAAAGTTTAAGTGTGCTAGAAGTCATAGAGGACAAAATGAAAGTTAGTTACAGTGATGGAGTTAAATGGGTTTTCTTAATATTTCCCTTTTAATTTTGCATACAGTACTCTTGCTTAGACATGTATATGATTTTATTCTGTTAGTGTATGTGGATAGGGTCCTTTGAAATGAACAAAAATTATTTCTGGAGATTTTCTATCTCTTGTTTAGCCTGGGAAAGCATACTCTAGTTCAAAGGACTGGAGTGATATCTTGTAGTTGCTAGTTCAGTTTTCGACAAATTTAGAAAATGGACCTTTGATCCTGAACCCCTTTTCTTGCTGTCAGAGGTGAATAAAGACAGGCATTTTATCTCTTCATTTTTCTCAGAAACACATGACTTAATGACCATCTGGTGCTGTTTTAAATGTGCCTGGCCTGTTTTGATTTTTACGTAGTACGCAAAGAGAAATTTCTGGCCTCCAGCTGCATTTTGGTCTCTGTGATGAGAGGGAAAGCCCATGTGGTGCTGTGTGGGACCCACTCCAGGGCCACAGCAGTGCTCTGGGGTCCCTTCTGCACTGTGCTGAGATTTGCTTGCATCTGGAGTTATAGTTGGTGGTTTGATGCGTGGCTGGCACACAGGGAAGAGCCTCCACTGTCACAGCTGGAACTCCAGGAACCTGAGCTCTAGGAAGTCATAGCTACTTTTCTGCTTAATACTCCTTGAAGCTGATAGAGGGTAATTTTAGCACAGAAAGTTGCTGATTTTCTGACATTTTATGGTATCTAGAGGCTCAGCCTTAGGGGGAGAACTCCACAGTGGTCTAAATCCTGCCCTTGTTACAGTTTGTTAGTCTATCTTTCAGAAGCACAGGTAAGCAGGGGTGGTACAACTTTGGAAATACAAATTGTGGTGTCCAGTTCTGTTCAAACTGAAGTTGATGGCAAAGATGCACTTCACTCCAAACAGGAATTTGATGATATATGAAGTGTGTGAGGACCAGTGTGATTAGAGCAACCACTCTACTGTGTTTCTTTAACCTACAGAAGATTTCTCTTTGACAGGAGTTCCAGAGGTGAAGTAGAAAATCCATAGTATATTAATCCTGCATGTAGCAGTATAGTGAGCTGGTTTAATCTCTGCTCCTAGTTTTTAGGAATGCTTATTAAAAATAATAAAGTATGTTGGATCACTGAGCTGCTGTGGCGATGACTTGATGAATGCCAGTGCAAAATTAATTAATTTATATGCAAAACAGCTGGGGAAGGCTCATTTTGCTTTAGTGTTTTTTACATGATGACCGCATTATATTTAGGATAGATTGAAGGAGAGTTTTGTGAATAAGCCATCCTTAGAAACGTACATGGACATACTTAATTTATATAGATATACTTAATTTTGGAAGCATTTCTTTGTTCCTGTGTTTCCATTTGTTCTTTTTCCTTGGGTATGTACAGCCACTCATCCAGAACTGCATGGTTTATGGGGATTTTATGGTTTCTGCCCACACCAGTGTGAATGTCCTGAGTGCCAAGTACAATAAGCAGTACAATTGCACCACTCCAAATAGTTTTCTGGAGCAAATCAGGCTTTATAATGTCCTCCTAGACAAAAAAACAAAACAAAACAAACAAAAAACCAAAACAAACAACAACAACAAAAAACCAAACCAAACAAACAAACAAAAAAAACCACAAAAAAAACCACAACAAGAGGCTACCATAACACATGGAACACTTGGTAAATGGCATGCAGAAGCTTTCTTCCGAAAGGGGGCAGCCAGGGGGCAGCTTTCCAGGTAAACTGTGAAACTCACAAACTTTTCTTTAATTCTTTATAAATAATCTTTGTTTTATTGAAAATCATCATCATCTTTTCATTAGACTGATTAGTTGTGGAGTGGCATTTTTGTGTTTCATTGACACTACCTGATTTTTGAAACTGAGGTGGTTTGGTTTTTTGGGGTTTTTGTTGGTGGTGGTTTTTTTTTAGTTTGTTGTTTTTTGGTTTTTTTGTTTTTTTTTTTTGTTAATAGAAGCTCTTTAGCTGCCTTTGGAAAGAGGAGACAATCCATTTAAGTGAGGACAGAGTCTGGAGGGAGGGGGAGTGTAGTGGAGCTACTGTAAAATGATGGGAGGGAAGCGAGTGTCTCAGTAAAAGCTAAACCCAGGGAAAGAGAAGAGGCAGCTCCATATGTATGAATTTTGAGGGGTAATGAAAGCAGGGGGAACATGTGTGAAGCCTTTCCATGAGGTGCTGTCACCTGCTTGTGAGGCCAGTGCCACTTAGCCCCAGTCAGTGCTTCTGCTTGCAGTCCCTTGGTGGTTGACCAACCCACAAAGACAGAAAGGAGGGGAAACACTGCTTAGAAACCTTTACCCCATCCCACCCATACACGTGTTCCCTAATCCCCTTTGCAAATTCTGAAGACAAACCATAATGCAGCGATTTCTTTATTAAAAACTAAAATTCTGTGTGCTTTTTTGCAAATGAAATGCTCAGCTGCAGGCTTTGCATAACATTGCATCTTGATGCTGCTGCATGAGGTTAATAATGGGAGCTGGCTGGCTTATTCCCACTTTGTCAGCTGAAGGCCTTCTGAAAAATGGTCAACAGAAAAGAGTGGCTGAGTTTTTAAAGTCTGTTTTTAATAAAGTAGCCCCTGGTAGTAAATTATTAACATGCTCTTTTTTCTCTGATTTCTAATTTGATGAGGACCAAATGGTAATTGGACAATTTCATGTGCTGCATGCTGTGCTGGCTGACAGACCCAGAGCTCCAGGCACTGTCTAGCCAGGCACTTGAATACTGAGCCATTTTTGCCCTGCACTCTGGAGCTTTACAGAAGAACATCAAATGAAGCACTGTTTAGTATTTTTCTTAAAGAAAAAGACATAAAGTCACCTCAAACAAATGGAAAAATAAATGAGTGGAGAGATTTCGGATCTCTACAGTCATCTGTTAAAACTCAGTACTACAACTTTGTCAAATAAAATGATCAAATTTTGAAAAGATAAATTCAGTTTGTTTTGTAAGACTTCAGGAGCCCACCAAATCAGGAGAGTCCTCAACCCCTTCTGTGTGATTAAAGTTTAAACTCGCTAATATTTGTCTTCCACTTTATTTTATCAACCCTATCCAGATCAGATTACCAAGATCCCTCTGGTTAAAATATATCTTGATTATCTCCCAGACAAAATGATTGGTAGGTTAGCAAAAAAACCTCAAACCATGCCAAACTCACAGTTATTTGAAAAAATTTCTTTATATGTGATATTGTTGCTGGATATCTTTATATGAGTTTCTCAGCTGGCAGGCAATGAATTGCTATTTCAGCACAACAACAGGTAGTTTTTGTTCAGCAGTCTCTGAGCGTGCCTCAGCCTTTCAGCAAAGCTCTGCTGGAGTTATCTGCTCAGAGGGAATACAAAGCATTTTCCGTGGCATCCCTCTGCCTTTGCATTGGCGCCTTTGCCGCGTGCAGCAGCTGCACCTCTTTTGCACCGCTGAGACACCTGAGTGCAGCCCCAGCCTCAGCAGCAGGACAGACATCTGAGCTGCTCAGGAGAGCCACAGGGTCTGTGGGATGTAAAAATTATTTACGTCCACAAAATTCTGTCAGGTACAAATGGAAAAAAAAGATTAAAAAAATGAAAAGACAGTGCTGCTTGTTGGAGACCCACGAAACATGAATTTTGTTTTCAGTTCAGCTTTTGGATCTCAGAACCATGCCTAATGTTCTGAACAATGCATTACCTTTTGCCCTGTAGGTAGAAGATCTAAAATCAAAACTTGCTACTCAAGAGGCAGAACTGCAACTGAAAAAATCAAGATACTGAAGCTTTGATTGCTAAGATGGGGTTTCAAACTGAGAAACTAAGCCAAGAAAAGGCCATTGCAGAGGCAGAGGAGCTAAAGGTCGGTCTAATTCTCCTATTTACTGATGTTGAGCTATATTTAACACAAAATAAACCTTTTTCGGAGAACAGTTTTGAACAACTTCCTCTCTAGGGAGCATAAAGTCTAAAGAATTATTATACTTACACGTGTAACAGCATTTCACACCATGATGACCACTTGACCTTTCTTTACATTATGCCTTTTCCTAACCTTTTAGCTGTTTTAATGAGATGAAAGAACAATAAATACTGAACTCATTCAAGCATTTAGTGGATGTGGATCTTGAGAATCAGACCTATTTGTAATAAGTAAAGGTCAAAGAGTCATGTCTTAGCACTTCAGATTTCTAAAGTCTTTGAGGCTCTAGGTAAATTGAACAACTCAATTGATACAGTTCATTCCACCATTTTACAAGGTACAAACCTTGAATCTTAAGACTATAATAGCATTCCTGACAATATATGTCTTCAGTGTTGACTCTCCTTTTTGCTTTCAGCTCAGCCTATTAGCGTGAGTTATCAACATCTGTGTTGGAAACTCAAAGGCTCACATGCTTTACTGTTCACCACAGAATGAATAGAAATGCATAATTTCATCAGGAGTCTAAAATTTCCATCTACAGTTGCAAGCATGGCTTTTGAAACAAAGCCCCAGTAGTATGGAGTGCTGTAAAGTGAGTTCCTCTGCCTTTAGAGTCTGGAAGCCTCATTCAAGTATGACATTTTGCTGCAAAATCTCATGTACATTGTGTCATTGACCAGTAGTGGAGAAAGGAGTTCTTAGTTGACTTGTAGTAGTTGTTGATAGCCTGATTTTGACATATGGAAACTTCAAGTTTCCAAGGATTTTGTAGTTTCCAGATATTGACCAGCAGGGTCAGACTGTCCTGTCTAAACATTCAAAATAGCCTCACATTTTCTTCTATTTTGTTTCTTAAATACTTACCACCAGATGATATTTAATACCTTTCTAAAAGCCTTGTGTCTAATCCTAATTTTACTGAGAGAAAAGTAATTTTTGATACTGAGATAAATGAAGACATGATCAGGACCTTTATATTTCTCTGGATTATGCTAACTACAGACTTCAGCCTTTTGCTGATCCATATCTCACCTAAGACTTGAAAATGGCCATGAAGTTTCAAGTCCAAATCATGCAATTAAATAAACTTGTACAAATGGGATCCAATAGCTCAGCATCCTACCAAACACTTTTCATGTGATTCTTTTCCTTTATTGGTTCCATATGCTTCTGATAAATTTGGATGTTCAAAATACACCCTTAACACAATTTTAATTACTTCATTAAGCAGCTAGGTGAAACACATAGAGTGATTATTGTGAGATAATCACATCTTTGGGCCACTTTGTTTCAGGGATGAAGTTCAGCACCTGACACTAATGATTACTGTACTCCACTGTTCATTGCTTTATTGCACTTCTGAAATGTTTTCATTGGAAATGAAAGCGTCATTTTGTGCTACATTAATTAAAACTGTTTCATAAGGTTAATGATAGTTTCTAAACACTAATCTTCTCTCATTTTTTGTTACCAAAAGAAGCCCAGCAAATGAGAATACATCTTTAGCTAAGTAATTTGTGAAGACTCTTCCTAATTGATTAAAATATGTCACCCTTTAAAAAATTATTTTTGCTTTCCTGTTCTATAGATTTTGAATTGGAGTTTACAAGAGCTTTTTGGGTTTTACAACCTTAAGCAAGTAAATACTTTGGAGGTATTGACTTGGAGTGAAATATTACTTGGAGTGAAATATTACTTAAGAAAGAATAGGTGAAGAATCGAAATCACTTTAGATCCGACTTATTAGGAAGAGTTCAGTCTGTTTTCACATAACTGTGGCAGGGCTGCGCACCTGTATAGTAATGAACAAGAGTTTTACCATGAAAATGACACTGGTAAGGTTTTAAAATCGTGGACAGTAATGCTGCTGTCATTTTGTTGGCCATTATTGTGCTCTGAATGTTGTCAGCCAGAGCAGCTTACACGTGAAAGTGCATATGCCATTGCCTTTTAAAAGAGGACCTACCCCTTTAAAGACAGAAAATGTGCAGGTCTTGGTGTAGGTATATGTGTGTGACAGTGACACCAGCTGAGAATTAGGAACATATCATAAAACCTCCATCACAGGAGATGAGGGAGATATTTGATTAGTGACTTGTCATTTATAATGTAGTGCATATTGATTTTTAATATTTGTTATTGCCACAGACAGTAGCTGTGTGTGTCCTGTCTAATAAATGTGTACATGGAAAATGTCCCCAACAATTGTAGAAACAGGTTTTGTAAGGGTATTAAATTTTTACAGAGGCTTGTTACTGCCAATGCAGAGTGCTTGATCCAAGTATTAACATCTTGATCACTGTAATATCTTCTTTCTCTGTAATTAAAGTAGGTTTAAGCAAGACCTGACAGGAAATGAATTTGTGAGATGAGCGTGAGGTACATGGATAAGGATGAACCAAGAATAACTGACTTCAACCTCAGGCAATGTATCTTTAAAAGTGTGTATGGTAATCTTCCAATTACACAATCGCTGGTGATACAGAATGCCCCCCAGGTTTACTCTCCCACATAAATTTGCAACGATGAAATCATAATCCGCTTTTAAACAGATAATTAAATTGTTGCAGAAGGTTGTGGAGGTACTCAGATTTCATGTAGGACTGATGCTAACTGATGTAAACTCACTGATCTAAGCCACTGTTAAGCCAAAATAAGTGTCTTGACAAAGCTGCTTGAACTGATGATTATTCAACTTCCAAACTTGAAATTAAGTATAGTGTTTCCATATAGCGTATTTCCATTTCTCCCATTCCCTCCCTTGTTCTGACCTATGGTTTCAGACCTGATGAATAAAAAGAAGGCAATTTTGGCAAAAGATGGAGGCTGGTTTGACAAATTTTTATTTGTTTTCCTATATGTTTTCCTATACCTCAAGACTGGAGTGAATATTTTGCTGTTTAGGGAAAGCTCCAGTGAACCACTGACCCAGTCATTGCCTTTTTGGTATACCCTCTGATTATCTAAAAGAAAACCCTTTGAAGGGGAAGAAGGGGCAGTGAGGGGAAAAAAGTTCAAGGGTCTCAAAATCTTAGCAAAAAGTCTTCACTCTCTTGTTTAGCTCCAGCTTTTGCATCTGAACCTAGATCATGAAGGGCTTGTAGCTTACTACTGCAATGGCAATGGTTGCTGAGTTCCCCTCTGTGTTCAGTAACTCCTCATCCCTCAGGCATGGCAATCACACCACTCACTTTGGTATCATCTGCAAATTTACTGAGGGTGAACTTGATCTCACTGTCTGTGTCACTGATTAAGATATTAATTTCTTCTGGCTGTGTCTCCTCCCAGCCTCTCATGCATCCCCAGACCCCACACCAGCATGGCAGTACAAAAGGCAGAAAAGGCCTTGGCTCTGTGTAAGCCCTGCTCAAAAGTAACAAGAACATCTCTGTATTATCAACCCCGAGTTTAGCACAAGTCCAAAACACAGCCCCATACCAGCCACTCTGAAGAAAATTAACTCTACCCCAGCCAAAGCCAACATCCTGTCACATTAAAGGAACGGGCCCAAGGACAGAAGCTGGAAAGCCACAAAACTCTTTATAGGAAAGGTAAATATCTAATGGACATCAGATAATATCTGAGATGAAAGAAGAAAATAACAGTTAAAAAAGAGAGTCAGAGAAAAAGAAAATAAATCACATCTTCATTTTCTTGCAGCTTGAATTTAGGGGGAGAAGATTTGACCCTGCATCGCTCTTTTCTGTGTACTTTTGGTGACAGCCTGAGCACCACTGGGATTTATTGAATGCAGAACCAGGAGAAAATGAAAGGGAGAACATTTCATTATATTTATCCAATTTTCCCCTAATTTCCCAAGCAAGACATAAATCACAGATTGTATTTGTGACAGTGAATACTTCTGTATTTTGGGGAAAATATTTTTGCCTTGTACAGAATAACATTTCTAAATCAATAAGCTAGTGCAGGATTCCAGTTTTACCTTTGAGATGAAAGTAGGATTTAGCTTCTGCTTCTGAAAAAAATTGAACGTTACATACACTGGAACTTCTCACAGGTTGATGACTCTTTGCAAGATTTAATCAGCTATGATAAGGAGCATATCTCTCAGCATTTTCTGAAGGTCGCCAAGGAACATTACTTGAAGGATCCAGACTTCAACCCAAATTATGTTCATACAGAATCCTTTGCAGCAGCTGGTCTCTGTTCCTGGGCCATCACTATGGTAAAAATCAGTGAGGATGTATATATCAGCTCTTGAATTAGCCCTGATGGGGGAATTTTGGTTATGATTTTTTTTGTTTTTTTTATTAGACTCAGCTTGGTGTTCTGGGGAGCGTGAGGAAATTCTCAATCACCAGAGATCAAGTGGGAAGTGCTCAGTACTTGGCAGTATGTATGCATGTATTTCCTTCTAGTAGGAAGTGGTAAAAAAGATGGAGCTGTCCACGACTTTTCAACTGTCGTTGCAGTTGTGTTACAGATGCAACAGTTGGGAAATATTCTCCAGATGTACATGGTCCACTTGAAACATCCATCCTTGGTCTGGCTGTCTGGAGTATGAGACAGGGCTTATCGCTTGTGATTCCCTGGAGCACCTGGCAGCAGAATTTCTCCATTCATCCTAGAATGCTCATTTAATTACTGAACAGTAAAAACTTATCAATTGTAGATGAAATCTACTCAAGTGTAATGCCTGTCTGATTTCCACCTGTATTCTAAAATCATGAAAGTTATACTTATAAATTAATTCTATTTGAAGAGTAGACGCACTAAGGTTGCATTCAGTTCTGCTTAAAATGTCCTTCTATAGATTATCATAAAATCTGCTGTAGTCAGTAATGAAAGAAATCTTTGCCTGACTCACTGTTATGTAGAAAAATGGGTCTAAAGCAAAGATGAAAGACTACTGGGATTATCTTAAAGTCTTTCATCAGGAGTAATTTGTAATTTCTGTAATAAAGTGAGACCAATTTCCTCTCTAATGTATCATTGTGGTATGTCTTGTTCAAGGTGTATTGTGAGAGAGAACCAAAATGTTGTGCACTGGCTCAGGCTAACACTGAATTAGCAGCAGCTACAGGAAAGCTAGAAGTCATCAGGAAAAAGCTTCTTGTAAGTATGGCTTGATTCATAAACTTCATTCTCTAACACCTTGAGCCCCCTTAATTTCATTAATATTTTAAATTTATTTTTCTTAATGTGTTTTATTTTTATTGATTTTTTTACTACCTAGTTCAAATATTAGAGGCATGCTCTCATTAGGAATTACCACTATTTTCCCCTCAAATGTACTGAAGAACATTCTGCAGTTTGGGTGGAAGCCCATGAAGCTGTTTACCCGAAATAACTGAATTTCCTCAAAGCCATCTGGGCACATCATAACCAATAGGCTAATAATTGGAATGGTGGTTGATAAAAATAACTGACTGTGAATTTTCCAAGGAATGTATGCCAAGTTTTTATACCAGTAGTGACCTACTGCAGTGTAGCAATAACATCCAGAAAGGACTTTAGAAGCTCACACTCATTTGTGTTAATATTTGTCATTAAACATACAATAAAAACAGCACCAAATGTCTGATTTTCTGAAAGACCCACAAACACGGGTACACGTGTGTGCTCGCATGCACACAGAAGAGGAAACTTCGATTAGTCTTTTACTGACAAGTGTCTTGTGAGTTAATGATGTAATTGAAGACCACACTTGTCATCAAGTATCTATTGAACTTTTGAGAGGGATTATTTGTTGTGTAAGTGTGCATTTAATGGAGTGACTGCAGCACAAAGCACTCTTAATACAAAGACATCTCATGGTATCTTGGGAGATGGTGGGTGGAAGGAGTTTCTGCTGCAAGCTAATCAACCTTACTAAGCAAAGAAATCTTCAAATGCTTTGAAAGCTGTGACATTAATTAGGTTTAAAAGACTTTGACTTTGCCTCTGAACTTTTTGTTGGTAATATTTAGATCTGTAACCTCATAGTTTAAGATATCAAGCAATAAATAAAGGCTGAACAAATCTGTAATGAGGCATTTATTCTCATTGCTTTCTCTTGAACTGGCACTTTAAAAGAATGACAAACATTCACTTCTATGGAAACCCTTGCAAGCCTGTGAGTTACGGTATTTTAGAATTTAATTCTTTATTTCAGGAATTTCCTGGTTTTCTTCCTGCTATTTTAATATCCATTTTTTTCTTGTTCTGAAGGAGATAGAGTTTTAATGGCTAAACAAAGATAGATTATACCATCTGACTTTATCTTCTGATCCCTCTGACCCCCACCCCAAAAATCCCATCAGCTGTTACATCAGGTATTTTTCTTCCCTGTGAAACAGCCTTAGCCTTATGACCTTGGAGCTGCCCATTTAGATCAAAATCTACCCTAATGAAGCTTGTATCTGCACTAAAACACAGCTTTATGGAAGCATCATGTTTTTTATTTCACACATCTATACTGATGTGTGTCCATTAAGTACAAACACTTTTGACAAAAATAGTCATCTAGTGTTGTTTTGGGGAGATTTTATATTTTTTGGGTTTTTTTAATACACAGCAGTCAACCCTGAAACTCATGGAATCTTTTATTGTTTTAATGTGTTCCTCTGAAAAAAACCCACTAATACATCTCTTTTCCTTGCCTGACAGTATCTCAAATAACCTTTTCCTGGTTTAGGAGACCTCGCATTCAATCAGCCTCCAAATCCTAATCGCACTTTTTTGCATTTGTTTATTTCCCTTTTTTTTTTTACATTTGTTTACTTAACCTTTTTTATGTTTATTTACATATTATTTTATGTTTATTCTTTCCTCTCTTTATGCATTTTTCTGAGGGTTGTTAGCAGCACTATTTCTCTCAGCTGTGCTTAGTTCCTAATAGGAAGAATTCTGCACTACAGGTGAAGTTGCAATTCCTTTTCATTTGTCTGTTTCCTGTGCTAGTTCAACACTTGTCATACTGTCATTTACTATGAATATTTTTACTAACCACTTTTTAAAATCCATACTGCCAGGATTCCCTTTGCATGTTGGGAGGATCCCATTAAAACTATAATTTTTATAACTGATTCATACCGTTGCTGATCCACCTGATGAACTTTTCTAAGGAATTGTAGCTTTAATTTTTAATTCTCTAGCAGGTATTACTCATAATAATAAGCTCCAGAGCTCATGAGGTTGTTGAATTGATAACTCTACAGTTGGACAAATTCATTGCTGACAAATGCAAAATAACATATTTGAACTTTTTATGAATTCTTCTTGATTGCTGTTCATTGATTCATAGCTTAGGAAAGAAGACATGGGGGCTGATCATAAAGAATTTAAAGACAGCTTTGAAGTTATTCCTGTACTGAGTTGAGAGTAGGAGTGGATTACCCTCAAAGATCCTTCTAAACTATATCATTTTATGATTCCAAAAATAAAATTGAAATTTAGTTAATCCAGTAATATTTTATAAGATTAAATTCAGCAGAAGAATGAATAGGAAATAGCTGTCTAGGCAGTGTATCTACTATATATGCTAAGATCTATTTCTAACATTTAAGTAAGTGTTATATAGTAAAAACTCCTGCACACATCACTCAGGAAAACTTGGTTTTGACTTGTTTCTCATAACTGACTTGTGATTAGTCCAGAAATTTGAAGATGCCAAGAAGAGATTCAATTTTATGAAAAACCTTAAAAAAATGTACCCTTACATAATTCATGTCATAGTCTACCATTTCTATACTGCAGATTATTGGCAAAATTATTCTTTTTGAGGAAAATTATTCTTCTTGGGCATTTCTCTATTTGCTTCTTGTGGTCCACTTGTTGCATTCATCTCTCAGGAAGAATGCCCAGTTACCATTTTTAGGTGCTCTACTATAGAGCCTCCAATCACTTCAAAAGCTCCAGTTACGGTGCAATCCTTTGCACAGGCCAGTGCAAAATATTGTGCATTCTAATGTCTTTCAAATTCCAGATAGGAATAGTATTCTCATCTAATGTGTCATCCTTTCTTCCATTTGTGAGGTGATTGAAGTTACTGAATTCCACAAACTGCTTAACTATATAGATGCTATATCCAAACAGCTTCCAAACACTTGCACTAGCAATGATTTCTGTATCTATTGTACTCAAACCATATAATTCCTCAGTAATGGAAAGAAAACATTAAAATGTTATTTAAAGAAAATATCTGAGGGTGATTGAAGTAACCTAGGTTTTAATTACATGTCTAGTTTTATCTAATAGCTGTGTGGCAGACTGGAAATTATCACAATGTCTGTAAGTAGTGCATAGCATTAAGACACATATAAATGACATTGATAGCTTCCCGAGGACTGGCAACTAGAAGGAAGAAAAAAATAAATTACAAGTTAGCATGCACCAGAACCTCAAACAATCTATGAAGCTTAGAAGGAATTTTTTTCCAGAATTGTAACAAGTCAGGATTGTGACACTCACTTTATAAAATGTTAATTCAAAAAGTTTCACCTATAGGAAATTATATGGTTGAGAGATGTATTTCTTCTGATGGTTAGTGCCTGGTTTCCTGCCTGAAATATTAGAGGATGATGAGTGACTGAGTTCATTAGAAAAGTTCAGCAGATGGAATGAAGTCTGCAGACTGGTGAGTACAGGATTCCTTCCTGTCTTTGCACCTTGCTCTCTGGGCTCACCCTTTTTCTCCATGTAAACATGTACAACATGGTCAACAGTGAATAAATTTCTCTGCAGATTTTCATCCCTATTCAGTGATCCTGAACTGCACTGCTCAATGTTACATTTAAAATGAGCTCGGCTTCCTCAGCTGGAAACTTGCATTAATCCATATGCTAAAGGACATGGTGTGCAACATGCTGTTCATGGGGATGGCTGTTGTGTGCAGCAGTAGCATTAAACAGAATTAGCTGATGAAAATTGAATTAGCAGAATTAGCATGAAACATTGACATTTTACTGTCATCCATCTTTAGAGTTCAAATAAAATGCAATAGATATTTCAGGCAGTTTTCTTTGTCTTGTCTAGAGAGTTTTACATCTAGCAAAGTTTCAACAGTTCAATTTTTCCAGCCATGGTACTTCTCGATCTGCTTGATTTCATTTGTCATTTCAGTATTATGTAATGTGGACCCCTGGCCTATGCAACCTGTTCCACCTGGTTCATGTCAGGCTTTTTAAAGGTAAGATTCAATGTGTAAGGAAGTCTGTGAAATTAGTATAAAGGGAAGGCAAACTTGTATTTTTTCCTGGGAAAAGAAAAAATGAACCATGCATTTCTTAGCAACAGGTACTTAGATTTTATTTACCTTAGCGGCTGATAAACCTGTGTAGCCCATCAACCTGTAGAAAGCTCTTAGTGTTTGACTGAGTTGTTTGAGTAAACAACTCAGAGTTGTGTCTGTAAAAACAGGAATTCTTCTAATGTTAAAGGAAGGTCACTCTCTGTATATGGACACTTTTTTTGTGCCTGTCTCTCTGGGCTATCACTCGGCTGTATCCAGTCAGCAGCATTGGCCCCTATTCTTCAGTTCATTTCTTGCCCTTTTCCCTTTATTTGCCTGTCTCTTTTCCATCTTCCTCTATCAATTTTCTGAAGAATAAACCTGAAGGCAGAGCATCAGATGCCAGTGATCTCTGCTTCTGCACTCATGAATATTGTGTGCTCCCTCGCTCATAATTCAGCTTCTTTCTGTTGGCAGAGAGAGAGAGGCAAGGAGAGTTGTACGTATTTTTCATACGGAAGTTTTTGTGGCCAGCAATTCTCAGCGATGACAACCAGTGCAGATGTTAGTAATCAATAACACACCTTCAGTCTAGGCAGCACAGTTACTGACCTCCTTTCACTTTTCATGGGCTCCAGAATACATCTTTAAATGGGAAATGATGGGGGGATCGGCTGCCCCTGCAGTCAGTTCGCAGACAGCGCCAAGCTGGGCAGGAATGTTGGTCTGCTGCAGGGTAGGGGGGCTCTGCAGAGTGAACTGGACAGGCTCTCCTCCCAGGCAACAAGGACAAGAGAAGACGGCCTCAGGTTGTGCCAGAGAATGATTAGATTGCATATTAGGAAAAATTTCTTCACCAAAATGGTTGCCCAGTAGAGTGACCGTCCCTGAAGGTATTTCAAAGATTTCTAGGTGTGGCATTTGGGGACATGGTTTGATTGTGGGCTTGGCAGTGCTGGGTTAACCGTTGGACCCAATGATCTTAAAGGTAATTACTGACCAAAATTATTTTATGGTCAATGGGCAAAATTGTAGTAAATATTGTTACAGTAATATTTTCTGATGGTGAGTATACACGGGCTGGTACTAATAATAGAAATACCCTGTGTAATTCAAACATTTTAAATATTCTGAAGATGATTTAAAAACATTCTGTGGAAGATGATGGCTATGAATCCTTTCTTGTATGTTAAATTTTTAATATCCCATCAAGTTCAACAATTGCTGTATAGTAAATTGATTACAGTAAATTGAATTACAAGGTAGTTAGGAAATATCAAAAAGGATTGTTTCTTCACAAGTAAAATTACAAGTATTTTTAGTGGAAATAAATCAGATTTCCATCCTTCATGAGACTAGTTATTTGCTAAAAATATTTATGAAAATTATGACTATTACATTCATATATATTTTACAATAAGTTTGTCTATACTATGCAAGGAAAGAATAAAGAAGTAAAATTTAGTAGTGGTAAGGCTAAAAAGTTGGGCCAAGCTGATCCTTTTTGCAGAAGTGATACAATTTGTATTATTTATCATTACAATCATTGTTATTAATATATGAGAGGACTTAAAATATACTCTGTGCCTGACAAGAATTATCCAAGGACACAGTCCAGCGGGCTTACTAAGGAGAGTAATGTCACTCTGCTGTGATTTGTGGAACAGAGTTTCCTGGCACTAGCTTCCTCGAAAACAAGTGTATTTAAAATACATGGTTTATCCCATAGGGTGTGGAATTTAGGGTGCTGGAGTATAAAATGCAATATGTATTTCTGCTGACGCTAGCCTTTATTTATGTTGCATGCTATGAAAAGATGACAAAAGGCAATGGTGTGTTTTGTAGTGACAACTTTCCTATTCAGAAATCATAGGATAAGAACTGCTGTGATAAAGGAGACTATTATGTATCAAAAAAAAAAAAAAAATCCCACAGATATTGAGGCATTGCTTACTGTTTCTCTCACTCTCTCATCTTTACTACCTCAGCCTTTGATGGATGAGTGTACTTGAGCTATAGCCAGCTCTGTGTTAACATGCAGGCAAACTTGAGGTGTCTAGAAATAAGTCTCTCCTAAAAAAAAGAGTAGAGAACTGTTACTGTGGTCTTTCTTCTTATGCCTTGAATGCTAGATTGATGAGTTTTACTTACAGCCCTTCTCTGTTAGATGCCCTTACTGAGGGTGAGTCCTCATACTTACTAAGTCCTCATTATTCTCTCATTTAATATTCAACCTTCTTTTTTAAGCTATAAGATGTATCTTTCCCCCTTTGCCAATAAATTTCTTATTTTAAATTTATAAATAAATTCTAAATTTCCTGGCTGCACACCACCAGTTCAAGCATCAAACCTGACAGAAGAGAGCCAAATCTCTGATCCTGCCAAAGAGGTAAAAACAGCTTTTGTGGAGGTATGCACAACTTGTTCCTGCTGCTGTTCTTTCATTAAACCCCACAGAGGAAAATTTTGCCCTCAAGTGGAACTCACTGTTTTTAGTTCTGTATGTTACTCTAGAGAAACAAATTGGTTTGAGGTAACTGGTTTTGAGGCATGTGCAGCATGAAACCCCTGAAAGCAAAGCCAGGGATGTTGCTGCCTTCTGAGCAGAGTGCAGAGAATTGTGGTTAAAGGTGCAGATCAGTATGCAAATCTGCCCATGAGCAAATTACTAAATGTTTTTGTGTCTTCAGGCTCATATGCAAAATGCGAATAATAATTCTGTCTTGCATTTTTTTGATTTAAATTGTTGTTAGTTAATGTACTTATGGTGGTCCAGGAGCTGCAGGAAAAAACCCACAGAATTTAGCAAAACATTTCCTCTGAAGTTTGTGTCGCTCAAAGTTAAGGGTACTGCATAAAATTATTGTAATTAAAATATATTATTTGGAATAAAAGTAATAATACTTTTAAAAAACAAGCAAAACCCCCAAAAAACAAACTATTTACCCATCCCTTTTCTGCATAAGCTCACATCTTCACTTGAGATAGCAGTTGAAGAGGCAGTCCTATGTCAAAATGATTAAACAGAATAAACAAAATTACTGGGCTAGCCAACAGGTTGGTTAAGCAACCTGAGGTAAGAAGATTTTTCCTGAATGTTCATCTTAGTGTGAGTTTTTAAATAGTTGAAATTCTTTGTTGAACAGGAGGCTGAGTCTAAACTTTTGAATATTGTATGGAGAAAATAGGTGGGGGAAGTGCAGGGTGGAAAAAAGGAGACAAGATGACCATTATTAGAAATCCTTTAAATTAAAAAAAAAAAGACCCAACCAAACAACCCCAAACCACAAATAAACTCTCAATAAAATTGTGTGAAGTAAAATGTGCTGCACCACAATTTTATTTTCTAAAAATCAAGTATTGCAGAGAAACTGATATTGGCATGATTGCTAGAGAGAAATCTCAATAACGAAGTCACCACATTTATACACAACTGTGAACACATTGTGACAGCCTGGGCAGCCTCTGGTTAATGAGCAGAAAGACTGAATAATCCTCCAGGTCAGGATGGAGCCGCCCTGCATCTGCCCTTGTTGCACTTTAGATTGCAAATAAGTGGAAGGCACCCATCAGATATTTGCTATTTGCTTTTGGTTTTTTACAGAAACTAATAATTTTTAAATAAGAATGAAATGTATTTATGTTAAAATTATATATATTTCAGTGTGATTATTAGCTTTATTTGCAGACAAACATCATTAAAGCTACTGCATGCCTATTTAACAGAACCACTGGAGCCAGCCACAGCATTGCTAAGCAATCTCCCCTTGGTCTTTACAGAAATTGTTCTGTCTCAATTCATCATCTAGAATTTTAACAATTCCTTTTTTTTTTTTTTGCAAATATGTGTATATGACAGGAAATAGAAGGTACAAGGAATATTTACACTATGACATGAGTTCCCAAGGCAATCTGAATAAATATTTTAAGTTGGATTTCTTAAAATCCCTGTGACCTTGCTTTCTAAGATCACAGTGTGGATACTTTTGTTTCTGCAAATATCTCAGCAGAGGCTAGCAATCATTATTAAATCCGTTTGGAAAAAACTACTGTAAGGGCATAAAACTAATAAAAACCCCCAGCTGTTAAAACAAATATTTTCTCTATTCCTAAGTTATAATGCTAGAAATGTAAAATATGTAAACAATCTTTCCTTCAGTAGAAAAAGAGTGAAGTTGATGTTACTATCTGCATATGAAAACTTTTGTTTGTCCCAAGACACCTGAGATGGTCCCTATTGGCCTGGCCTTGCAGCCCTCCAAAGCCTTTGGAAGCTCTGTGCAAGTCAATGGCCTTAGCCCATGGTTAGGCTCCAGGTCTTGCAGATTTACACATAGTTAAAAGAAGTTTATTTCCAAAATTTGAGGTTTTATTAGTGATCTTATTGTGTAAGTTAACGTGGAAAATATTGGGAAGGATTAATTGAGAATGTCAAGCCTTTTCCTCTGAGAATAAATTCTTTTTGACTAGAACAGGAGACAGTTAACTTCTGAAAAGCATCAAGACTGATGATTTTGTCTATATAGCATTGACCTGGAAGCTCAGCCATTCAGACTAATAAATCAGGCAATTTATATTTAATCATTAACTAACTCCCGAGCTGAACAGCTATTCAAAATTAGAAATGGGTCACCCCGGCCAGGATGACATTACAGGCAATCTATAATGCATTAGAATAAAATTATAGTGATTTTTAACTGTCTGGAAATTTATTACACTGCATGTTCCAACTCTTAAACCCTTGTTAGCCAATGTCACTAGTGATTTATGGTGCTTGGCTGGTATGGTAAAATTACTGAAGATTTAAATAGACAATCATTCTATGTTTAGCAAATCTTCAAATTTCAAAGCTATTTTGGAGAATGAGGTGGGTACTCTTTACTGTTTATGACTTACCCATCAGTGACAACAAGAAAGAATGGATAAATCAAAAAGCCCTCTTGTAAATTAATGGATTTATTGTCTTGTTGCCCTCAGTTAATGATTTAAAGAAAAATCCAATGACTTCTGTAGGCAAAAAGGGATGTCTAAAATACTTCAAAGCATAAATGCTAGATTGCTGTTAGAACCTTTATCAGGAATGGACCTTTACTTGTCACTCTTTGATTGTCTCTTATGGATGGAACTGGGGTTTAGGAGGCCTTGACACACCAAATTCCTGTGTTTATATTGTAAAGCACATACATGCTAACTCTTTAAAGCAGCATACTTTGATTAATGATATTTCTATTTTCTTAGTGGACCTTCTATATTCCTCTTTTGCAACAAAAGACTTTGAGACTTCTGTTGAGAATTCTGTGTCTGTCTTCCCAACACTGAATGTTTAACCATTTCAGTAAGTATTTCTGATTTTTCTGAAAAACATAAGTGGAAAATACTTCATGAATATAAAATTAAACAATTCTTTTATTACTTTGGTTTTGTACACATCGAAAATTGTGTTTTAGATGAGAATGAGTTGTTCTTTGAGATTGCTTTTATAATCTGTACAGCTTTCAGAAATGAGCACATGTAAAAGTTTTCTTTTAAGCCCTGAAGTAGATGACACCAGCGAAAACCAAGCATTTAGTATTAAATTACATGAAATATAGAGGATACTTTCCATCCAGAGATTTACATTGATTTAGATTACGTCATGTAAAGGACTGGAAAGATATTATTTGATTACTATCATTGCTCTGAAAAACAAATGTCTATACAGGCAGAGCATAAATGGCTGTCCTTATAAATACTTCTGGAGCATTTTCCTTCTTTCATCCTGGCCCTTTCTCTGCTTCAGTCACAGCAGAATGATTTCCTGATGTTTCCCTAATGCAAGTGAACAAACTATGAGAAAACTTTATTTCATCTGAAGTATTTCAAACAGTACAAACAAAGAAGAAAGGTTATGACAGTTTATTCCTATTTTACATCAAGAATTTTATCCATTTGAAGATTACTCTCATGGGCAGTCAATTTTTACCTTCCTCTCCATGTCGAAGTCATTTGAGCATGCATTCATGCATAGTTTCATTCCTTTGCTGGAAACTGTACACACAGAACAATCAAAGCATAATGTGCCAAAACTGCTGGTTTGGGTTTATGCCATGTCACAAATCCTGACTGAAAAAGAGAGGATCTATATCTTAAATGTTCATTTTCTTTAAAGAGAATGCTTTCATTTTCTGAAATTCTTTTGTAACCAGCTTAAATTTCAAATAGATGGTGGGCTGTCTTTATCACATAACTGGAATAAAAGAACAGCTTTCCACATAGATGCTTATAATAAATCATCAAGATCTGAGACCATTCCTGACTATTCATCCTAAATATCCTAGGGTCAGCATGGTTAAAATGAACTCTGCAAAAGAACAAGGGAAAGCAGGGCTCTCTGTAGGGAAAAAAATATATATTAAGAAAATTATTCTAAAGTTAAACTTTGACAGAATCATTGCAGCTGGAGGGAACCTTCTGAGATATTCTAATCCATCCTCATTGATCAAACAGGGTTGGTTAGACCAGATTGTCCAGGACCATGGAAATTCCACAACCTTTCTGGGCAGCCTGTGTGTTTGGCCACCCTCATCTTTCCTCCTGTCAAAATTCCAAATCATTGCAGCCTTAGCTGAGTAAGATGTCTGTAGTTAGTGGGTAAAAGAAGAAAGATAAATAAGAGCAACAAACCCTTCAGGTCTTCCAGAATCGTAGAACATTTTGGGTTTGAAAGGACCTCAAAGATCATCTAAGTTCTAAATCCCCCACTGCCATGGGCAGGGATACCTACTCTGCTGCCTTTCTCCTCCCCTTGGGGGGAAAAAGTGTGAAAAGCAGAAAAAGTAGAAGTGAATCTTTATTGAGGTTGAAACAGCTTTTTCTTCCTCTTTTTTGTCTTCTAATATTTTTGTTTTCTTACCTTTCCTGAATGTTCCTGGAAATGCCTGCACTGGCAGTAGGACACCAGGTGCTGCCAATATTGAAGTGTGTCCACCGGGCTTTATCTGATATAAACAAAAGCACCAATTACTGAAAAAAGTCATTATAGAGAGTGTTTGACAAAGAGTTATATCCCATTGTTTTCAGCTTCAAAGGTTTGAAGTCACCACCAGAAATTCTGGACTGTTTCCAGCCTTTCCAGTCTTTGGAAGTGTGTCTCTTACTGATGGAGTACTTCTCCCATTGTACTTTGTGTGCTTCTGGTTAATGGCATGGAGATTAAACATTCTGTCACTTCCATGGTGCTCAGGAGATAACATTTTCTAATTTTGCTCTGCAGTCCAAAAACGTGTTGGAGCCAGTTCACTGAAAACCTCAAAGCACAGAAGAAAACTTTCATGTGGTGACATCTTATTGACAGCAGCATTTGTGTCTTACTTTGGACCCTTCATAAGACAACATCACCAGGAACCAAAGGAGCATTTCTGGATTCCTTCTCTAAATGTACAAAAAGTAAAATTTGAACTTCAGATGTGTGTGCTTAATTGAAAATATTTGCTTTCCAGGATATGTACATATGTACACTAACATAACTTATATATATATATATATATATATATATATACACACACACACACATATATAGTGTGTGTGCACACAGGCATACTTTCCTCAGATTACAGGTATCTCTTGAGGGAAATGAAAGAGAGAGGTTCTCTGGCAGAAGAATATCCCTTCCCTCACTGCCAAAGTCTGTTCTTTGTGACACCTTTGTAACAGCAAACGCTGTAAAAATGATAGAGCTGTACAGAGAGACCTATTCTGCTTAGCCTCTCAGCTCCAGGAAGAGCATGTAGTTATGATAATCCCCATTTTTCTGCACATGGAGGAAATCATGAGAGTACTCAGTAAATGCATAGTAGTTCCAATCTTTGCAGTTGTCTCTGCTAAGCTTTCTCCTTCCTTACTTTTGAAGCTTTGGACCATTCTTCTATTCCTTAGTGCAAATGTTCCTCACCCCTTCCTACTTGTTTCCTATTTCTTATGTGCATTATATGATGATTAATGTCATTTTTTCTCAGAAATATGTGAAATGGGCAGCACTTACCTCATTTTCAATCACAGATCTATGACACAGCAGGTGAGCTGAGTTATGAGGACGCTCTGGAAACAGATTTAATGTCAAATTCGAGTTTCCAAGGTCAGCACTTGGAACTGTGGGGGCATCTCTTTGTAGACATTTGCTTTGTGCTAGAGTTTAACAGTTGCTAATTTGTCTGGAGCTTTGCTTTACCTGGAACCTCTCCCTGTCCTTTTCCACCAAGAACTTGCTCGCAGATAAAAACCTTTCTCAGAAACCTCCTTCGACCTTACAGCCTAGGTAGAAAAAATTGCCCTGTATATTTTCAATAGTAGGACTCTGGAAATAAATGTCATTCTTAATTCTTTTAAGATTCTTCTGAAATGGATTGAATATTTTTATGAATAAAAATAAACCATACTGTGATGTTTTGCTTTTGCAGATGCTTTCACTGAACAGCAGTGAGACAAAATACCTCGTTTCACTTTTGTTTTCCTGCAAGTGAGGAAGAGTGGAAAATAAGAGACAAATACACTTGAAAAGTTATGTTAAAATAGATGTTTATTAATAGTTCTCTACAGGAGGAACAGTAAGTAGTTCTATGTCATTAAGTATCAGCAGATATGGTGACAATAAATGTACCTATATATTCAAATATTTGTTGTGCATTGTGTGAAAATTAATATTGGGAACACTAATAATACCCAAGTGCTATTGTTTTTCACCAGGAAGTATTTGAGATCATGAAAATTATTGTATTGGTTATCTTACAGTCCAGAGATAAAACAAATCATGTATTCATCTTTTGATATATTTAGATGAATGTGTTAGACATGGGAGATAGATATATTGCATGCTTACAGAAGGGAGTATATGCCTGCTGGGAACTTTGTGCTTGTATTTTCAGCTCATTCATCAAAAGTTAGGTTTATTTTGGGGTCAGGGATTAGAACTAAGAGTTAGACACTTTAAGGTGGTATGTGTTCTGTAATACTATGGTAACTATGACACTGTGCCACAGAAGCTGCACTAGAGGTACAATGCCATTCGTATTACTAATAATTGTGCAAATTTAGCTCAACTTAAATATGTGTAATCTTTTTCATTATAAATCACTGTCAGATATACATGGGGATTGTTTTTTGTTTCAGTGTGCACTTTTAAAAGAGGTTTCAGTCTAAAAGCTAGCAATGAGGACTAGACACATCCAGGGAGAAAGAAAAATTTGATGGAAGATTTTTTAAGATACTTCTGATATGGGGGGAGAAGGTAGTTCAGGTTTAATATTGATGATGCAATGCTTTCCTTTATTTATGGCTTTTGAATTCAATCAAAAAATCACTGATAAGGAAGCCTGGAATAACATCATGAAGGACTTGGTGGGGTTTTGCCCTTTGCTTCAGTAAGGAAAAAAATTAATTCCAGGCATCTGGTACAGTTCTTCTATTACACTTCCACCAACCCTTCTTGTTTGTTCCAAACAACTTATTTATTCACTCTCTCTTATTCTGTTGTGCTGCATTAGGCATTTCTCTTCCCACCCATACCCGTTTGGTAGGCAGTGGTTTCAGACATTCCATTTCTATTTTATTTCATCTCCTTGCAGGTGCCTGTGAGCGGTTGGCACCCAGCAGGCATGGCTGTGAGATGTGACAGCCCCCCAGTGAAGGGGCGCTCACACGAGAGCTTTGCTGCTGCTGCTGCCCACAGGGAGCTCCCTGGCTGCCTCTGCCCCCGGAGATGGCCCCATTCTCTGCCTTTTGAGGGTAGCTGAACTATATTAATAAGATGCCATGGGAATCCTGCTTTAATACTTTTTTTTTTGTGGATAAATACTGATTTATGTTCCAGAAATAGGTGCTCAAAGCATACAGAAGCATTGAATTTGCAATATCAGAATACAATGACTTTTATAATATATGAAGAATTTTTAACTTTATTGAACTATAAATATTTTTATGAAGTAAATGTCTTAAGAGAAAACCCTTTTTAAAAATCTGTTATAAATATGATAAACTGCTCCTCGTCACTTTCCTTTTATCTGAAACTCCACAGGGATCCTCCTTACTTTTCTGCCTTACTTTAATTTATATCCCCCCAGTTATCCAGTGCATTTCACTGAGTCATGTCTTGCTGCTTGGTAACCTTGCTGGAAGATTGTATTCCACTCTGATTCTAAGGCTCCTTTTCCTGCGACAGAAGGCCTGGACCCGATTGCCACGTTGAGGGATGATGCTACGGCTGTGGCATGGAGTAACGAGGGCGATAGAATGGCAACAAAAAACACCACTGCTCTAACAAACTGTGAGTGCTGACCTCTGATGATAGATCCCCAGCAAGAGGGAATTAAATGGGAAAAGAATAGATATGGAGCTGGCCTTAAAGTCGTAAGTCTAGGACAGAAAGGATATGTGCATGATGAAGAATTGGCTTTTGTGTTTACTGCCTTCAAGGTCCCCTAATTTCCATAAGGGATTTTCATTGGAATGCACTTACTTAAAGAATTGAAATATTACAACAATTCTGCTCATTTATTCATAGCATCATTTTCCTTTTAAAATTGTGCTTGAAAAGGCGCCCTTCTTATGCTGTTTTCAAGTGATGAGGAGGAAATGAAGTGGAGGTTGTTGTGCACTTCTTGTGTGGGTCAAACCATGTTTTCAGCAGGTAAAGTGCAAAGCCTGGTGGTAAAACCTTACTCATGCTCTACAGTTTGGTCAGCAGACCACATCATGTGCACCTCACATGCATGTGCAGCATTCAAGGCAAAAGCCAATATTGGGTCATTTCCCGGTAAATAAACATATTTTTAGTTCTTATACTTATGACTGAATTATATGTTAGCTGATAGCACTGACATGTAACTGATCTCTTAATGAATTTTCTTATGTTTACTTAGATTTAGGGAGATAATGCTCCATTTCAAAGGGTGTTCAGTTTTTTCTACTGAATTTCAGATATAACACACAATTACACAACACACTAAATGGTCATAGTAATGCCTGATTTTTAAAATAGGTCTTAATCATCTAGCCTATGTGCTCATTTGAATCAGCTCTTTTCCCTCATCTGTCCTGGTTTGGTTTTCGTTCTTTTTCCGACCCTCACAAATAGTCATCATTTTTCATTCACACTCAGTAGTACCCTGCTCTGTGAAGCTATATTTTCTGGTTACTTATCTTACCATTATTATTTAGTCCTTTTCCATGCCCATTGAAACAGATTTCTCCCAAGTTACTCAGATTCTAATTGTTCTTGAAGTCCTTCAAGGAAATAGTTATAATTTAAATGAGGAAATACCAAAAGCTGTAACACAATAACATCTATAGATAGATACAGATATAGATATAGATGATATAGATATAGGTATAGATACAGATAGAAATATAGATATAGATATATGTTCCCCCAACTTTCTATGTCAATTCCAGTGTCTTCCATGTGGGGCTGTATCCTCATATTTGCTTACAAGAAAAGCCACAGCAATATATGTTTGGGGTTTTTTGTTTGTTTGTTTGGGGTTTTTTGTTGTTGTTGTTTGTTTGGTTTGGTTTGGTTTTTTTGTTTTTTTGTTTTTTTTTTTTTAATATGAGGACTAGCAAGAGCATCGGTAGAAAGATTTTGAACTCAAAACTGTCAAACTCTTAAACACTGGGCAATTCTTTGTGAACAGGTGTCCATGGTTTAACCACGTGCTTTTAGAAAAACCTTGCCATTTATATTATATAAAGAAAATCTTTCTATAACCAGTATTTATCTAATATTGCAGGGGGGAATTATATTTTTCAGGTAAAGTTTTCTGAAGACCACTGAAAGAGATTTAGCTTTTGATGAGACTGTACGAATTGAAAATATGTGTGACTATTGATGCCATACTTGATCCTCTGCTTGGAAGACATACAGTTAAAAAGGGAAGGTACGTATGCTTGAGTGATCAGAATTTTTCCATGACAACTGGATCTATATTGCTTTGATTGCCACATTTTGCTTAGTGCTTCAACTCCTCATATAACAAATGATTTCTTTTTAAAATGCAATGGCTAATATCTGGAGATGAGTGGATATTAAAATGTTAGTATCTGCATCTGATTAGATAGCAAAATTATGTTCTCAGTTTCCAAATTGGACTCAAAATACTATATAGATGTGTGTTTCTCAAACTTGAGTGGAATTCTTTACTTCATTACTTTAAAAAAAAAAAGAGTAAAATAAGGAGTAGCATATATTATAATTCGGCTCAAAAGACAGGAAAGTATTTCCTTTCCTTGGAAAGCAAGGGGGAAGGTGTTGGAAACAACGGGCTAGATTTGGATTTAACAATAAAGAGTTTTCCAGCCGCAATATCAACTTAAGGAAACTGTGCCTTCACTATGCCGTAATTGGTTTTTCAGCCACCTCATGAAGTAATGAAGCAGTTTTAAAAGGAAAAAAACTATATAGATGTGTGTTTCTCAAACTTGAGTGGAATTCTTTACTTCATTACTTTAAAAAAAAAAAGAGTAAAATAAGGAGTAGCATATATTATAATTCGGCTCAAAAGACAGGAAAGTATTTCCTTTCCTTGGAAAGCAAGGGGGAAGGTGTTGGAAACACCTTGATTTGGATTTAACAATAAAGAGTTTTTCAGCCGCAATATCAACTTAAGGAAACTGTGCCTTCACTATGCCGTAATTGGTTTTTCAGCCACCTCATGAAGTAATGAAGCAGTTTTAAAAGGAAAAAAAAATGCAAAAACAAACAAACAAAAACCCTGGAAAGTAAGACAAATGAGGAAAAACTAATATGGTAGGACACAGGGCAGAAATAAGTAAGCCAGAGGTGGGGACTGTTGATGTTGTTATTGCTGCCAACCACCCATGCATCAAACCAGTGCAGCTGATCCTGGTCACAAATTCATCATGGCAGATGTCACGGTGGTGTTAGTGCCTGCTCAGTTTTCTCCCTAAACTTAAAAAGTGCAATTTAAAATATTTCTTAAGATCTTATTTGGATACCTTTTAGATACACATTTTCAGGGTGGTAATAGAGAAAATAAAGGAGTTTGTACTAGGTGCCAGAGAATTTCAGTCTGCAATGTCTTCCATAACTTCTCACGAAAACTTCAGATGAAATTGTTGAGTCCTCAAGGCAGATATCAGCCTAAAGAATAATGTTGATTTGTGGTTGCTTGAGAGTAAACTTATTAAACCTCACTGAATATTTCATCTGATGAACTGAAATGCCGTGTTTCTGCTCAAATATGAATTTAAGTCAGAATATGTTCTGTTCTTGTTTGCAAGCAACTCATCAACAAGCTAGATTTTTCATGTTGGAGAATGTGATGTTTATTATGCTATAAAGCCAGACATACTCCTGGGGCATTTCTGGATGGATCACACATGTTAGTCAAAGAGTGGTTAGAGTGCTTGAACAGCTTCATATTGTTGAAAGTGAAAATATGAAAAAAAAATTATAAATAAAGACGTTATCTTATTTTGCACAGGTTGCCCAAGATTTTTCTCCCTCGTTCCCACCCTATATTTCAGGCATTGGTGCCTGCACAGTAAACCTAAGCAGTAAAAAACAGCTCAAATCTCCTTGTATACATGGAGCTCCTGGAGGATGCACTCTTGCCCTACACTGTGAGACCTTGAAATGATCCCCCTTTGTTTCACTTCTCTATAGCTGTATTTGAAGTACTTCAGAGTAAGAGCATACAGCTTGCTTTTCAGAATCCATAGTGAAGAAACTCTACTGAAAATTAGTATTATACTGGTCTAAAAGAGAGATCAGAATTTTCGCAAGGTGACAGACTTTCAAGGAATGGGAGGATGTGAAGGGATGTGAAACAACAGAAAGAAGTTGGATTGAAAAGGACAAAGGCCACAGCAATACAGCTTTGCATTTATTTAACAAGGGCTTCCACATAGCACAATAAAGTTGTGTGTGTGGACATAAAAGCAAATATATGAAGCTACTCAAAAACAGGTTCTTCTGTTGAATATTTACATGACCTGGCATTCTGTGCCTGATTGAAGATGCACAAGTCACCTTTGAGGGGCACATGTGCCTGTGTGTGTATAATTATAGATATATATATGCATATATATGTACACACCACAATATATATATACACCACAATATATATGTACCCACCAATATATACCCCATTTATTTCCAAATAAGCAGTTTGCCTCATTCTTGATTAATTTCTGGGGTTTTTTTTATTTTAGTAGTTCTGTCAGGTACTTTGAATTTTTTCTTCCTAATAAAGAAAGACTAGAAAGGTATTTGTGATAGATATGGTGCAGTCCAGCAGTTGAAGTTCATTAATAATTGGAATGTTGCAGAGTATGAAGTAATGAATACTAATTACTCCTTTCATGTCTGACAGCACCCCATGGACCAATACATCAGCCCAGACTTTAATTTGGTTCTAGTAATGGTTTCATCAATAGTACATTAATTCTGTGTTTGAAAAGATGTACAGTTGAACCTGACCCACACAGTAGATACCACTGTCATAAAATGGCCACATACTGACAACAACTGGATAATTACAAATAATTAAATCCACTGAGCTTCAGACAATCCTAATTTTAAGTAAAATATATCTTATCATATCAATCGACAGAAAGCATAGCAAGGGAGATTTATCAACTTGTACTCCTTGCAAAGCAAATTTACTAGCCTGTTTATTAGAGAACTTGCTGATCTGTGAACCACATCATAAAAGTACGTCTCCCCTTCCTTCTTTGCAAGAAGGCTCTTATGTTTCACTCCTGGATATTCTGCAACAGCAGCTCTTGGTTTCTGAATGAAGCCTGCAAAAGAAATTCTCAGCCTTCGAGAACTTCAAATGAATAAATTTATATTTTCCTCAAAATCAGCTCACAAAAGGGTGAACTAAAGGTACTTGTTATCTCTGAAAAGCAGACTTCATGCTGAAGTGCCTTAGTACATATTTAGAAGCCTAACAAATTTTAGGTGTTCAAATTTGGATAAATTTTTAATTTTGGAACTGCAAAACTGCTCAGTTGTTTCTAGTGCACTTTAGACTGTGGCCATATCTTCAAAATGGCTTTAAAATGCTCAGATTTTTGTTAAAATATTTCAAGGTATTTGCTTTGAGAAGGAAAAGGAAGAAAATAATAAAATAATTTTAAGAAAATATCAGTTGTAGTACATAGCTTTATGTAAGCATGAAAACCACAAGACAAAAAGTAAGTAAAATTTGGGTCCAACATATTAGCAATGTATGCAAAAATTATTCAAGATGCAAATACTTAGGGGTTTTTTGGAGCAGAAAAACCAAGGCATAAAAGTAAATAGGTACCAACTCTATATGGTGTTGTGTTTTGGCCTTCACCTGCTATAAAGGAAGCTGTGCCATTTAATAGGTTTGGTATGGATGGCCCTTAATATTTGAATTTTTACCTGTGTGTGCCCTATCCTGTTTCCCCAGCACGTCTCTTTTGGAAATCACTGGCTATGAGCATTAACTATAACAGATCAGTGTTATTTTGACTCATAGGGGAGAAGATAGAGGAATAAATTCATTGTTCATAAGGCTCCTATTTGCATTTACACAAGGTGTTACACTTGCTGAACTCCTTTGCACAGTCACAGAGGTAGTCATGTCTCTTCAGCTGCAAGATTAGTTTAGGATTTTTAAGATGTCTTGAAGTTTGATTTATGTGCAAATATAGCTTGTATGAACAAGTTTCCATTTTTAAGAGGCATGAGTATTATTCATGAAACAGCAAGAAAATTCACTCCATTTCTCCACAGGGAGAAGCTTTCCTTGCCTTGAACACCTTGTCAGCTGTACAGCTTCAAGGCAGTGCCTTTCCCACTGAACTAGTTTGACCAACTTGCACAGTTTGCCTACTGAGATTGCCTAGTAACAGCCCCATTCTGTGCTTGTTTTCACCTGATTTATTCTGCTTCGTTCTCTGTGTTACTTGTTGGGGTTTGCAAGTCAGTTCCAGAAGGTTTTAATTTTAAGCAGCAGGAACTGAATGAAAGCTCCTCTGGAAAATGTGTTTATCCCTCTTTCTTCCTGCTGAAAAATATTGTTTCCCTGTATTTTCCTGTCCAAAAATTTATCACTTACTTCATTCTTACTGAGCTGATCCAAAACATCTCGCTACAGGAAGCTATCCCACCATTCTGCCATATAGAGTTATGGTCTGTTTTGGAGAACATCTGCCCTGAAAGGTACACTTTCATTTTGTGTTGCATAAGAAGAAAATGTCCCCTAAGAAGTGATGTTGCATAAACTCTCGAGCCATTTCATTATATGAAGTGTTGTTCCTATATTCAAAATTTTTCACCTTCATGAGTTCCTGTCTTTGAAAGACCTAGGCATTGTTACCTAAGGCAGAACATACACATGGGAGCAGCAGATCTGTGTGTCAATCAATCTAGCTTGACAGATCAGACAAGATGTTACACATGTCCCAGTCTTCTCATAGCTGAGTGCTCGTGTTACCTCCTGGAATTTATTTGTTTTTATATTTGCTTTGGCTAAAAATATTTTATACTCAGGGCATATATAGGTTTTTTAAAGCTTTTTAAATCCTTTTTGAATCCCTTAATCTAATTTATTTCAAAATCTATGAGAATTTCAACAGGAAAAAAAAACTAGTGGGGAACATCTCTTTTTAATTTACTCTGTTTGTTCTTGAATACCAGGGAGCTGGGACTCACATGAAAGATGCTGTGTCTATTTCTGGGTAGAGTGGTGTTTTAGTTCCATCCGTTCTGTCTGCTGCAGGTGAGGGAATAGGACATCATGAAGTAAACATTGCCAAAAGTAGAACTTGTCTTTAGAAATTTCTTTGGTGACTATTTTTTTATATTCCTTCTATGATGGACTTCCATTATTCATGCCTATTTTGCTGCATTTCTTCATAATCCAGAATTAAACTCTAAACAGATATAGTTTACTGAAAAAATTAAGTCATCCTACTGGGTTCCCCACTTCTCTGTTTATCGTTGTTGCTTATACTCTTGAACAGTGCAAGAGCAATAACAAAACATTTCTTTTTCCCAAATCCATAATTAACAGAAAACGTACAACAGCTGCAGTAATAAAACCCACCAAGTCATTATGTAGGTTTTGCCTTTCATAGGTGATAATCACAGAAATTGGTTATTTATTGCTTCTGTGAATTGAGAACTCCTAAAGGAAATATTTTAATCCAGAACTCTAAAACTTGTTATATTTCCTCACAGATTTCTGAAACACAGCATGACTCCCTTAGCAAAGGTTTTTCTTCTGACAAAGCAAACTGAAGGACGTGTCCTTTGTCAGATCTCTTGTTTCATCAATGTGTGTGTGTCTTGAAAACAAAGCAAAATTGTGTTCTGTATGTCAAGCTCCACAGTTTTGTCCCCTCCAGCTGCAGTCAGTTTTGAAGGCTGTGGAGAGACCATGTGGCAGAACTGGACAGTGAATTCATGTCCACCTGAGAGAGGCTGTATAATCTGAAAGACATGACCATATGGCTAAATTATTGCAGTATTATACAGGTATAAGCCTGGAAAACCCATCTCCAGTATTTTGCATGGCAGTGTTTTACAATATACATGTCTGATGTTGGGTTTTGTAGAATCATGGGTTTTCCAGCACTAGACATAGTAGGTTTCCTTAAGGAATTCACTTAGGCAGCTCTCTTGTCTTCCTTCTCCCTGGTGAAATGCAGAAGGGTCTTAGCACACCATTATGTTTAGCCTATGTCTTATAGCTAAGGGCATGTCAGAAGCAGGCAAGGGTCTTAAGAGCTGAAACCTGTTTCCTGGCTCTGGCAATGCCCTGTGATAGCCTAGAAATAAAGCAATGTTAAAATTTCTACAGATAGTACTTGTTTTATTCATGTCCTCATGTGACTTTCATCAATCTCATTTTAAGTGTTTAGTATCTATGTTAATGCAATCACTTTGAAAATTGAGTTAACAAATGCCAATTTGAATTTTATGAAGAGTTCCATGTTATAAGTGTTCTATTGGCCCTTTTTTAAACCCAGTTTTATTACTAATATTTGAATCTCCTTTCTTAGCAGAGAATATTCAAAACCATTGCCGTACAGAAAGCACTGGTTTTAGGCTCATGCGTGGCAAGTGAATCCTGAAAATTGACACACTGTTCACTGGGCAAGTCAATGACAAAGAGTTGTGTCACTGGGTCACACCAGACCAGACACATGGCACACACTGTAGTCCACAAGTGATCTTTCGACTTTTTTTGGTGCTATGCCACAGAAGTAGGAAGGTGAACTTCATGTTGCCTCCCTGCTGGGGCTCAAAATGGCACAGAGTGGCTGTGTAGGACAGGCTGCACCCCTCACTGAAGGTGAGGGATCAGGAAATGACAGCTCTTCAGTAAATAAAAGGTGAACCTAGCATAACTCATTCTTTCATCCAACGAATAATTAATTTGGAATGAAACATTTAGTAAATTACCTTAAAAAACATTATTTTTGTTGTTTCAGTTGCCAGCCATTCCCTCCTCTAGTCTATCCATTTGTTATAAACACATGTCCCTGCTTAGTTTTTTAGGCTATATGTTTAAGGAAATTACAGTAAAAACTAACAATAAACTCATTGGCATTTGTTTGAAAATTTGCCTAAGTTTCTGGTAAGTTATGATGATAGACATTTAGCCCTAAGCCAGAGATGCTTCAGTACAGCAGGGAATAATCTCCCTGTGTCTGTTGTATCTATAAATGAAACTACAAAAATTAAGAAATATTCCATGTATTCATTTTATACTTTTGGTGTGTTCAATCATCCTCATTTTGTTTCTTAAGTTGCAGGCACCTAAATTTTGACTTGTATGCATTTGCTATGCTGCTAAGATCATAGAGTACCCATTGTTTGCAATCTGAGATACCTGTGAGGTTTTAATTAGTGAGATCCCCATTCTTGTGCATTTCATTCTTTCCCAGATGTACCAAGACTGAAGACAAAAAATGTGAATTCAAAAAGAATTTTCATCTCATCCTTCACACTAAACTGGCTAACCCTCACTTACAAGCCACAACTGCAGGCTCAGACCACCTTCATTAATTTCACTGTCACCAGGGGCAGGCTGGAAAACCAGCTGTTTGCTGAGGTTGTTAATGCAAGACTCACAAAAAACATAAGGTAGGGACTACATTTTGATTTGTCTATTGCCTGCTCTAAAATTTTAAGTTAAGGATTAATATTCTGTTTGAATCCACTATACTGTAATTGTTAGTAGCCCATATTAGAAATATTTTAAGAGTCTGTAAAGTGTAGAAAGTTCTTTCACTGATTTGTTCAAATCTGTGCTCCCAAAGGGCTTGTCTTGACCTAAAGCTCTGCTAGAAATTAAATTTATTGTTATATTATTCCCACACTTCTCTCTACCGCTTGGTTTGTTCTGTGCACTGCATTTAATTTACAGAGCAGGATTAAAGCCTTCTGCAGTGCTTTGTGCTTCAGCGATCTTGAGCCAGTAAGTGTAAATAAAATTCCATGCCAGTCTGTACAAGGGTATAATGGCACTGTTAAGAGCTAGGGCATTTGGTTAATAAATCACAATTTATTCCTGCAAGGATGCAGTTCAGTGGCTGCTGCAGTCATACCAATATATAGTATGAGGAGAAATTATAAATGGTTAGAGGAAGGACTTTGGGCAGACTGTAATCTATGAGATAAAACCTGAAAAAAATATACTGAGGGGTGTGAAATGGATAACAAGAATACCTCCTATTTCTCTAGTGTGTCTTTCCAGTTATCTCATGTAATTAACTAACTTAATCCACAAAGATTTGCTCCACCTGTTTGAGGTACTCCTGCTTCATGTAAGGGCAAACTGGGTCAGGGAGTTTAATCAGCCCTTGAAGAATGAAAGCCATATACTTGGGAATGAGATCTGAAAACAGCTGTCCATTTACCTCTGCATCTGCACATTGTTCCACCTGGGACTGCCTGCTTACAAGGCTTGTATCACCCAGGGTTTTGGTGTGAGTCAGAGTCTGACTGAGAGCTCCCCACAAGACTAGTCAAGATCTTGCACTGTCAGAAGGTCAGTCCAGCAGATCAGACTATGACAACGTTTTCCCACTCTGTTTGCTGCCAAAGTGAGGTTCTCAGCCGTGTGCTAGTCTCTGGTTTTCTCAGCTGCCACATAGATTACGAGTTGCCATCCCTGACAAGATCACCGTCCTTTTGTGTAGTCTCAGGAGGAAGGGCAGTAGGATAAAGTTCTAGTCCATGACAACCTAAACCTCCTCACTTTGGGTGTGCAGAACCTCAGGTCTAGTATACTGGGACAGAAAGTAAACTGGCCTTTCAGAAATTAAATCAAATTAACTGATGTAACTAAACAGAAAATATAGCTCACAACTGCTATAAAACATTATTTCTTGCTGTGGCTGTTTAAACACAGTGTTTTTGTTCCCTCTGCTAGTCAGTCCTCACCAAGAAGCCAGAACAGTTTCATGACTGAGCTCAGGCAGCTGGCGGATGACAGGTTGCTCAGCCTTCAGCTGCCCAGGGCAGTCTCCTAGACCACAGTGAAATTGTAAAGAAAATCAAATCAGCAAAGTCAACTGCAGCAGAAATACAACACAAGGCAGTAACAATTGAACTGTTTCTAACAACTTAAAGTCACCTGTAAAATGCCTATTCTTATTATTCTATTATTATTATTTTAAGTGTAATATTTCTATAAGCTAGAATAGGAAGAGTCAAATTGCTGCCTTTCCAGAAGGGGCTGTCCTCCCCATATTCACTTTTTTGTATCTATAATATGTTGATGTCACATGTTTGATTTTTTTTTTAGGTGCTTGAATTAGTACTCATAAAATTAATAAATACCAATATGAAATTTGAACAATTGTATTAATATATGATTGCCATGTTTTCCCAGGTAAACAGGCATATTCCTGCAGAGGACTGTTATTCCCTAATGGTTGTCTAAGATAAGAAGCTTTCTTACTTCAGATATTTTCTACTGCCTGAAAATAAAGTCAGTTTTCTAGAGTATATCCATATTATTTTCTGTATGGATAGGACTATTTTGGTAATTGTACAGGATAATCATGGCACATTAAAAACAAACAGGACAGCTGTCACCATTCAGGTAGCTGAAGCCAAGGAAAATGGAGCTCAGGATGACACCACAAGAGAGCATTACAGACTGACAGCTGGAAGAGCATCCGCTCCTTACTCCGGGAGTGTCAGCCTGGGCAGTGTCAACCCCACCTACCAGCTCCCACTGAAGGCAAAAATGTCTCTTGCCAAGTTTTTTTTTCAAAGTGCAAGAAACGGAGTTCTGCCTCCAGCAGTGATGATACATTGGTTATTGCTTGTGCCAGATGTTTGCATTGGCAGGGCTGCGAGTCGGAGGAAAGAGAAAACGATGAGATCTCCTGCTGCTCTGAACCACAGTGCATCCCCACGGGTCTCTTTGTTGGCTGCTTCCATTCTGACTGTGCTTTCTGACTGTGATTGCGAAAGTTTACCTTCCTTCTGTTAAGCCATCCCACAGAGCCAGGAAGGAAGACTTTGGAGGAATTCTGTGCAAACAATTCCCCATCGTAAACCTACCAAATGATCTAATGCAGTGAGTAAGGGAGATCACCCACTCTAAAATTACCAGCTTGTTCAAGTGAGAGAGTCTCCATGCTGAGTTAAATAAGGAAGCAGAAGAGTATTGCTGTTTGCAGCTCTCACCCCTCGTTTGCTGAAAATTTCCTTTAAAAGCCTCTTTTCAGCCTCTTGCATTTTTCACTGCTTGGGTCAGCTCCTTATGGGAGCCTACAGTAGGAAACCAATTATCTTATGAGTAATAAAGCAAAAAAAGCAAAATCAAATAAATAAAAATAATTGTACTAACTCTCAGGCCTTCAATGCATCTTCCACAAAGCAAGCATACAGGTTGACAAATCAGGAGATGTTCAGTGTTGTATCTCTAACCTAAAAGAAGTTGTCACATATTCGACCTTTCTTTTCACAAACCAAGGATTTTTGAAAATTATAAGCTCATTTTCCTGGCCCAAATGGCTTTTCAGGTGAGGAGAAATTTTCATATTGGTGATGATGACATTTACTGGATTTACTGTTTCTTCTCTGGAAGCTCATGCCTGTGCCCAAACCCTGTGCTTGTGTAGTTTCTTACACAGGGTGGCTGCTACTTCAGTATCAACAATAATTGCAGAAATTCCAGAGATGCTACAATGTGATTATTTTCATTGAAAATGCTGCAATATCTTCATAAAGCTAGGTTCAGGATAAACAGCGTGTCTTAGCTGCTTGCACTTGGATAATTAGGGTTTAAATTGATCTACTATATAAGTAAGAAGTAAATAATACATATCCAAATAACACTCAGGCCATTGCTTTTCCTTTTCATTTTAGTAACTGTATGCCCTAGAAAAAGTCAGGGCTCAGGTGTACTGGGAGTCAGGGGTGTCTCTGAAGCAACTCTGATGACCTTTTTCAATTTTGTGTGCGGTCATGGTTCTTCTAAGTAGTAAAGAGATAGGACTCCTTGAACTGGATTCCCTTTTTCAGTTCAGAGTTGAACACAAAAGAATCCTGTTGACATTTTAACTACACAGCCATGGAGTATCATTAGAGTAGTTTGGGAAATTGCTTTTCAGTGCTATATCTTTTTTGTTATTATTTCTGGACACATGCCTCACCTAGACACTTTCAGATAAAGTCATGCATTCTGCCATAATTTTTTTAGTAGAAATAGTGGTGTTTTCAAAGTGGAATTTTCTTCACTATTTGAGTGCCTTTTTCCTTAAACATCACATACTGTATCTTGTGAGGAAATTATGTTTTACCATAATTTGTCCACTCCCCTAAAAGTAGAATTTTAACTCCCTACTGTAGTAAATGTTCCGTACAGGGTTTCCAGTTTTTCATATCTAGATGTTTAACAATGAGCAGACAATCACAACACCAACCAAAGTAAACTCTTACTGTTAATACTGTTTTTTATGTATGTGTGCTTGTGTATATATATATGTAATTTAGTATTTTAAATACTAAATTTAAAGGCAAGTCCTGAGTCCCTTGGTTGCACTAGGGGTTTTTACGTACCTCAAAAATTATCAGTGTCATCCTGTTTCAGTCATCATGCAAAAAGTACAACATCTGCCATGCTTCCAGGCTATGGCAGACAGATGTGTTCAGAGGGGTAGATAAAGATATTTAAAATCCACCAAGAAATGGAAGTGGGTGGACTCAACATAACCAGAAAAGGAGGAAAAAAGCTCTTTTCAGAAACTAGTAATACTGTCCAGGACAGAATGTCGTATGCTCTGAGGTAGGAAATCTGAGGATTCATTTTCCAGGGCAAGTGTGTGTGAGAGTAATGCTTTGCATGACAAATTCAGATCTTAAGAAGCAAGCAAATAACTTCTGGAACTGGGTGGTCAACCAGCATTTGAGATCCATTGCTGTGGTCCTTCACGGCCTGTTCTCCTGATGAAAAGCATATAAAAAAGTAGTGTGGTAAAACACGAGTCACAGCATATTTGAAGAGCTGTGATTGTGATTTCTTTTAGATTGAATATAGGTACCTGAGGAGAGCAGTCACTGATAAATAGACATACAGTAAGCTATCCTCTTAATAACTATAAATGTATTTTTCAGTTCTCATTATGATATTAGAGCTGCTAGGTAACCCCACAGGAAGACAATTTTTCAGATCTCCCTTTTGAAAGTTCTGTGATACCCAGAAAGATTCTGTATGTCTTCAGCTGTGAATACTAACGCGTTTGTTTTCCAGTTGTACTGTTTTTGTCTTTCGGTCCCAAGTGATGGTCCTATAGACCACATCCACAGTCACCATTTTTACATGACTTCTGAGAATGCAAGCTTGGTCCTAGGTATTTATTTTGCCCAAGTGCCCCAGCTTTATGTAACAGTATTGCCTGCATGTAATGAGGTCCTTTTTATTCAGAAGTTGTTATTTTCTGTCATATG
The DNA here is from genome assembly GCF_017590055.1 of Onychostruthus taczanowskii. Lineage (NCBI taxonomy): Eukaryota > Metazoa > Chordata > Aves > Passeriformes > Passeridae > Onychostruthus > Onychostruthus taczanowskii. The sequence continues at coordinate 218,999 of NW_024503568.1, read as the reverse complement.
GCAGCTGTCCTGCAGGGAAATGGGAAAGATCCTCTTCTCTCTTATTTCCCCACCTGCTTTCCTTCTTGCCTTCAGTTCACTCTCCTGATAATTTCTCTGATGAAATGACTGTCAGTCTCAGATACTCAAGTCTGAGAATGGTGCAGAAGTACTTATCAAGGCATATCTGTTGTGTTTAGCAGATGTTTTGTCATGTATAGAAATTGTGTGGAGAAAAATCTTGGCTCAAGGTACACCAAAAGCACAATGATGGATTTAGTAAAATGCTAAGAAGAGAGCAGTCCAGCCACTCCTGTGCTTTTCATGCTGTCTTCAGGACTAGACCCACTTGAAGTTCACGAGACCCTACATGAGCCTCTTACTTGCTTCTTGTTCAAGGACCACTTAACTGTCTCCCACTAAAGAAAGAACAATTGAGCTCGAAAGTGAAATGGGGCATGCGGGGCTAGAAATGTGGATAAACTGATGTATGGTTATATTCTTGTGTGTATGTGCTTCTGCACATGTATGTGTAGTTATATTTTCTTTATTGAACAGTACAAAGCCTTCTGGATTCATCTGTCACTGGGATGGGATATGCATTACTGTGCGGAAATTGGGCACACTTTATTTTCGGCAGAAGATTCAAGTTCTGAAGTTTCTTCCACCCCCACCATATTCATGGCAGTGAATGGATGAAAAGTGTAAGGCCATAAGCACTACAGTATGAAGAAATTTTTAGAGCATTCCTCTGCTTGGCATAATGAAGGTTTCCTTTGTACTGTTTTCTACCTTTTGACTAGATGAGGGCCAGAGGGCAATTTTCTCCATGCTCATGTAATCTTGTGCCCCCTGTGACTAAATAATGGTCATTATACAAACTATATTCAATTGTATAGGGCTCTGTGGCTTTATACGTAGGATTACTATTCCCCACAGACAATAGTGAGAATACCAGGTTAATACAGCTGTGACCTCACTATGCTCAATTTAAGCTCAGGCCCCACAAGGTGAGAGGCTTGTGCATTTACCCACTGAACCAATCAGTTAAAAAACTGATGTGATATCTACCACATGTTGCTCCCTTTTTCATGAGGGAATTGCTCTGTACCCCCCATAAGAGTTTCTAAAGCTCAGTAACAATGCTGAGCATCTATCAAAATGTCAAAAGGTTCATTATCTTAAAACCAAGGGAACAGATTTCTGCAGGCTTTTTCTAATACCAGCAATAAGGCCACCGTTGAGAGCTCGCAATTTTGCTTGTTGAAATTGTAAGGGTTTAGTGAAGTGCTTCAGAGGAAGTAATATGCATTGCACAAGTGATAGTGAAATTAATGGGGGCATTATCATTCTTTTTCCTTTCTGCTCTGCTAATTTTCCCATCTCCTCCCCCTCCATCACTCACCCTTCCCCAATTATTTCTATTGCAGGCAAAAAGCTTGGGTTCACTATAGACTCCGGAAGATTTCATAATATGTCTCTGGGACAAAAGCAGGAGATGGTTGCAAAGGAGGCACTCAAGAAAGCTGCCCCACATGGCCATTGGGTTCTTTTCCAAGTGAGTGTCAAACTTCCTCTCTGTTGGGGAATACCTCCTCACCTGGAAGGATGTTCCCAGAACACAAAATATGTGGTGGATTACATCAAAAGTTCTAAACAATAATAGTTCTAAGCTAATAATCTTGTTCCATTTGCTTTTGCTTTTGGTTGTAACAGGATAAACATCGTATTAATAGGGTTTTTGTCACTTTTTGCTGAACAGTGCATACTCCCAGGAGGAAAAGGAGGGATAACACAGAAAGCCCCTGTGGGTGCGTAGGATTGCCCTCAGGCACGCCCTTCCCCTGCCTAATTAAGAGCTCCTATTCCATTCAGCAGGCCATAATGGAGACTTTAATGAAATGGGTCTGACGATCCCAGGGGAAGCTGTATAATTAGTCCTGGAGTGCTGCTTTTCTGAGATAGCAGCCACGGCTTTGGCCAGCTTTGTATGGACCAAGAACCCGCTCTGCAGTGGACAAAGAGATCCGTGGGATGCCCTGGCAAGCCGTGGTTTCCCTGCACAGTAACAGAGCAAACAGGAGCACGGCAACCGTAAATGCCAGTGAAAAAAAGATGCTCCCTCCCCAGTGTTTTATGCTCAATAGCCAGTGTTTATATGTGACAACCTGTCAGTCCTGAAGCCAAACGAAAGTGCATGTTCCAGGCCTTGACATTAAGGTGGTTATGGGAATGGGGTGGTTCTCTCCTCTCCTGGTTTTAACCTCAGCAGCCTGCTTTGTCTGCCAACCAGGTTGCCTGGAACAAATGAAGAGATGGGTTAGAGTCAGTGTTTTCTGCCAGATGAAACAAAACCACCTTGGGATTAATGAGGGGCCCTGGTGTGCTAGGCACTGTGGGAGCATGCACAAACTGCACCCTTTGTCAGCAATGAAACTGGAAGTGTGCTTAACCATATTTCATGTGAGTGAGCTAATCATGCCAGTCTGAAAACAACCCTGCACAGAAATGCTGTGAAGGCAAGAGTCAAGTTGGATTTCAGGGAATGTCAGGGTTCTCAGCTGCTCTGGGGGCAGAATGAAAAAATGGGAGTTGGCAGAGGCAGTGTTGTGTCTGAAGCCGCAGGGATGGATGGGGAACATCTGAGAAGCTTCTGGCGTTACCTGCTCCATTTTCTAGCCTGTAATGCCTGGCTTTTGAGGGAGGAGAGAGGCAACAATTTTGCTGTAAAGGTTTTTGATAGTGAAGGATTGTGGGAAGTCTGAAAGGAAACTCTATGAAGATGTTGGGCCAAATCCCAAATAGCGCTAAGCTAGCTAAAACTATTGCGATTTGGATGCATTTAGTGCTTCTCAAGCTTTAGTCTTCTGCATTTGGATCCTGTAAGCTTATATTTCAAAAAAAAATTGGAGCAAAAAGATGAGGTATTTTCCTATGGATTTTATTGGAGGCTAGACAGTATATAATTAAATATGAAAAAGAAAAAACCAAACCAACCTACACCTGCTATTCTGACTGACCTAGGAAATACTTTAAAAAATACTTTGGCTTCAGATCTTGCAAAAGCAGTTGGCACAGTCTTCTGCAAACTGGCAGAAGAAAGACTGACTTCAATTTTTTTGGTGTCAGGTTGCACTCTTCTGTCACTCATAAGAAATATCTCAGACTCAGATATCTGATACATTGAATGTTTATTTTGTTACTATATTAAGGCTTTAATCACTTCCACTTTCCATTCAATGGATGCAGCCTATATGACAATTCAGATGCTGCCAGGCTGCAATCATGTCATGTGATATGAAAGCCTCCCTCTCTTTCCATTCCTCCATTCCTTTTTCTGTGTGGCAAAGGACAGTTTGGGAATATCCTCCCAGGAGACCTCATAATACAGTGATGCAGCAGCCAGGATGTGAGTGATGTGTTGTATTCCTTGGCTGTAATTCCCCCTGCGCTGCATGGAGATTGCCAGCGCAGTCAGGAGGTTCTGGCACGTCAGTGAATGGCCAAAGAAAAGATTGTGGATGAACTGCAATTTGAGTTGAAATGTTAGTACCGTAACAAAGAAATGTGGAGTGTGGGCTAATGGTGTGTTTAAAACATCTTTAGCCCTACCGCATTTTAAACTTTTCTTGATATTCCTGTTTTTCACCAGGAGGTGCTTTGGAGGCAGATACTTTTCCATTATAACTCTCTGATCTGTCAGTGTCTTTCCACTGTCTTCATGTATTTAGGATTTTAAAGATAGCTACACTCTGAAGTAGGTGAAGGCATGTTTTCTAAGCAGCAGGATAGCTGGAACCATTATCTGTCTAGCACTTCTGTCTTGCTCCTGGTATGTCTTGCACATATTTTGTCCTAGGTCCCAGTTCTACAGGGAATTAAAGAGAATCCAGGTGTCTTCTGAGCTATGCTTGTCTTTTTATGTGATAACACTCATAACCACAGATTACTTAACCCTGAGTATGATATTTTCATTAGCTTCAGAATCAAGGCCTTAAATTTTAGAAGCTAATGGTGAAACCTCAATACATACCAAGAAATGACAATGACTTAACTGTTACCCCATTAAAAAGTCACAATGACAGTGACTTAAGGACAACAAATTATTTTTTTGATTTTGTACAATAACCATATTGGCTGTTTCTCAATTGAATATTCACCTAAGTATCTGAGTGGTTCAGAACCTTGTACAAACTCCTTGAACAATACATCATCCTGATTTCTGTGTCTTTATCAGTGCTTAGCCAGCTCCAGCCACAGAAGAGCACATCATTCCCCAAGGAATACTAGAAAATTCAATTAAAATTACTGGTGAACTTCCTACAAGGATGCTGGCTAATTTCCATGCTGCTCTCTATGGTTCTGACCAGGTAAAAGTAAGCTATTTTTTTTTCCTTTTGCTTGATTTATTCACTCATTCCCCTGTAGGGGACAAGTGGTAGCATTGATGACCATTCCGTGGGAGACCATCACTTGGGACCGTGATTCCAAGCTAACCCGACAGCTGGAGGGTGCCAGCCCTCTGTACCTCTGTGTTTCCCATCAGTGTTGGGCAGGAGAAAAGGTGTGACACTAACACAAACATTTGTACTATTCAATATAGACATGCACAGGTATGCATACAAAGACAGAAAGAGCATTTATTGCACCAGCTTTAACCAGTGGTGCACTTAGGGAAAAAAACCTATACATGCTCTTTCATTCAATGGTACTCACATATTTTGCTCTGCTCTAAATTTGCCTAAATGCATGGTCATGACCGTTCTCCCACAGAGCGGATTTACACACCTGGGTGTTCAGGCAATGGCTCGGTACCCTATGCATGGGTTCCTGCAGTCAGGCATAAAGAAAGGAATTAAAGAGTAAGGGTTATGTACTGTCTGTTTTGTATTTTGCTCTTTCCCTGTGTAAAGTTCTGCTTGGTGGCTGGAAAGAAGAAGGAGGAGAAAGAAGAGATGAGAATGTGGAGAACAGGCACGTCACAGGTTGTATGTAGCCTCCTTCCCTCCAGATCCTTGGTTATCCCTGTGTGCTACCCCAGGAACTTGCAGAAAGATCTCCAAGCCCAGTGTGAGTCAGCTTGCCTGCAGCAGTGGCAGTGCTGGAGCAGTCAGCTTGTTCTCATCAGCAAAGCCGACCGTGCTGAAGGCAGCCGTAACTGCACATTTTCACCTTCCAGCAGGGTATTCTCATGTAGCTGCTGGAGCACAGCACACATGAGGGCAGAGCTGGGATGTGAAAAGGGTAAGAGTTCCTTTAAAAAGAAATACTAGCCAATGCCAGGGGGAAAATAAAAGAAAAAAAGGAAAAAAATCTAAAAAAACCCAGCTGTGTCAGAGGTACAGATGGATTGATTTTCATGGTATGGGATGATTTGGAAAGATATTTGTGAGAATGGAAGAATAGCTGCGGTTTCGTGGCTGAGCAGCTAACTATTAATACAGCATTTTGTTCTTTTTTCAATTTTTTTATGACTTACTATAATAATATTTTTAATGCAAAGCTGAAAAGTCTTCAGTCTGTGTTTAGTGAAATAATATATATGTATATATTTGAATTAACCAATTTCTAAGCTTTACACTTTAGAGAACTCTCTTTTCTCACCCACTCTTCTGAGCCATAGGTGTTTGTGGCTTACCACAAATTCCTGTGCAGGCACTGTCTTTAATATATTTCTGGTTAAGGGTTGGGGGTTTTTTGTTTGTTTTTTTTTAATTACAATAAGAAAATCAAAGTATGCCTAATCCAGACGGAATATATTTCATGGGTTTGTGGTTTTATTCAGGGTAGAAACTTGTGTTGTATTTTTCATGGTTGAACTCAGCATTCTGATTTAAGGCGGTATTTTTATCAGACATAAAATCCTTCACCTTTGCCCAGATTCTGCTACATGTTGTTCAGCTCAGGATGATCTATTTCCTTTTGAAAGACAAGAGTTCATCCCTCTGATGTTCCCTCCACACATCATTATTTTCAAGGGTAACAAAATTAATTTTGTTATGTTTATTACTTCTTAAACTGAAGGATAAAATGTAGAAAAATATCAGAGGCATAAGGATTAATTTCTGCAGGTTTTACAGGCAAATGCTGAATAATTTTAAAACCAGATGAATCCCTGTGCTGAATATCATCTTGCTGAAATTTTCTGTTAACACTATAAATAATGGGGGCAAAAAGAAAAATATTGAACTTCAATTTCAAACATGACTCTTTGGGAAATGGTGTAAAATTTCTAGGAGTTTGAAGGCTTTTTAATAAATGTTAAACTAGTAAATTTTCTTCTTGGGATAAAGTCTGTAGATGACTTAGATAAGAAGCTATAGTGGTTATCTGAGTAATATTTATAATCTTCTAGGTAAAGACTCTGTTTTTGTTGGTTTCAGTAGCACAACAGTTCTCCTTTCCTAAGGGACATTTGGGAATTAAAATGTCACTATCAACAATCTGGGAATTACTGAAAAAAATACTGCCCGATAGCCTCTGATTCTTTAGAAACCTGTTTCTCCCTCTCCTTCCAGCTCCAGCCTTGCGAGTGCTCCCTTTTGGCGGCTGAGGCTGGCACAGCTCTCAGCAACACTCCCTTTTGCTAGTGCAGAAGTTACTCCTTTTTTTTCTTTGACAGGGGATCCTTGAAGTGCATGCCAGAGAAGGGGAGTTCAAAAGCATCCGTTTTCCTCTGTGCAATTTTCACACTTCTGTTCCTGGGAGGCTGAAGCTTGGCCCTCGGGGCTGGAATGGAAGGTACCAGATCAGCTCCTGAGATCTCCGTGCTCAGCAACTGCTCAGATGCCCAGCAGAAGGTAGGAAGTGGTCAGGTAGCCACACATCGAGGTCATTTCCACTCAATCACATGTTTATACTGAATAACGGGGACACAGTTCTTTCCCTGAAGCTGTTATTTAAGTAGCTGGCATTATGTGATGCTGTTGGTGAGTATGAAAATAAACCATGTCAAAGGGAGGTTGTGGTTGGTTTTTTTTTTCTGGCAGTGGATGCTTGAACTTTGTAATATAGGTAAAACCAGTTCCACATCAGTAGCTAAGGGGAAAAAAATGCCCTTCATTATGTTAACAAAAACAGGGGTTTACATGTGCATATATGCCAAATTCATTAGGCAGGTAATGAAGCATTTGCACAAATGTAATTACAAACAGCAATTCTGACAGTTCATAACACTGCATTAATAATCACTACAATTAGTTCTGATGATGGAAGCAATTTACAGCACGTCACATGTATAAATAATGGTGCATTTCCTGAATGTGTCATTATTATGTATTAAGGATGCCACCTTGTTGTGACTTTCTCAGTAATGTTCCCCTTGAGTCAAAGTTAAGGATACGAGAGTGATTTTTTTCCTGAGCTACAGTATATGTCATACTTGTATAGTTTAAGTACTGAGTTGAGGTAATTTGTGTAAGTTCTGTATGTGAAAATGTGAAATGTCTAAATAAAAGGCAGTAATTATTTGTTACTGAATGATATAGGATATTATTGAATAGATCCACCCATTTTAATAATTTAAATAAATTTCAGAGATATTTATAAAGAAAAAAAAGAGACAGAAGTGTCACCCCTTGATGATATGGTTTTCTCCATATGTCCCAGCTTGTATTTACTCTGAGAAATTAATTTTCTTTTTGCCTTCATACCCCTACTAGCCTTTATTTAGTTAGTAGGACATCAAGCTGTTTTCCCTTTTTGTGGTACTTGGTGTCATAGTGAAATAATTGCTTAATTTTATTATGATGATTTAATAATGCTTCCCATTTAGAAAACAAGTCTATGAAATCAGCTTATTCCAACCCTTAGTTTTCTTTGCTAATAAATCTTGCTGCTTTAAGCTGTTCTCTTCAAACCACAATTCATAAGCTGGATAATTCATTTTGCTAATTAATGAGAGGGAGTATTCTGATGGCAGGGAATACTAGAAAGGTCTGTAAGAGCAAGAATTATTTCTTCTCTCCTCTCGGAGAGAGGCTTATTGGTCTTTCTCATTGTACTGCTTAGTGATTCATTACCCTGTGGCTTCATAAGGATTTTTTTAACGTAGATATTGGAGAGAGAAATAGGACAACTGATTTTTTTTTAATGTCAGTTACCATGTATATATGCATGTCTATGGCCTTGTTCATATATACATATATATATTATATATAAATCATATATATATATATATATATATATATATATATATATATATATATATATATATATATATATATATATATATATATATATATATTAAATCATATATATATATATATATATATATATATATATAAATCATATGCATATAATTTATTGTCCTTTGGGAAGAAGTTCCTGAAGCATAAACTGGGCAGCTTGAGCTAGCTCATCAGCTAGTGGAAATTGCCACGAACCACAATTTTGTTGTAACTTTCACCAGTTTATAATGTTTTCCTGAGAATATTTAATCTTGTATCTCAGTTCTTCCTGCTTCTAAGACAAACTCCAGCACACCAATCTGCAATAGTTAAGGTCTCCTCATGTGAAGTACAGGATGCCTGGTCCTGTCTCATTGTCCCTCCACCTTCTGATCCCCACACACATGTTCAAGGACTTGTCACTGGATGCTGTTGTGGGGGGAAGTGGATTCTGTCCTCTCCATTATCCACCCACCCTGCAATGGCTCTGGCGTTTTTTTGGGTACAACAGACCAGTTTTGTATAGAGTACAATGGCAATTATGTGAACCTGACAGCCCAAAATATTTCTAATGCAAACTCCGCAGCTTTCTCACACTCGCAAAAATGTCCCTTTTATATTACCAGCTTTGATTATCCCAGTATAATCAATGTCCCAGAAGTGTGCAGCTGAATGGGCTTGTACTGCATTAGAATATTGATTAGAATTAGTATTAGAATATACTCTTTCAAAAGGCAAAGGAAAAAACAATTTCTTGAGATAAATATATATGAAATTAGAAAAATGTTAAATGAGTTTTTGTTGCCGACAAGGAGAAAAGCAGGTTTATTCTGACTGCAAGATGTTCTGTTCTAAATCCAAGTTGCTGGCATTTTTCACAGGGATTCTCTCTTCAGCCTTCTCATCACAAGCATGCAGCACTGCATATTATAGTCCAGTGGCTTTTTTTAATTTTTTTTTTTTCATTTTCTTTGAACCAGTTTTAAAATAAAGATGGATTAGCATTTCACATAATCAAATTGCTGCATGCAAGTTTATGTAGCAAGCAGGCTGGAAGAGCTGCAGCTATTTCACTTGTTCTGTTCTGTCACATCATGTAATATTTAAAGCCTATAATTAAGTTTTTACTCGAACTGTTGGAAGGCAAATACTGCCCCCAAGGGCATAAAAGTTCCTGTATGCAAAGGTTTCATCACAAACTGGCATATTTTGCAAACCAAAGGGGATCAAAAAGAAGCTTCAAATGCTGTGAAGCCAAATAAAAGAGAAAGACAGTGGTTCCTTGAATAAAATGTTTTACCACCCCTAACCACCTATTTTCTCTGTGGTATTATGACTAGAATTCTACAATAAACTTAATGCTTATATGATGGTGCAGTAATGGGATTAATATTAATTCAATTTCTACCAAAGTTCTTGAATACTTCCCAATTTCAAATAATGTAGAATTTCAGTAACTAAATGTTCCCTAGTGAGGAGATATAAAAGACTGCAATCAGATACAAGTTTTTTATTTCTCCTTCAAGAAAGGCACAGTAGGTTACCTTCCTGTCACTCATGAGGATTATGTTCTTAAAGATCTCTATGGGAAAATACATGCATTTGTTCACAAAGTTATGTTCTCTCATATAATGTGGTGTTTTGAAAATGTGATTTTCTCTAAAGTTTTTTATAAGGGCTAAGGTAGGAAACATAAAGCTTGGATAATGCATTTTACACCATTACTGAATTTTAGTCACAATTTTGCTACTTTTGCTCAGATACCTCTCACTGGATTGAAATAAAAGAAATCTGGTTTTAATGTTATTTGCTGAAAAAATCAAACTCAGCAATGCAAACGTATAACCATGAAGCTTTCTGAAAGGAAGTAGCTGGATTTCTTTTATGTCTCTTAACGGTGTTTATTCAGAGCAGCTTTGGTTTGTCCTTTTTGCAGCTGACTTGTTTTATTCAGGGATGCATTCTGCTCCTCAGGTGGGTTCCACAGAAGACTCCTTGGTGAGATGATGTAAGGTGGCCACATCATGGGTGCCTGGGACTGCAGGCTCTGCTGGATCTGCAAGAATTCCTCAGCCCAGTCCTGGTGAGAACTTTCATGTGCCTAAAGCTCTGGAAAACAGCATGTTTAACCTAAGGGAAAGAGAAGACCACACACTTTTCATCCATCCTGCAGCAAGGTCTTGTCTGGCTGTGAGGGAGCAAATTTTGTCAATGATTTATCCTGAGCAGATTTTGGCTGAAAGGGTTTGGGAGTCGGCATACTGCTTGTCTACTTTTGCAAGGACAATTAATTGGGAACTTGAATTCAGTACTTTGTAACACTGCTTGTATAGTGAGCTTAATGACATTGGATGCATTTAGGTATCCATTTTCCTAGGAAAACTATTTTAAAGTGCTTCCTTTTAGAAAGTTTTGGGTAGGCATGGGAAAGTATCTCATATGGAACTGCACTTTAACCAGTGTAACTGATAGACTCACCAGTTTCAGCAGTTCAGAACGGCACTATCCTCAGAACTTACTATTTGCACATTTTCTTCCTCAAAAAATAATGGAAATGTTATACATTTCCTTGCAGCTCACTCTTTCTAAAATAGGGAAAATAGCCTGTAAGACTGTTTTTAATTTTCCACTACCCTCTCACACATCTGTTTCTGTAGCTTTTTCAGGTTATCACCAGCTGCAATACACTGAATTATTCAAATTTCATTACTGAGTTTTCATCCTGGACAGCAGTGTATGTGGAACATCCATGACACCAAAGGGCCAGATTGCCAAAGTTGCTTCTAATCAGCAGCTAATGCTAACATTTTTGAGGCTACAAAAAGAAAATGTTGCTTTAACTTTAGTTCTAAGAAATTTTGCAGGGAAACTGCTTTAATCTGTTTTCATATACACAGTTATTACAAATGTGGACGTTTATACAGGGGTGTGTGTATATATATACACACATATATAATATAGATATATACTATATGTATTACATAAATGTACTTTTTAATATGTATATAAATATGAAAAAACCCTGTCTGCTTCTCCTTAGCTGCTGAAGAGCCACTTTAGAGAACTGATTGTACACAATTTGCTAAAAACAGCCAAGAGATTTTTCAAGTGCCCTTTCCAGACTTGTTATTTTTCATTGTCCAAAGGTAAAAAGCTCATTTATGGGGGGAAAAAAATAAAAATTATCATGTTAGGTGTGATCAGGCCATTTGTGGAGCTGGGCTAAGCTGGGAAAAGTGCCCCTTTCACCCCTGGCAGTGGGTTGAAGCCTGCCTTTCGGCTGTGAGCGAGAGGAGCGGGCCGGTGTCTCCTTGGTCCCGAAGAAGTGGGATTTCATATGTCAAAGAGCCACACTCAGATGAAGGCAATTGGAAGTAACTGCTCAGAAGAAGATGCCCAAGAGTAAGTTGCCATGGAGATGGAAAGGCTAAACACCACTGTACTCCTGACCTCGAAAGAGGCTGATTTCTCCACATGACAGCTGAGGTCGTGGGGGCATGGTGGGAAGCTCATCCTGCCGACTCCAGCTCTGCCTCTAGCCTATGGATAAGTAAAGAATTACTGCTTTACTACTTTAGGTAGTCCATTAACCTTCACAAGCCTGAACTTTCATTCAAATAATTGCAAAATAAGTATAGGTGGTGAAACCTGAACAGAATCACTGCTATTTGTATGCCCTTTAGAAAGTTTAGGGACCCAACCCTTAGTGTGGATCCACTGGTATTTTAAACAGTGAGGATTCTTTCTTAGCTTCTTGCTGTAATTGGAAAAAGTTAAAGTCCAGAATTACCAGCAAAGCCAGAAAATCATTCAGTGACTGGCAGCCAAATGAATGGATGGTCCTTCATCAGCAGTGGGGCTTTGTATTCAGTGGGGAGATTACCTTCTCTTTTTAACTTCTTGCTCTGTGATGAATTCTTTTAGCTACAAATTCATTCCACAGGGTCCATTAGAATAAGCCACTATGTGTCAGCTTTGATAGACCTCACCTGGGAGCAATTGTAAAGACAGAAGGGCGGCGAGCTCCTGCTTCATACCCCAGTAACCCACAGCCTCCCTCTGTGCACATGACTCCCACACATGCAGTAAAACCTGATTTAAGTGCCAGCAGAGAGAGACTGGTAAGTACAGATTGTCTGACAGAATTGATCTTCCACTCGAGGTAAATAACAGGGCTTTTTTTTCAAAACCTCAGCACTACTCCAAAGTGGCGTCTTAAGATACAGCTTATTGTGGGTGAGGTTAGTGGTGCAAGTTCAGGCACAGGTAAATGGCTGGTTGCAGAACCAAAATGACTTCAGAAATAAGTGCTTACTGGTGTTATTTTGAGCAGTAGCTTGTTGTAGACTGTTCTAAATGCCAGAAGCTGTTAAATGTTATTGTGATTTTGTGAAGTGGACCCTGCATTAGGAAGAAATAGCTTTTGTGAAAAGTACCACTTAGGGCTAGAAATATTTTTCAGCAAAAACAACTTAAAGCCTCTTTTAAATTGCAGACAGCTCTATGACAGTAAGTTCAGAGAAATTCTTTGAATTCAGTGAAGTTCTTACAGTACAGGAGATGGGGAAATCTTGAAAAATTAAGGCGGCCACTACAGCTTTTATTCTTATTTTATTTATTACTTTTTATTTTATTTAGGAGGTCAGCCCTCTGAGAGTATATCTCACCAAAGACCTGTCTACATAGATCTTGATCTGCTCCAAAGTCCCAAGTCTTATCTTAAATATCCTCACAGAGTTAGGGTCTTCCTGCTCTATAGTAACAGTACAGTTAATTAGTACTTGGCTCAATACTGAGCTGATTGAGACTTTAATTTTTTATCCTGTTAAAATTATCACCATTGTCTATCTCACTGAGGCCAAAGCAGCAGTACAAAACCCCATGCAATACTTCTGCACTTGGTAAGATGCAGTGGAGTAGCAAAATGGCATAAGAATCCTTGCTGGGCTGCTGAGGTGATGCAGGCTTGCAGTACTTAAAATACACTTGCCTCAGTAGTGTAATAAAAATAAAAGCAAAGCATCCTCATGAAGTAAGAAGCAACCCCACAGAAAATTGAAGTGTCCAGAAATTATGCAAATAGTAACTATGCTGGGAATACTTTGATAACCCTGTTCCCTCGTATCAGAACATGCAGCTGTCATGCTGACAGACTTCAAATAAATTTCTGAAACATTATGGCTACAGGAGAATGTTTCCTGGTGTCAGCATTACCAATAACATTATTGATTCTTTTCCTACAGCTTGAAGGGGAACTTGGCACCATGTTTCTTGGCCTCTCCAAATCTGGATTATGACGGATACCATAAATACATAGATGAAATGCTTTCATCTGAAAGCCCTGTACTATAGGGACTGTAGCCCAGTGCTGAGATGCGATTCTTGTCAACATCAGATAATCTCTTCAAAACTCCTTTGAAAAAGCAACCCGTATATACATGGGAAAGGCCAGTCTGCAGTGAAAGAGGTGAAGTTCTTCATTCAGTGTGATGTCAGTGCTTTTAATGACAGGTGGAATACACATTTTACTGTGTTCTTTCGGCAATACACTTCATTTTGGGTGCTGGAAGGTTGTGGGGGGGTGGGGGGGAAGGCATCAAATTAGAAAAGATCAGATGAGTGTTAATAGTTGTGATAATGCACCAGCCTGGCCAAGAGGTAATGCACTAGGAAGACATTTGGATCAATTTCTTTTTCACAATGAATTTATTGTGGGGTGGGAAACAAGGTATAGATTTGTCTCATTTGTTTGGGGTTTTTTTGTATACTTTTTATAAACAAGTACAGCAAAAATAACTTACTAGAAAAAAGGTGTGTTTGGTTGAATTGGTGGGTCTAGTCTTGACCTCTGTCCTTTGATCCCATCTCCTGGATGATAAAAATCCACAGGGTAGCTTTCCTACACCTTCCCACTTGTGCCAAGCATAGAAAGTCCCTCCTAGCCTGCAGTCCTGACTTTTTCTGCTGCATTCACAGCCCAACCTAGCAGTGGTGTGCAGGCTTTCCATGCCAGGAAGAGCTGCCCAAGTACAGGTTCTCCCACTGCTTCCCTTCCTGGGAACTTTTTCTGAGCAGGAGTCTTGTGGTTGCTCCAAGACTTCCCTTGCAAGAAGTAAGGGAAGAGGTTTTCAGGGAGTTTTAGTTTTTGGGTACTCTGAAGAGGTGAATCATGGCCAGGGAGGGTTTCTGACCATCTCTTAGCCTCAGCACCTCACCACAGAACCTGGAGTCTAGCAGAACAATAACATTAATACTGATAAACTATCAGATGATGGGTTAAACGCACCAACCCTAATACCAGGATAAGCTTTGTCACTTAATATGGAGTTGGCTGGGACATTGCAGTTCCGTTCATAGTCAAGATATGTCAGACACACAGATGCATTAGGATAGCCAAACTCCTTCCAGAAAAATTTAAAAGCATGGGTTTTAAGCATGGAGCATCACCAGTGCTTAAGAGATTAAATTAATAAAGGAGCAGGGAAGGAAAATGTAATCACAAATGTCAGCTAGTTCTGTTTTCAGATTTTGCCATCTTATACATCTTCCTTTCTGAGTGCAGATCTGAGAAACTATGTCCAGATGCCCCAAAGCCTGGCATATGATGAGACTGAGCCTTCAGTTCCTTATCCTCACCAGAGTTAATTAAAGTCCCCTATGACTGCCACTTTGGTTCTGCATTTCTCCATCCCTTTCTTTACTCCCTCCTTTTCCTCTGAGCACTCCTTTTTTTTTTTTTTTTTTTTTTTTTTCCCCTCTTATCACTATCAGATCATGGAGGTTTTGCAGGAGGAAACGTGACAGCTCTGCATGCAAGTAGCCAAACATTGCTTCATCTCCTGGGGGGAGCTTGTGCTTTTCACGCTCAATCCCTATCCACTTTAGGGAGTCTGGACCATAACATATGGCATTCATCATTAAGTCTGCCAAAGCTAGGGCTGAAACAGAGGCTGAGCTGCAGTGATGCTGTGATTTCAATTCCTGCTCATTAGCATTGTTATGAATTGGTCTTCATTTATGTTCTGTCTCACTTCCAGACTAAGCCTGCAGGGAGAGAGGCTCTTTTTGGGGATGAGGCATGTCTGTGCCTGTGCTATGTTTTGCCTAATGCCTGAGACAGCAAGGACTGTGGGTGGTGGAGGGGGTGATGAAAGCTATTAGGTACTAGAGAAATACGAACTACTGATCACATTTGACTGAAAATCAAGACAATTCCAGGGTGTATCCTAGTAACAGCAGTCATCTCAAGTCCAGGACAAAGCATTAGTAGGCTTCCAGGGTCAATGTTACCTGAAAATGTAAAGCTAAATAGAAGCTGCTAAGTGTTAATTGGTTTGCAATCATTCCTCTCAATACTGTTGCCAAGAAGACAGCAAAGGTGATGGAGGGAGCATCTCTGCTTTTTATCTAAGAAAATGAGATATTTGTGCTCCTCTGAAGAAATCAAACACTTGAAAGTAGAAGAGTCAGAAAGAGTTGATTTGCTGGGATTTCTATTTCATCTGTTATATTGTCCTGAAAAGGTTAAGAATGCCCTGGGTGATATTCTGTAAATGCTTCCTGAGAAGCTTAACATAGCAGAAGTCATGCAGGAAGACTATTGCCTGGAGACCCTCTGCTCTAGTTTGCCTCAAAGAGTAAGGTGATGAAACTTTTCCTTTCAGAGATCCATAGGTCTTTTAACAGCTGGACCTCAGTCTGAAGGCAAATTACTTATTTCAGGACTTTTGTGGCTCTTTTGGAAATGAAAGAATAGTTATTCTTTATGTATGCTTTTTATTTTTCTCCAAAGGGGGAGCTGATGTTTTCTGCTCACATGGAAGTGCTGCAATATACACTGTTCTGTGATGTTGTGCCAGACAACATGGACTAAACCAGCATATCCATCCACACTCAGCTTTGTCCGCTGGTAAGTACCCCACAGTCACAGGGTTTAGCTACTATGCAGAGCTATTCCAGTGATTTAAGCCCAGCAGCCTTGTTCCATTCTTATTTCTTCCAAATTTTGTCCTAATGAAAGTCAGTTTTCCCTTGAAGTGGGTTTTGTAGAAACACCAAGCACTTTGCTAAAGCCAAGGCTCCATCACCTCCCTTTGTCCCAAGTACCAGGCGTGTTTAGCATCTTGTGGGGTTCCTTTCTGTTAGCCTGCCACCAGCAGTGGTTAGACATGGAAGAAACAGGCATTGTTTCTGGAAATTCTTCTGATACCTCATGCATTATGCCATTATTCAGAGCCTCTGTCAGAATCCCTTATGTTCCTGATTTGCACTTTGCTCTGGCTTATTGGAAGTTTAAATATTAAATACCAATTAAGATGGTATCAGAGAATTTGCATTTAAGAATGCATCAGCTGTTAGCAAATTCTGTCAGCTTCTTCTCATGGTGATGTTCAGGTTTCTCCCCAAGACAGCAGTTTAAAAGGACACAGCATACTCACATTCTCTGTTGCCAGCAACCCATCCCATGCTGATCACCTTCTACAACTGATTTCAGACATACGTATATGAGGGAAACAACAAATTCCACTGAAACAATCACCTTAGACTTTCGTAAGCTCATACTTTCTGGTGACTTCAGCAATGTACTTTCTCTGTAGACAAAAGGACTCTTTACACTTGGAATCTGTAGTTTGTCTAAAAAAGCAGTTCATATACAGTTAAGGCAGGAGCTACAGATGCTTCTTTCAGAGTTACTGATTTTCTCATGAGGTGCTAAAAATTTAACATTTGGACGCAGGACCTTGTGCTGCCAGCAGTGGTGAGGCTTTCTGGCTTGTTCTATCCTCAGTGCTTTCTGACAGCTCAGCAGTGATGGGTGTAGGCCACCAAGCATACGGTTTCAATGTCAGACATTTCTCTTTAACTACTGGTGTTAGCTATGTTTGTGATGCTGTTAATCGCAGCTTAAATAAAAATATTTAAATCACCTTAACATTAGAATAATCCTTTCCTGAATGCAGGGGGAACAATCCTAATTTGTCTTCGGGCTACTTAGAAGTGTGAAGACAAAGCAGCTAAGGAAATAAGAGCTTGATTTTGTAGTTTAAAAAAGGCTTAAGAGTGCAAGTTTTTCTGCCATTGTTATTTAACTAATTCAGTGCATATATCATGGTACCATTCTGTTTTCTTCTACAAAAGTTATGAGGCTAAGGAGAAAAATAAATTGAGTCTCCCAATCCTCTTTGTGTAGTTATTGCCACAAGAGGGGATAGAAAACTTTCAGCAGTGTAGTGAATAAAGCAGTACACCTCATTTCTTGTCACAATCACAGAACATTAGATGAGTTGGTTAGAGCATGGTGTTAGTAACACCAAGGTTTGTGGGGTCAATCTCCGTATGGATCATTCATTTAGGAGTTGGACTCAATGCTTCTTGTTGGTCCCTTCCCTCAGAATATTCTGTGAATCTGTAAATGTGTGTTTGCATTTATTCTGAACACCATAGGAATGCTTGGCAACAGTGTAGCTCAAATTCTGCTACATGGTGACCATGTAGCATGGTCACCAATGGCATTGAGCTAAATGCTTCACTGGGCCAGCAGAAAGGTCAGGAGCTCCTCACAGGACACTGGCTGGGCTGCCATCATTCTCTGGAGAAGGGCAGACTCAAAACAGTCTCAGGCTTGAGCATGATGGCCCAAGAGGTTGACAGTTCTGACATTAAACTTACTGTCTGGATATAGAATTACTGAAAGCACTTTTTTTTTTTTTTAAGCTGTAATGCAGAGCAGGAACAACTGGCCTTTAGATAAGGTGGGCTCAATTGCAGATGTAACAAAAAAGACCAAGGAGCAGCATGACCACCCAGCAAGGGAAGGAGCCTGTATCTGTACGCCTTCTGTGCAAGGTAAGAAATTAACTTAAATTGCCTGATCTCCTAGTTCAGGGATTCTGTTAGGCACTGAAGTGCATCAAGAGTTGCACTAAAGCATTGTGACCCTATGAAAAGCACCAAGAAGCTTAGGCATGGTGCTAGATTGCTGGCATTTGTCACTGTGGCTTTAAATTTCATACCAGCTTGGTGTTCTAATCATTAAATATACTTCCTGCATTTAAATAACTGTTAAGTATGTCCGCACAAGGTCTGCATTGTAGTAAAGTAGCAGCTCTAATCCAACTGAGGTTTAGAAGCTTAAAGACTATTCCAGAAACTATAAATTTCACAAAAATTAACTCCTAGAAATTTTTTGCAGCTCTCAGAGGTGCAGAATAGGGTTAGTAGTTAGCACATGCTGGCAACCTGGATCAAGTAATCCACACAACAAAACAAAACCACAACCTAATCTGCACAACAAACCATCAACCAACCTACCAACAAAACCCCCAAACCCACAAACAAATATAAAACCCCACAAAAATCATCTTTATCCTGTTTTTTTGTTCTATCTTGACTGAAAGTCTGAAAGTTGCCAATTCTAAATAAACAGATGCAACATATATATATTTTTTGGGTCATAATGCCATAAAGCTTTTGGGGAGACATACCAAGAAGAAAGGAAGGTACTTGAGAACACCTGTATTGTAGGTCCCTTCCAACTCAGAATACTCAGTGATTCTCTGATTAGCATGAGGTAAAATGAGGTATAATTACGTGGGAAAAGTGTAAGAATTGAGAGATTTTTTTGATCTGGACTTTTAAGCAATCAGTTATTGCAGCAGCTGTAATAGGGTTGTAGGCTGTCCCTGAATGGAAACCATGTTCACTTTTTGAGCTGCAACTCCTCTTTTAACAACCTTCACATGATAAACACCTTATTTTCTTTTGAATCTGTATCTTCCTGAGACTGAAGCATCTAGTTCAGGAACAATTCAGGCCTGCTGTCAACATCAGACTTTAGTTTTAAGTGAGAAAAGCTATCAACAAAGCTACAGCTCATTAGAGAAAGGTGAGTGACTCCCAGTGGCAATCAGAGAAACACCATCGTTACTCGTACTCTTCACCAGACCTGAATAAAAAAGAAAGCCACTCTTTTGGAAAGGAGTTGCTATACAACAGGTAAACCCCAAGAGGAAAGTGAGGGTGGGGGAATGGAGCAATGACAAGAATGTAATTTCAGTGTTGCTTTATGAAATGGAGGCATCAACTTTTCACAGGTTTTTTTTTAGACATCTGTCAGTCCAAGAGCAATACAGTTCATTCCTCCTCTGGAGCTGCGGAAAGCATCAAGGAACCCTGTGTGTGCAGTTTGGGCTTGTGTTGGTGTTTACAAATATAAAATTTCCTATCACTACAGTTTCTGCATTTAGTAAAAGGGCATGTTAATGAATCCACAAGTACAGTCCAGACAAATGCTACGGACTCATCTCTGAATTCAAACAAACAAACAGATGATGCACAGCAGGCTAACAAAATCTCAACCTAAATCTAAATCAACCAAATCTAAAGTCTACACCACTACTATGTTCAAATGTAGCCTTAACTATTTAGCAACTGTTTAAACACAAATGATTCTGGTCTTGCACTACAGAACATCATGTAAAGCAGGTGCTACTATTACTGCAGGCACCACACGGGACAGTGGGGCCCAGAGCAGAAACATGGTTCAGGAGCTGACTTCAGCATGCCAGACTTTTTTAAAGGCTATTCCAGTGGATCAAAGGGAAACCAAGAATGTTTATGAATGTCCAGCTTATAAAAGCAAAAGCAAGAGGACAACTTCTGTTTTGACTTTCCAGCTGAAGATTGAGAAGTCAGGTAAATGGGTTCTGGCAGGAATAGTTTCACTCCTGGCAGTTTCATACTAAGCTTTCAATAAAACATGCTGCTTTCTCAGTCTGCCTGACAGCAAAAAGAGAGATTTTTCAGTCAGCTAGAGCAAAAGCTAGAGCATAAGTGTTACACTAAGGATTGTGTTTTTGTCTCACAAAAACACAATCCTTAACGTAACACTTATGTGGTCTATGTTGTTATTTCCTCATCTGTCAATGTTGTGCTCATGTGTGTCTCCACATAATGATTATTGATCTCCAAGCACAATTACACTTGCTGTGGGAAAGTAAATGGGAAACATCAGCATCAGAGTGTAGTTTGAATCACAAAATACTCTTCTTTAGAACATCTTTATTCTCTCTATATAAAAAGAAATGTGTATATTACAAGATTTTAACATACTTTAACATGCAATACAAATATCTTGTATTTAAACACAGTTGTTTGAAAGCCTGGTTGTACAAATGGAAAAATATCTAAGTATGAACCGTAAGTAAAAAAACTTAATCCTGAATTCTGGTATAGACCAGTTACAACAGGTGGGTAGATGCTTCAGACAGCAGGTGCATTACACAAAAACTGCTGGTGAAAAGTTTTGCTGGATTTTTTTACTGAGATATTTTAAACTTCTTTTTAAACACTCTTCTACTTTCATGTTTTGGTGAATAATTGCACTTTGGAATAAAATTTTCACAAATCATCCTTGCACTGGTCGATTGCATCACCTTTGGCTGGAATATAATGGCATTCAGATGAAAGTACCTTTTCCTTATTTGCAAGGACAAGTTCTATAAACTACAGGTGGTGAAACAGTTCAGAAGGCAGAGCTGGAAAAATGGATCTTTATGGTCAAGCTGGTAGACAAGGGTGTTTTGTTTCTTTGAAGATGGGATGCTTTGAAGGTAGTTGTTAAAACACCCTTTCTGCAAACTTGCACAATTATATAAATAAAAATATTGCTCATTTTGACCAAGCTGTCCATCATGTGGTTGTGTAGCTCTATTAAAAATTAACCACTCAAGGTTCAAGAGTGCCATTTCACTTAACATACAGGTCTGTGCATGTAGATTTCTCTACCAAAACATTTTCCTGAGAGATCTTTTGCATAAGACCATATCAATCAGAAAGTTTCCAATACAGAACTGAATATGCTATATACTACAATTCTATTTTATGAAAACATAGTAATAAACTTCTGAAGTCAAACTGTTAACATATTAACCAGTTTCAGGCATGGCTTGAGTCCAGTGCTCTCAACTGTCATCCGCCAGTTGTTTTGGTAAACTAAAAAATATGAGAAAACAGTTAGTGCTTTTTAGGAAACTCAGCTTCCCCATGAATTTCCATTGCTGAAGATGATAACTTCCAAAACAGCACTTCTATACACTTCAGCCAACCAACAGGAATTTCAGAATAGGCAGAAGTCTTTCAACTTTTTAATCGAATCAGTTGTTTACATGGACAATATACCTCTGTTCAAATAAGCTGATTTCAGACAATTAAAAAAATCTGAAATCCAAGAAACTTCTTTTGCACAGGTGCAGGATTTGCCCCAAGGCATAAGAAGGCAAATGTTATTTAAAGGGCTGTAACAGTTTAAAAAGAAATGACCAGAGGGCAGAGCTCTCACCTTTCCAGGTACTCCTTGACATTGCTGTAGCCGTAGAACCTGGCCAGGTGGATGAGCATGCCGGTGGCACAGCGCCCGTCCCGCCGGCGGCAGTAGCTGCAGTTGCACACCCCGCGACACGGAGGACAGATCCAGGTCTGCAGGGGCGTGAACATGGGAGAAGGGGAAAAGCAAGATACGAAAAATGTTATACTGGCCATCCTGTTGCTCAGAGAAATGGGAGTATGGCTTCCCCACTATGGGATTGTTCAGAGCAAGGTTTTACAAGCCTCTATCAGCCAGCCAGCCAACCTTATTAACATTTTCCAAATTCTGCAGGATTAGAGAAATTATTAAGTGCTTGAATACTTCTCAGTCTGAAGCCTCAGGTTCTCTGATGTGCTCAGTACTGATTTTCAAAGAGACTGAAGTCATCTATAATGCCTAACATTCATTCCATGTTAGGCTGACTGTAGACAACTCCCTACAAAGAGATGGGTACTCACTGTGACAAGTTCCTTTGCCTCTCTCTGCCTGCTGGTACGGGACAATTCCTGGGACTGAATTAACCAGCTGGTACATGAAGTTAATTACCTCCAAGCTGCCCAGCAACTGCACATAAAAGCACAGGTGCTAACAGAGCAGCCACTGCCACACTGGGCTAGCACATCAGAGTTAGTACTACAGATCTGCTCTTGGCAAAAAAAAGTATGAACACCGTTACCATGAGCATGTTCTTAACATCACGGATTACTAACAAAACTCTATTCATTACACTTTCATTCCAGGTTCAAGAAAGATACTTACTGGATCAAGCAGAGCTGACTTCACATCTTCACCATATCGATTTCGAAGACAGGGTCCACAGAACTGCCCCCTGACTCCTCCACAGCCCTGCTTGCGACAGATTGTCTTTGTATCAGTTGTCTTCTGTCGACACTGGTGGCAAGTACTACCCTAAAGGTGGAATGGAAGAGAAAACCATTTGTATGAAGGACATCTTAAATGCCCATTGATGAGCTTTCCTAATAATAATAAGCACAAATTCAAACCAAACCAAAGTCAAATTAAACAATGAAGTGCGAATGTTACCATGATAAATAATGTAACGATGCTAGGAATTTTACAGAGACAGTGCCAAGTTTCAATTGGAAGTCTCAAATTACAAGAACCTGATAATCATAGTTCTGGTCCTTACTTCTCTCCAGGAAAAACCTAAAACTATTGAGAAAATGATCTTGTGACTCATCCCTGCCAATACTATGAAGCATGACACACATGGTAAGATGATCTTTATGATAATCAATAATAACCAAATCCAGTGAAAGCAAGGAAGGAGAAGCTCCATTAAAAACACTGGACACTACACAACCTGTACAGAAATGTCATTTCCAGAGGTACAAAGAACAGCAGGGATCACTGTTATTTAATGGTACAACACAACAATTTTATTAGTGAGAGAGAAAAAAAGGATGCCAGCTCTTACCAGTGGCAAGTAATAGCAAACTCGACTTAATAGCTCTGTGGCACAAAAACACTTTTCAGGGGCAAAAAGCCAGTGGGGAATATCAACCACCACAGCCAAGCCCAGAGAAGTCTGGCAAAGCTTTCAAAGCTGTACTTGTGCAACATAATAACGGTGAGCTGAACTCCCCAGAGCCTCAGGAAAGGACAGCTTTTAGCAAACACAGTGAAATAGTGAGAGACTTTTCATTTCAAGCACACAGACACACTGAAGAATATGACAACCACTTACGAGAACTTTGTCATAGATTTTGTCTCTACCAGTGATTGCAATGTTGTCCAAGTCCTCCTCAGTTATGTCTTCTACCGGGCGATGAGACGAGTACTTCAGTGTTCTCCTTCTTTTGCGTACTCCACAATCCCCCTGCTAAACAAACTCATCTCAATACCTTTTGTCTGATGTCATGAAGCCTCTGTCACCACAGTTGGTGACAAATTCCTTCATTTACAATGAGCATGCAGTCTACAGCTGGCAAACTACAGGCTCATGTACCTCAACAGGGAAGAGTTTCCAAATCACCCCTGCCTTTCTCTCCCTCTCCTCCATAATCTTTTCTCTACTACAATTTTTCTTCATTTGATTTCCTTTCCATAATTACTACTTCTATTTGCACAAATCCTTGACATGTTTTACTGCTAACTTTTCTTTGCATTCCCTCTCCTCCTCCACTGTAACTCTTCATACTCCATTTGTTCCCTCTCAAAATCAGGAACTGTGATCATCTGCTTTCCCATGCTTTCATCCTTCAATCTCCTTGTATGTTCTCTAGTTGCTTTCTCCAATGACAATCTCTAACGTCCTGCAAAAAAATACTACTGAAGTTTTAGGTTAGTCCTGCCAATCCCAGCCCTTTCTTATTAACCTGTTATTTGGAAGAAAGTACTCCACTTCACCATTAAGCAATTGTTTTTTCCATCTAAATAATCATTCTCTTTGACCCCTATTCATGAACAAATCTCATCAGAGTCTTAGCCTTCCCCATACCTCTCTCTGAAGACCTCATTTGTCCTTCACTATAGATCAGTTCTGTTCTGTCCAAAACAGTCATTTACCAGCTCAGGTTCTCATTTGGTGCTACTCCTCTTCTTCTAATAGCCAAGTTCCCTCTATAATGCTTTAACTATGTCCAGCACTTGTTCCTACAAGCAGAACTGGGATCCAGCCTGTAAGGATTCAGACTTAAATGGTCTTCCCCATAAGGGCTACACAGAAAATACAAGCAAGACAAATGACCACCATAGGCTAGAGGAGGAAAAAACCGTATTTTTAAAAATAGGAAAGAGTAAAACCTGCAACTTTTCAATTACTAGCCTGTACATTAACAGTTTGCTGGTGTAGATTCCCTTAATTCATTCTCAGTTCAGCCATATAACTCACATCTTCCTTCTGCTATTTCCAGAGAAGGATTTTTGCCTTTTTTTTCCTGTCTGGTAACAGAGAAGATCTGCTTTGCCACCTCCACCACCCCACTGCCTTGCCACTCCGAGGTTTTGTACATTATGGGCTCTAGTAATTTTCAGATGAAGAATTAATATCAGACCAGAAGTTAACTGTCTTGTTATGCCTGAGTAACACTGGTCACAAACAGAGCCCACTTAACAGGTGAAAGATGAGACAAGACAGGCCTGGAAATAACTTCTGTAGCTAATCCCAACCAAAGACTTTCAATAACTTTGTGTAGGATGTCATGTCTGATCTAAGTGCTGGCCAACAATTTAAATGTTTCCTAGTTCCTGACTACTGGGGATATCAAAATCTGGCAAATACCACACTGAGTCTCTTCAGGAGGTTTTGTTGCCTGTAGCTACCGATGTGTTCTGCAAGTCTGATAGCTGACACAGTAAATTTTTCCAAGGCAAAATTTTCTGGTGGACGAGCAGTTCTGGTTGGGTTCATTCGGCGCGTTATCTGGCCTTCAGAGAATGTCCTCCTTGGGGTTTTCTTCTTCTTCTACAAGAGAAAAAAAATTCCAGTAACTGTCTTTTCAGTTATGTTTGTAGTGTTAAACACTAGAAACAACCTGAAAATGTCTGTACCACACTTGTACTATCATGAATTGATCTACTGTTCTCCTACTCCTTATTTATTAAGCCAAACCCCACCACCAAATACACTTCCTACACACTATACCTTTTTGCTACTTTTAAAAATTACACCTTAACGTTACATTCCGTTCCAATTAACATCACAGAACTATACCAAAATTTAACATGTGGCACATTAGGGTGGTGGAAGCTAGTTTTCACTGCTCTTTGGTAGCTAAATATTCTGATTTTCCCACAATCTGAATACACAACTGAGGAATATTGAGGAAGAGACAGTCTGAGGAACAAGCTGAATTCTTGTTAATTTTCTTTTAAATTTTTTAAGCTGAAAAGGTATTAAGAAGTTGCTTCATTTAGTTCAAGATTCCAAATTTTGGAGATTCTTGGGAGGTGCTCTTCACACTGTCACACCTCCCAATTAGTGTGACTGAATTGATGAAACAGAAGTCCTGCATGGACATCTACCAAAGACATGGCCCTTCAAGGTTTCCTCAGATCTTTCCAATTTATAATATACTGGAAAGATGCTACTCTACAGAGAAAGAAGGGTTGACGCTCCTCTGGTTAAAGCTGAGAAAAGTAAATAAAAATAACTACTGTATCATTTCTGTTTGTGTTGAATGGTTCAATTTCATGAGCATAGCTCTATTGGGAAGCATGGGTTTTAGAAGAAAAGCCTACAAGAGGGAAATTAACAGAATCTAAACCCAAAGGAAAGCATGTACTCTTCCTTATTCCCACATACACAGACATTTGTCTAAGACCTCACAAAGTATTTCTGGAGCAAAAATGTAGCATCTCATCTTGGTCTTTGTTTTTCTACATAAAATATCTTATAAAATTCCATTTCCTCATGTAATCTCTGGCACTTTGCAAACCATAGCAAATTTATACAAATGAAGTGACCAAACCCAAAGGAAACCAGAAGAAAGTTTTGCTGAAAGTTTCTAATGAAACACTTTAAGTCTAACATCTAAGTCTAACAAAAATTACTGTCACCACCAACCAGTACTGGGAACTTACTGAAGAAGTCGAGGAGGGCATTTTCACTGGGAACAGGTCCGGTACGGAATTCAGTTCTGCCAGCAGCTGGGCAAGCTGGAATCAAGTGATGTCACATTGAAAACTCACTGCAACTTACAAAACAAGCAACACCACCTACCATCCATTCTTCACATGCACTTCAAATTACAGACAAACATGTGCAAGGAACCTTTATGGAAGCACTTAAATAAAGTGGGGCTCATAAAAGGGGTTTATTTACTCTGCCATGAGCAAAAACTCTGCCAAGGGTATTAACTTTATAGCTCCCACTGATTCTTACTGGGAATTAGAGCTAGCCAGATTTACATAGTATCTTGTCAAAACAGCACCAAAGGAGTGCATTACAACATGGTAATGACTGATAACAAGAAATTAAGTTCATATGATAGGAGGGAGAAAAAAAAAGACAGGGTGCCAGAAGACAGTAAGATGTTCCTCAGTGAGCTTTTACTGACTGCAGATACATCTGTGCTCTTTGCCAGAGAACTCAGCATCCCCTTAAGCAGTGCAGACACTGGGTACACTCTCATTACGAAGCTAGAGAGCAACTGAGCCCCACTGGCAGTTCCCCCAATGTATGCATGTTCTGATCATGTACAGCATCAGAAGTACTTCAGCGAGATGATGACTTCTTGCACCGTGCACAAGATGTCTTTCTTGGAAGTACATTTCCACAGAAGCAGTGGCTGATAGGCAGTAAAAAAGCACTGACCTGTTCTGGAATTCCAGAATGAGGCTAACTTCTGAAAAGCCACTGGTAGTGGGGATGAGCCAAGCTGTTAGCTCTCTGAGATTGCCACAGCCATCAAGAGATTAAAAGCTGAATACAGTATTTCTCAGTAAGTACTTCAGTGTGGCATTTATTAAGAGCTATTTAATGTCATTACAGTACTGCTCCTAGGATGCCAGTGAATTTCACAGTGGTTGAAGTGCAAGAGTGGAAGGGGAGAAGGACCAAGGAGCAGAAAGACCAACATAATAGCAGTGGGAACACATGACAGGTTAGAAGTACAGGTAGAAAGCTGAAGCAAGTTTTTACACAGGAGCTGCAGGCCCACACCAAGAGGTACTGCTTGAGCTCCAAGACTGCTTGGAAGCTGCAACTTTCCCTGAAACACTAATCACTGAACATCAGTTTGGATTACATAGCAGCATGATAATTAAAGAGAGCTGGTGGCATGTTGGATAATAGAGGAAAAAACATTAGTAAATGATCAGTTGCTCTTTTCCACACCTACACACACATACACACGCGTTCAGCAGTTATATAGTAAAGCAATACTGTAAAAATCACATCCCACACAGCTGAAAAATTACACTTATCATCCTCAGCAGTTTTTTGCTGGCTTTTTAATCAGTAACTGCAGGAGATCTGTCACACACAAACAAAAAGTAGAAACGCTATTGTGCAAACAGCACCATAAACCACCTAAAATGACCAGCTGGTTTTCTGACATGTTCTGAAGGCTGCAAAACTTGGTCATTTATAACTTTGTTCATATCCACATTAAAAATTCTTAGTTCTACTCTGGTTTTAAACTTGACCAGGCTAGTCCCTACTTGAGGTTATTTTAGGGTTAAATGTCTAAGTGCTGAGAGTCCTCCAGGGTTTTCCAAGGTAGAAAAATTCACCGTAAGATTTTCCCAAAGTTCCAGCACAGCACCAGCAGGGACCCTAAACTTCAAGTATGCTAAAGTAATTGGATGTAAATGTCAGAGAACAAAACACTGCTCTTAAATCTTACCATGGCTTTATTTTCTTTAATATTTATGGCTCTCTTAAGCAGTGCATTGGAACTTTCCTCCTGTGTTTCTTCTTCAGAGTCTGAAGCAGAGCCCTCTACTTCGTCTGACCGCTTGAGAGGTGTGAGGGATTCACTGTCCTTTACAGGTAAATCAGACAAAGCCTGTTCAGGCACTTTTTTCTCAGATGACTTCCTGGTGGGAAACTGTAAAGCAACACAAAGGCCAAAGCTTCTTCTCTTGGGGGAAACCTTCGTCTTCATCTCTTCCTCCTCTTCTTTCTCATTACCCAACAAATTATCATGTTCTTCATCACTCAAGTCTGACTCCACCATCTAGAGGTAAGAAAAATCCCATGTTACATTACTGGTTCTGATACAAGAGTTAATTTTTAAATCACTAGTTCTAGACAGCAGTCTTTCCACCCGAAGGCTGGAAATTTAGGTGAATTTATTCACTATAAATTAACATCTTTTTACAAGTTCACAGCACTCAACTTCTGCCTGCACAGAGATCAACAAAACATCTACATATTAGTATTGTCTGGGATACAGACATGGCTGCCTCCAGAGGAACAATCTTGCCCAGTACAATCTACAAGCAGTGGAAGTAGTTCTCATTTCTAATATGTGATGCTACATTAAATAAAACATTCTTTAGGACAACGTATTTTAATTCAGCATGAAAAAAGAGCATCATAGTGTATCAGAAAAATTCCTACAAGAACATGAAGTTCACACAGAAGAGACAGAAAAAAAAAAAGAAGTCAACATATACATTCACATGTAGGTGTGACTGCCTTTACCAGAACTTCTTTCTTGTTCACCTGCACCTCGTTTGAAGCGAAGCCCTCAAACACTTCCGTTTCAGAGTCAGTGTCCTCAGTGAAAATCCTCCGCTGCTCTTCAGTGAGGTATCTGGACTGAAACCGGAGCCCCTGCAAAAACACCACTCAGCAGCTGTGACAGGCACTCGGATATAGAGCATTCACACAGCCACAATAAACAGGTCTGGAGGGTTAAGACATGCCAACTGAACAGCATACTGTGAAAGCACTTTGCAGGCAAAGCCTATCAAAAGAAACAAACAACAAGAAGACAACATTCAGTTTCAATATTGAGTTGTTTTAACTTTGCAAGATTTTTTTTCTTCATTCTGAGGACAGGGCTTTAACTGAGCTACTTATATTGGGGAAAACTTTCTCCTTCACTTCTTTCCTTCTGCATTACTACCCAATAAAAATAAACTATCAGTTTTCTTGTATGTAAATAATCATGTTGTTTTACGTATTCTGTTTTATGTATTTTCTTCAACAGGCCTTGAATAGAAGAAAATACAAATGAGAGATGGGGTCTGCTCCTCATGCTGTTACACCACCACTGAACTGACTGATGCCAACACAAATGATCAGAGCTTTGAACAGCCTGACTAATATCCATCCCTCCACCTTTCAAGTTCTCAACTCGCTGGTTTTTTGGTGCAGTTTATCATTCACATGGTCTAGGATAGACATCTCCTCAATTTCAGCCTATAGACCAGGAAGTAAAAACATCTCATTAAAACATTCCTCATGGTATGTACATCACATCCCAATTAAACACAAGGCTTTTACTAAACAGAAATGTATTTCCATACTTCCAACAAGAACTAGTAGAAAACCATTTAATCAATCTGTTCCTGCTAATCTCTTGAGAGACTTGTTCCTGGTAGTAACATAGTCCATGTTCACATCACACCTGCCTCTTGAAAGTCAGCAACATACAAGCTTGTTTCCCCGATTTTCCTCTGTTACTTCTTCCTCCCACACAAGAAACAAAAATTACCTTTAATACAATGCATTTGCTAAATATCTTTATTCTTCCTTTAAATTCTCTCCCTTCCCTGACTTTAATTACCCATTTTTTTATTTTAAGATAATATCTGGTGAAAAAAGATACAATAGACGAGTGGAAAAACTTAGAGGGGAATGGGAGGGGGGTGCCACTGCATATGCTGTTTCTTTACACTTAAACATCTACAAATTATTATGGGTAATTGTAATGAGTTTTCTCTAAGGAAAATTACTTTATTCTTTTGTTGATAGCTGCAGCGCAGCTGCTTGAGAAAGGAACAAACACAATAGGGAAGTTACTTTAAAGTTAAATTGCATTTCTTGGAGGAAACTTAAGTTTTTATGTATTCTGTGTTTTTATGAAATTCCACAATGAAGGTTGATGGGGGAAATATGCTATTTGTTAACTAAAGTAACTAAAAATAACACACCTACAGCTATGCTGTTCATCTATGAAGAACAGTCTACACCAGGTAAAATACACACCAGGGATAGCTATTGTGGGAGAAATTGTGGGAACTCGGGAGAAGCACAGAGATTATCAGAGCAGGACTGCAGAAAGCCCTGAGGAAAAGCAGGCAAACAGAGGTCACTACTTGCTAACTCATTTGCACCTCAGCATCCAAGGGAACACCTGATGCACAAATAGCCCATTTGTCACCCCAGCAGGGCAGCTACTACCTTGCATCCTTTCTCAAGTACTGCTGAATTTTTCTGAATTTCCCATCATTTTCCCCTTTGCACCAAAACCCTTTTGTTTCCTGCACAAGTACCAATGGCCTGTTGCTGCCATAGTGGTGTTTGCCATCATGAACACAGGATGATGCTCACTGATGCAGGGCCCAGATGTGCAAGGACTGCAGATTAAGCTGCAGTTGGATGGAACTCAGGGTATTTTTATTGTACCATATAGTGGTAAAGAAATTAAATTCAATACTGATCGAGATTTAAAATAATTCTCATCCCAAGGGAAACACAGGAATAATAAGGAAGGTTGCAGTGCCAGCTGTAAATCTGGAACAAGTCTCACTGGCATTCTCAGCAATGCATATTAAACTAACTACCTATCTCTTCCACAGCATTTTTCATCAGAGGATTTTAAAATGCTTGGCAGAAAAGATCATTATCATAAACTCTATGTCACAAGTTGGGAAATCAAGGGAGGGAAAAGTACGGTCAGGTGTCTGCAGCTCCCAAGTAGGCAGAAGCAGAAGCTCCTACACAAGGTTTCCCCTCCACCACCAATACCTCTCCCCACTGACCCTTCTTGAAGCCCCCCAAAAAAACACAAATGCAAGAGCAAGCTACCTACTCGTTTTCTGAAGTTGCCAGTACTGTTGTCTAGCAACTAGATTACAAACCAACTTAGAGCCCAGTACATTTAATTACATCTTAGACACCATCTTTCTCCACAGCACTGACTGTGGCTATACCCTCAAAAGGTTTCTGCACTCTCCTGGGGTCACTTGCCTATAAAGGCTAAGAAACAGAACATACTTGTAACAAGCCTTATTCTGTGTCTTTCTTTGGCTAACACTAATCATCCCCCTTGTCATCAGCACCTCTTAACCAGGTGCTGGCCTGATGGACTAGGAAAATAAAATAAAAAAAAATTAAATTATCTCATTAATGAAACAGAGGACCTTTGCAAGAGCACAAATGACAAAGGTAACTTATAACATTAGCCCATGGCTATCAAGCATGTAATTGTAGTTTTCCAAAAGACTAACAACTAATTTTTTTGCACCCAAGACAGCACACCAGTTCTATTCTTTTCTTGTGCAGCTGGTATCTCCAGCTACCGGAGACGAAAAAATATCAAATCATTGTGCTGATCCAAGCCACTTCATCAAGAGAGCAAATGACCAGCAGATTGTATTACTGCAGCAGGAGCTGATGCTTTCTCTGGATTACCACTATTAAAACACAATTTTGATGCAAAGACAGCGTGGAGATATTTCTGGAAGAAATACTTTGAAGCCTACGTACTCACAAATGCCCATCCAATATCATGTATTTTCACTTACATATCCTGCAACATCTTTCCAGGATGGTAATTCCCTTTTTCCTGTTTGCTTATTCTTAACAGAATAAGCAAATTAAGCAATTCTATTTCACTTAAACTCCTCTTCCAATGAAACACATTTTCTTTTTTATATTATGAAGGAGTTTTCAAAAGCAACCACTAAACCCTAAATACTAAGTTTGTTTACATTTAAGTTTAATATGGGCACTGCAAATTACAGATTAAGGTGAGAGTTATAATTCACACAGTTTTGACACAGGCTCAGAGTATTACTGCATCCCGAGAGCATAACTGGACTATGGAAATCTGTTCCTACCTCTTTTCCAGACTCCACAGATTCAGAACTAGCACAGTTGTCCTCTGACAAGAAGCTCTGTTTGGAAGCATCATCTTGGAATCCTGGAAAATCTTCACTGTCACTGGGGGTATTATAAATGTTGGCCACATCCTTGGGTACCTGTTTCTGATTCAAAACAAAGCAGAAAATATGAGTCACACACACAAACTTAACAGGAAAACTCAAATTCGCAACCATACAATTTATTTTTATATTACTATGCAAGCACAAGTCTGTAGCACAAAATATGCTATGTGTAAATTGTACCTTATTTAGCTAAACTCTGGGAAAATTCTGTATAGACTGTTTTAATCCCTGAATACAAGCTCGGGATCTGGGATTAGGGAGGGGATGTAATACACAGGGTATTCACCTCCACAGGAAAGTACTTCAGAGACATAAAAAAATACATGTGTGCCTCATCTTCACAAGCAGGAGCTCAGGGCGCCCTTACCCAAGGGGAAACCCACCACCCCTCCTGCTCTTCCAGAGCAATGATGGCTCAGAGGTGAGGAACACAACATTACACAGGCTAAAGTACAAAGAAACCTGACCTTTAGATCCCACAGTGCCATTATGGATTTTAGCAGATACTTAGCTAACTCCAAAAACGAAACCAATGAAACTCGTTCTCCTTGGTCAGTACTGTCACAGAGCTTCTCCTGTGACACTTACTAAGAGAGTGAAAATGTGCTAACCAAGAACATTTCTCCTTTGCTAGAAGCCCATTATGTGTCCCACCAGGAAAGGGGGAAGCATAGCCACGGACAGGCAGCAGCCTTCCTGAGGTGACCAAGGTCACAGCTTCAGAGTTCGAGAAGTCCAGTCCCAGCCTAGGAGACTTCTAACACACCTCCAACCATTCCACTGGGCCATATACTTCACAGCAAACACTTTGAATAAGGCTCTGCACGTGCCAGGATAGTAAGAAAGCCTTCAGACAGTTCCCATGTGGGCTGCTTTAGGATCTGGTGGGTGTAAGGATGGGATGAACAGATCAAGCCTTAAAAAACAAGGAAGAAGGCATTTTGCCAAGTTTCAGAACACATTTTCACACATCCAAGTATCATCGGCAAAACCATTCTGCTAGTTGCACAAATGCTCTGGGAGACCCGTGTCTGCATTCCTCTCCAGCATCCAGACACTCGTCCCCTGCATCCCCCAGACCGCACATACACCTCACACACACCACTCTGACTTGAAACAAGCCTCTCTGCTGTTTGCTAAAGCCACACTCTCATTAACTATCAGGAACATGAGATCAATGACCGCCTGGTCAGAGGCCAATTCTTCATCTCAAAGTGCTGTTTTCCAGCCCTGAACATTCACCAGTACGTCTCAGAGGTGAGGTTCAGAACCGAGAGCAGACTGCCCTTTTCCACTGTCACAGAAAACCAAGGCTGCTCATACAGGGCATATATAATGATGATTTTTTTTTTTTTCCTAAGCTTACTTGTGGCAAGGCAAGTGATCCAAAGGAGGCTCATTCTCCAAAAGTAATGTAGCTGCAAAAGTTCCACTTCCATTAAAACAGCGAGCAGTACCTTCACCAAAGCATCACTCTCTGAAATAAGCTACAGTAAAGGGTGAACATGAGCCTAATTTTATTCTTGTTCTGATCTTATAAAGCTGATGTAGCCTGATGCAAAACCAACTTACTGTTGCTGGAGCAAGAGTAGAATTCACCTCTGAAAAACTGACCCTCTTAGGCCTATAATGGCATGATCCAAAGCACAGTTGCTAAAGTCATGCTGTCCATGTCCAAACCCCTTTGGATATTCCCTTACTCCCACATCCTACAGTGAACATCCACAATCCACTTCCATTGCTGTGACAGAATTCACTCAGTACAGAGCAGTGCTAAAAATGAAGAATTGTGCATTATAATGGAAAAACATACAAGGAGCTGAGAGTCTCACTGCTACGAATAAATTGCTTCCAGAAGCCACAGCATTAGTTCTTGTGCTAATATACAGCTGAGTTAGCCACTGCTGTGATTACTGTATGCCTGATTTGCTCTTCTTCACGTATTGCTTCGGCACCTGCACCAAAGGAGTCATTTATGAGGCTGTAATTACTGATTTTGAACAAGAAGAAAAAAATTCTTTCCCAGTAGGAGACTTAATTTTTTTGCATTCCCAAATTCTACAGTACTGGTACTGATTTAAGTAACTTACTGTAGAGCTCCAAGGATTTTGAGTTTGTGACTTGCCCCCCATAGCCTGATTACAAAGAATCTCAATTTGGTCACTGATGAGTCCCCATTTTACCAGAAGGGCTTACATAATAGACCACAATGGACTGCTGAAATGCTGCAGGTGTGAGAAATACTGTCTTTTAAATATAACTCTTAAAAAGGCTAAATACCTTTTAAGAACCTTTAAAGTCTAGTAAAAGCTGGAAATAATTCACAGCTGCTGAAAAAGTCAGTGTTATTTGTTAGGAAGTTTTATATCTATTGAACTAATTT
Organism: Onychostruthus taczanowskii; assembly: GCF_017590055.1. Classification (NCBI taxonomy): domain Eukaryota; kingdom Metazoa; phylum Chordata; class Aves; order Passeriformes; family Passeridae; genus Onychostruthus; species Onychostruthus taczanowskii. The sequence continues at coordinate 184,513 of NW_024503568.1, read as the reverse complement.
ATTTTTGCACATAAAACACACTTAGTTGTTTAAAATCCCTACGAGGTACTATTCAAAAGCATCAGCAAACCTTCCCCACTACAGATGGCACACAATCCAACAACTGCCAGAATAACAAATCCTATGTTTTTGCAGAACTAGTCCAAAGCTCAAGACATTCACATCTCTCAGGTTTTCCTTCTCTAAGTTAGACAAAATACCACCAGTATACCGAGAGCATACTTGGATGTGTTGGGCTGCATGGAGATCCTGCTCCCACAGAACCAGGGTGAGTAGCTCGCATGTGCCTGTGGAGGCTGGCATGTCTGTCACCAAGGGCAGAGAGTGACAGAGGCTGGTAGGATTGTCAAAACTGTTTCAGTCACATCAACTATTGAAAAGTAAAGAACCTAAGGTCCCCAGCAGTCACAAGAACATTTTTCCAAGCACAAGAACATTTTCCAAGCACCCATGAATTCCACCTTGTTAGTCAAGAAAAAAAAACGCCCAAGGTGAGCTGTTTTGCTATTCACATCAACAGGAAGAATTTTCATTCATTTCATTCAGAAAAACCAACTTTTTTTCCTGACACCAAAGCCAGAAAAGATTCAACTTGCCCTGTAGGCTGTGAGAACACTTGCCTGCATGCAAACCTGTGGATTTGGTGGGAAGCAAGTTATTTCTACACCACTTACTACAATGTTTAATTTTAAGAGTTATTTACACACATCACTTTCCCTGCCAATTGTCACACAAGCTCATTCTTCTCTGTATCAGGAGAACCTACAGCATGAGAAGCAGGGCTAGATGTAGTTCTCTATTTTTGCTACCACCATGGGGAAAAAAAACCAATTGGGCTGTGTTCCCTTAATTCAATTTAGCACAATATATGGGTATTCCTACTCAAAGCAGAGGACAGACAAGTTCAGGGACGTTCAAACTCAGTCAGACTGAAATTACCAAAATTTAATCCCAAGCAGATACTCACACAAACCAAACCTGTGCAAAGTCACACCTTCAGCACATGCTGGAAAGCCTCTTGACTTGTCCCAGCCTAAGGCACACCACCCAAGGGCACTGCATTTGGCTCGTACCTCAGAGGAACAACCGAACAGGGAAGCACTCCAAGGCTGACAATTGTGGGCAGCGCTACAAGAATAGAAAGGCCCAGCCAGAATGTCAATAGGTGCCAGACCAATAAACCAGAACTATTCAGAAGTCAAGATCCTGTTTTTTCCACTCTAACAGCACTCTAAAAGCTTAGTTTTAAGCATCATACAAATGTGTGAAAGACATGGAAAGCACAGATACAAAACCCCCAACAGCAGTGCTAAAGAATTACACAGACTGGATGCACAGTCAAAAAGACTGTTAAGCACACAATCAGCTCAAGACTCATGGGCATCAACAAAATCTAGGAAGGCAAGGAAGATCCTAGATGACCTCTGGAATTTCTCAACATCACTTAGCACAAGAAGCTGAAATCCTCTGGATAGTGAAGTGTATTCCTGCCATAAGCGGCAGGAGATGAAAAGGCATGTGAGTGCTCTGAAAGAAGAAGGAACTGATAGAACGAGCAGTCATCACCCACTTTTATGATCTTTGCAGGAATTATTTGATTCTAAAGTAAAGATGGATTATGCCTGAGCCTTTAATCCGTCTCAGCAACAACTCCTCGGACTTTGAGGGTGCTCCCTCAAAAGGTTCTGGGAATTTTCACACCAGTAAACCCATTGCTCCATGAAATTTTGGTAAATTTTGCTGTTTTCAGAACAGCCAGCCGAACATGGTGTCTATATTGCCTTATGTGGACTGATAATAAGCTAATGTCCATAAAGCTACTTTATCCTAAAATAATGAATGCCCAAGTGTCATAATCACACAGCAAATAATTTAAAATGTCACCTTCCACAGGCAGTACCTTCCTGGAAACTATTTCCTACTCTTCAAAAATTCTGGCAGTACTGAGAGTATCAGCATGCCAACACATGAACATAATCCAAACACTACCAACTGCTACTATTTCTTACTTTGTACCATCTAATCTCTCACCAATCCTAACAGCTGTAACAACTATTTCTGAATTAACTCTGCATAATTCAAGAGCATCCCATGGTGATGCCTAATTACTGTCCAAGTCCTGGTATTCCAAGGAAAACAATTTTGTACAACACTGCGATGCATCCTCACTTTGTGCCTGGACGGCTCAAGTCCAGGACTTGAGTTCAGGCCTTGTGGGTGCAAACACTTAGTCACAGCCAGTGTCCCTTTAACAAGCTCTGTGTACTGAAACTGCTGCGCCAGGACCTAGTAAATCAGACCCTGGGACAGGAAATGGAACTGCAGGTCTTGAGATTCAAAACAGTTTTGTACTGCTGAAGTCTTCAGCAATTGCTTTTAAATGGGGGCATGTACTCACAAGCCAATCTGCCCGTCAGCAGTGACGGACGATGACTTCAGAGGCAAAGAGACCTTCGCTACCACATCCTTCTGGCCCAGCCAGGACTGAACTCACTGCTCACCAATGTATCACAAAGACAAGGCAGAGCCAGCAGAAGGTTGTACTCAGACAAAAATAAACTCCCATGAGAAACAGGAAAGCACCAAGAACAGACACTGTCCTTCTGTCCTTTGCTGAGCCTTGAAAGAAACATGATGCACGGACTTCAGCTGTGTACCAGAAAGGGAACTAGTAGACAGTAACAGTCTTGTGTTACAGAAACAGAGGTGAGAACCGAGTGCCATTTGTGTCCATAGTCAAACAAGGTTATCCCGAACTGTTTTATAGTGCCCTCATCTTCACACTGCCAGTGGAGGGCCTGAGGTCATACAGAGGTGGAAGGTCTTTGCGAGGACAGAGGTTCTAATAAATAAATGAAAACCCCTGTAAAGCTCTAACTTTCCATCAGCAAGAGTTGAATGAGATGCTGAACTTCTCCTTGCTCCTTCCCACCACCTGGGCAGCTCACCACGACTTAAAGAAAATCAATTTAGACTACATATAAGGAGAATGGTAAAACACTAGAACAGGTTGTCTAGAGAGCTGGTAGATGCTCCACCCCTGGAAACATTCAAGGTCAGGTTGGATGGGGCTCTGAGCAATCTGATTTAGTTTAAGATGGCAACACTCCTTCAAGGAGGTTGACTAGATGAGGTCCCTTCCAATCCGAAGTACTCTATGATTCTATAGCAATACCACCTCCCGAGATCTGAACCACACAATCAGCCTGATGCACCCAAGCATGCGGCACCAGGCTTGGACCAGACCACTGCCGACAGAAGCATGCCTCTCAGGAGACTCAAATATGTGCCAGCGTTGGCATCGCGGCGTTCCAAAAGAAAAAAAAAAGGCAAAAAAAAAAAATAAATGTATTAGCTATTTCTAAAGTGGTATCCCCAGGCTCACAACCAATTAATTGTCAATGATCCACTCCAGACTTTATTAGAGCCGCTACAAGTCCCAGCACAGCTGCAGCTGCCCCACGCCGCTGCTGAGTGCCTCAGGGCCGCCCCGAGGGCAGTTTCCACCCCATTCCCGCCTTTTACAACTGCGGAGCCGCTGCGCCACGTGGATGGCTCCGGGCGGGACCGCGGGCCGCCCGGTGTCCCGGACAGCGCGCTGCGGCGGGGGCGGTGCGGGCGCGCCGGGGGAGCCGCCCCGCGCTGGCGTGAGGAGGAGGAGGAAGGAGCAGGGAGGAGGGGCGCGGGGCGGTGGCGGGGTGGAGCCGCCCGGCAACGGCGGGAAAGCGGGTGGGAGGGATGGGGCACCCCGCGTGGCCTGCCTCGGGATGGGCCAGTGCTGCTCGGATGCTGCAGCGGATCCCCTGGGCACCCAGCATCGCCCGCTCTTTCCTGCACGCTTTTCGCTGGGCGGCAGCTGTTCGTCTGAAAGGGGCAGGCTTTGGAAGGAAATAGGCTTTCATCCTCCCAAGTAACTTAAAATGTTTATTTATACAATACAGGCGGGAAGTGTAAGCCTCTTGAAAACCTCTGGTGAAAAAATGGGGGGGGGGGCGGGGGGGGAAAAAAAGGGGGGGGGGGGCGGAGGGGGAATGATGCCACTTTCAAATCAAAATCGTTAAGTCCGGTCATTAGTTCAGCACTGCACGCTCACCACTAAGCCACATCCCCAAGTGCCAATCCGTAGGACTTCTAAGCAGTTTGAGGGATCGTGATTCCACCACTTCTCTGAGTACCCTGTTCCAATGCCTGACCACACTTTAAGTGAGGAAACCTTCCCTGGCAGAATCTCAGGCCATTTCCTCTTGTCGTATCACTTGTTCCTTGCGAGAAGAGACTAACCCCTGTCTCCTTACACCTTCCTTTCAGGCAGCTGTAGAGAATAATAAGGTGTCCCCTGAGCTATCGTTCCTCTGGGATAGCAACACCAGCTCCCTCAGCCACTCCTCATCAGACTTGTGCTCCAGGTCCTTCACCAGAGCCTTCACCAACTCAACTACCCTTCTCTCCAGCCCCTCAATGTCTTTCTTGTAGCGAGGAGCCCAAAACTGAACACAGGACTAGAGGTGTGACCTCACCAGTGCCAAGTACAGGCAGACTTTAAATGCATTCCCCAGCTTCCCAAGCCAAGAGCCTTTAACTTCACTGTGAAAGGGATGGGAAGCAGAACTGGTTCCTTGAAACAGCAAGTCAATAGTTCAAATTTCAAAATATCACAAATGCTGGAAAGTAAATCTAATCAGAGAAATGTAATTGGAAAAAAAGGGAATATATCAAATTTCAAAGCAACTTTTCCTCCACACAAATTCCCATTTCATCATATTTTCTACTGTGCTAGTAGAAAGCTAGTAGAAGGAAAGTAGCTACTAGTAGTAGCTAGTAGAAAGAAAGATGAACACAAAACTAGGCAAAATATTTTTTCTAGTTTCCTCTGAATAACCTGTATTCCTCAATTAAGAGGTTAATTTTTATTAAAAACTTAACAATGTCTTTTGTGTCCCTTTTTAATCAAGGGGATTGTTACTGGATTAGGTACTTTGTGTTATGATTGCCCAGTAATTCAGTGAGAAAAGCTACCCTTTGAGCAGAGAGCTGCTCCCAAAGTTGTCTGACTGGGTGAGGTAGAAGTCTGTCCCACTGGCACTGTGAATATTGTCTTGCTCAATGTAATGTGAAGCAGGTTCAGCAAAAAACTGCTTTCCTGGTGCAGCTTTGATAATAGAAGGGTACACTTTCCAATACGGTTGCAATTATGTTAACTGCCCTAATTAGAGCACATTTTATAAATTTCTCTTCCCTTTTCCCATCCTTGCATCTGAGTATTTCTCCCTTGAAGGGCTTGCTGAGAAGCTTTTCTCTCACTTGCCAGCATGGCACCCTCACATGTTCTCTGATGGGGCTATTGCCAGCTGTTCATCATCCATCTCAAAAGGATGGACTCTCTAAGTGACTTAGAGGGAAAGAGCTGTCTTGGGTCAGCAGTGAAGTACCTCAGTGTTTGCACGACTCTAAAAGAAAAGTGTGTTTGCCATCCTCCTTATGGGATTTGAGAAAACAGGAGAGTGATGACTATGTCTGAACTGGGGGATCTCAGTATAAGGTCTCAGAGTATGTTTCACACCCAGGTTTCTGTCTGGTGTCTTCTGGACAGCTGCTAGGTGTAGAACAGCAAGAAATTCACTTGCCCATGTAATCTGGCTGAAATAAGCCCATAATAACCACCATTATAGTTTATGAATTGATAAAAGCAAATCAGAGGAAACAAGTGTGTTACTCTGCAGCTTACCTTCAAACACAATTGTGAGTTGCCAAACTAAAAATAAATTTAGATTGTTTTGACTATTTCAGTACCTTCTGGGTGACAGAGACTTAAATTATGTATTTTTTCATTTAGGGGAGCACTTCAAAATGTGCAGTGCAGTCTGCCTACTCTGATGAGTTCCCAGGTCTGAACAGGTATTTTAAACACTCCACTGTAAATATTGACTTAAAATAAAAGTTAGAGGAAAGTAACAGTTTTTTGGAAACTGAAGGACAGATGAGATGAGTTCTCTCCATGTACCATTGCATCTGATCCTTAGTGTAACACATGGCAGACTACCCATTTAAGTACTTCCAAGCCTTTCTATTCCAAGCATATGGAAGGTATTTGTTAAGAGAGAATGTGAGGGAAGTCGTTACATGCAAACAAAGAAGCATTTAGCCAAAGCAGGCCATTTAAACAGTGGTTTGCATTGCAATATCCACTATTGAGGCACCTGCAGTTGTCACTCAGGGTGCAGAAATAAGAAGCATGAGGGGGGCATGAGATGGGGAGGAGGGACTTCAGTAGACAAAATGTGGGAATTATGTATAATATCAGCAAAATTGAAATGCATACTTCTTAAAATACAAAAGAATAAAGATCACTTGTACAATACATTCCTGAAAAGCTTGTATATTATGTGATCCTGGGCTTGGTTCTTTCCCTTGTCCCCAACAGTCTATGTTATGAAGCACTTCGTTTGCTAAAAGCTGTCAAGATGCTATCTTGGATTGTGAACAACAGATTTGAAATGGCAGTGTTGACTGTCCTGTGCTAAATTAGAGTGAATAAAATTGAATTCTCTTACAATAGAGATGTGCAGCTATTATGCTGTTACAAACACATTATGAACTGTCTGATATCTTCAGCTATTTTATGCAATTTGTTGCTTTGTTTCTCTTTTTTTTCCCCTTCATTTTTTCCCCTTCATAACTTTCCACTTCATTTTGTACTTTCATAATCATTCTCCTTCTCAGCATTTCAAGCCCTTCCTGTCAGTTATTGTTCTTTATGTTGCCTTTTTAGAAGTGTGGGGGTTTTTAAAAATTTTGTTAGTTTAATTTTTCTCTGGCTGTAGCTCAAATACTTCTTAGTGTGGATTTTCCATTTTCACTGAATTCCTGTCCATTTTCTTTACCTCTTGTCATATTATTTCAAAGTTCTTTTTTCTAACACACAACTGTTTTTGTGTTACTGCCTTGTCAGTAGGAACTCATCTTCTCAGATGAGATTTAGCTGAATTCCTGGTACTCTTCAACTTCAGCCTGAATTATTTTGCAATGGCTGGATCCAGAATAGTTTCTGACCTTGCTTATCATCTCATGAGAGCATTGCTGATAATGTCTCAGTCCAACTCTTTGGACTCAAAGCTATACAATGAAATTCATAACAATAAGCTCTGTCTTGGGCTCAGTATGACTATTATAATCAGACTAAAATTTACAAACAGAACAAATGTGTACTGAAGGAATTATGAGCTACTCAAAATACGTATCAGGTATAGCAGATCCATGAATTTATGGGATACTCAGTAACAACGTGATGCACTGTAAAATTACAGGACAGCAGCACCACCTCTCTAAAGTGGCCATGTAAACAGAAAATTTGTTTCCCATGAGTTTCAAATTAACAATACCACTCTAGTTTATAATTTTGGACTTTACTGCTGTGAATATACCAAGCTGGATGAACATCAAAATCAATCTTTGCTTCTGAATTCTGTTTTCACTGCTCCCTCTAACAGTCTCTAATTTGGGGGCCATTGTAATCACACTGGGGGCTTTACTCCCATCTTCCTGCCACCACGCTTCTCTGAGACCTGTCAAGCATTTTAAGTAGCATGCACTTTCCCACACTTCTCAATGAATGCTGACATACCTAACTTAAAAGGATTACTTTCTGCTGAGAGGAATTGTAATCTTCTTTTCCTGCTCTGCAAATCCTCTAGTAAGTGAAAAAGAAAGGCCAAGATCTGTTCTGCTGTGCAGGGCAAATCACCATCGCAGAAGGTATAGAATAAAACAACAAATCTAAGATTTACTTGTGGTCACGCTTGTCCAGGAGCTGTGTCCCTGACTATTAACTCATTATCATCTTCCATCACTATTTCTGGTGCTTTGATATTTTCTGGGTTAGTTTCTAACAGCTGTATGAATACACACACAATTGCTACCATGAATGGTGTTCAGGACAAAACATTCCTCTCAAAGATGTCTACAAAAAGGTAGAGACACATGATTGCCTTAATTTCAATCCAATTTTTTAATATTATGTATTCTGTTAACAAAACCCAGAAACATACTTTAACTTATACACAAAAACTCCTGTTTTTTCAAACTGCCTAAGGTCAATTTGCAGAATATTTTCAAAAGCTGGCACGGTGGATTGTGTTGGTGGTGAAGGTTTGTGCTCCAACAGTGGGTTGTGGGTGGTATCTGACAGAACAACAAAAGCACAAATGTTCCTGCTACCTTGATTTCCACCCACTCATCTCAAAACCTTTCCTCACACATGGTGATTGTTGCAACAAATTGGCTTGTGGGTGAGGCTGAGGGCTTGGGTGATCTTACACTACCAAATGAAAATGAAGCCACAGGTTATTCTTTTGCAGTAGTCACCTTAATGCTGACTAAGAGAGCCTTCCCCATGCTCTCCCATCATTCCCTTAAAATTCCTGCAAAAGGGGAGGCAGTTTGCCAATAAGCTTGCATTGCTGAAAATTTAATTTTGTTGTTTCATATTGCAAAACAGTATTTTGTTGCCAGTCATTCACAAAGTGGATGAGCCAGGATTAGAGTCCACTCCCCATTTCCATTCACTTATTTGGCAGCCAGCTATACTCACAAGGTAGATGAACACCAGCTTCAGGCTTCCTCCCATCCGTTTTCCTTTCCATTACTATACTGCTGCAGCAAAAAATTCAGACTCCAAACTGTGACATACTTTTCTTGATCTAATCCTGAAAATCATTGGTCCAGGTGAACAGACATGTCCTTTGCTAATTCATCCTAAAATTATTCGTTGATATTTGGAGTTGTCTGTCATGTGTTTTTATTAATTCTTAGTTCTATTGCAGCCCACTCTGATGGATGGCTGCTTCCAAACTGCCAGTGAGGGGGCTGTGTCAGTTGTAGCTAATTCCTCCTTGGGTATTCTGCAGCGTCAGCAGGGCTGGAACATTTCAGATGGACATGGGAAATGCCCTGCTCTCCCCTACATTCCCAGCCATTCATGTGGGACAAATGAGTCTTATTGTTTCAGAGAAATGAGCTTTGGATTTTTCCTTCAGAGGAAATGGTTTTTTTTGTATCCTGTGAGCTAGGATTATCTGACCTTTCTCCTCTTGCTTTCTGTGGTTTAAAAAAAGGCTAGGAACATATGACAAAGCCCCATTTAATCCACATTCTCTAGTTATTCGCTTCCCAATTTTTTCTCCTTTGTCATCCTTTTAATTTCTTTCTGATGCTTATTTGTCAGTTCCATAAATCCTGCTGAAGATCACCATCATTAAGAAATTCCAGGCTCACCAAAGTTTGCCTAGCATAAAATTCCTCAAAAAATTGCTCAATTGCCAATTCACTCTGACGTTGTTGGGAGAGCAATCTGCTCTGACTTCTCATACCCAACAAAGTCTTTGCATCAAGGCAATTCTTTTGCATGAAAGTCATTCTTTATTGTTTTATTGCTGCTATTTTCATTGCCTTTGAAAAGTTCAGTTTCAATTTCAAATATATTATTAGTCAGTATTTGAGTTTTGCAAGAATTACTATCATCTGAAGAATATCACTGCAAGAATTTCTTCAACTCAATTACATCCTGACTCAATGGGTTTTTCTCCTGCACTTCTGGATCTTCCTTAGAAATCACCTGCATGGTTCAAACTGTAAGTTGAAAGCACAGGAAAATACAGCTTGTGTCAGTTAGAAGCAGAAAATTAAAATAGTGGGCTACATATTTCTTCTTTCAGTCCAGTTTACTTACAATGTACTTAAACATCCTTTTATGCAATAAAACAGGAAAAAGAAAAAACAGACTATTTGATTCTGCATGGTTCCTCTTCATACATCTCATCTATTTTTTTATCCAGAGTTCACTATCTTTTAGCTTGCATTCAGGCCATGTGTCCTCACTGCCTCCTGCCTATGAAACCACTTGAGTCCTGTGGTTTTGTTCAAATTCCTGGGAAAGCCTTCCCTTTTTTCCTCTAAGATAATTTTTGCACTGGTGTTTCATATGGCATACACTTTGGCAGGTGGCCTCTATTGTGTTAGCTCATTTAATCCATAAAAGGCTTAATCACTTCTTTTGCATAGCATGCCCAGAATCTGGCTTGTGCACCCAGCAGCTTCAACCTGCATTAGACACACTACTTACCAGCAAACACTGTGTTTCAGCATCACATGTGGTGTCACTTGCCATGTGGGTTTGACTATGAATACCCCATTTCTACTCTAGTACTGAAAATATAGTGAAAGGAGAAAGGAAGAATTTATATAGTTTCAATTTCAGGTGAAGGGAGCTGTGTCTCCATTCTGTAACCTACCCCTTCCTTTTGCCTGAGAGTTCACACAGGAAAAATATATAAAGTTTGCAAGCAGTAATGTACTAGTATTAATGGCACTGCACATTAAATAACATCATGAACAGGTGTGTCATTCATGGTATCACCACGAGGATGAGAAGACAAAGCATAATGAACTATGAGGTAAAAGTGTCAGGATTTGCCTTTCTGTGACCCAGAGTGTTGTGCCACCTGGGTTCTCCCGGCCAAATTATGTGTCTTACTTCTTTCCACAGCCACTAAACTGAAAGCAGAACTAACTTATTACCAGGACTTGCTAATAGTACTAAATCTTTGCAGCAGTAGTATAAGGAGCCAAGAAAACATGCCAGAGTGGACTGGATAAAATGCAAATAAGAGGCCAGCAACTGAGCCAAAGCAGCATGGATCTGGAGGTGGGGAGAACTGAGAGACAAAAACACAGAAGCAGAGAATAAGCACCTTCTGCTTTTGCCTCTTTTCCTCTTTGGTAGCCAAAACAGAACATCTCTTGGGATAGCTAAATAGGATTTAAGCCTAGTCCTGACCATTCTGCCTTGCTGTGACCTCCAGCCAGAAACTCACAGTAGAGGCTGTGCAGCCCTGTCCCAGAAAGGGTGACGTGGGACAAGAGGTTCCCAGGACCCCCAGCTCCCCTGTCAGTGGGAGAAAAGGGTGACCCTACTGACAGCCATGGCAATCTACTGTCTCAGGTCTCAGATGATTTAGGTTTTGCATTTGCTCTTGCCCATTTGCCTGTGCTTTATTTTCTGGTAGCTGGGCTATGCCTTTAGAAATGCCTCTGTGTGAGAGAGATAGTCTCTTAGAGAAATTGTTTTATTTCTGGCTCACATTCAATTCTAGCATCTGGGAATAAGATGGCTATCCTTAGTATTATGGACTTCTGTCCCTCACCCCACTTTTCAAAAAGCTCCTGAACTAATTTACACAGAACACAAAGTGGTACTTATGCTGAGGCACCTTCTCCTCATAGCCCAGTCTTGTGGTAACAGCCTCTTAATTAACATTTCTCCAGTTCTTCTGGATACAGTCTAGTATCTCGAGGTGCACTTACAGCCTGCTGGCATTGGTCTAGAAGAAAGCAGTATCACTAACACTTCCCCCTTTTTTGTCTTATAGATTCGACAGAATTGTCAAATGATAATCTGGCATCACCACACACCTGCTGAGGGCATCATAAAACCTTCAGCCAAATGTGGCTTCACTTCCAAAATGAATAGCCAAGGACCTGTAGCAATCTGTCCAGGCATCTTTTACTTCTGTCCCTTTCCAGCTGAGTCTGTTAGAACTGTGAGTGCCAAAACAAACTCCTCACACAGCTCCAGAAGTCCCACATACTTATGCAAAATGTCTAAGGTCATTGCCAGGCATCCCGTGTCTGGCTGAGGGTGCAATGTGTGACTGTGGTGTGATGGGCTTTCCCATTAACAAGGAGTGTTGCCAACATCTCCAGCTCAGCAAGGAACCGTACATCCTCCCTCAGGAAGAGCTATCTGGAGCCACACCCCTGAAAAAGTATTTGCTACCATCTCTTGTGCCTTATCACTGGAGAGAATGAGACTTGTGCCAGTGCTCAGTGTCTGGTGGACAGGACTGCCTGTGTTGGATCCATGTTTTGTCACCAGCTGGAGCAAAAATTGCAAATACGGAGCTGGACATTGCCCCAGTGGAGTTAGCTTATTTGAATTAACTTTTCCTCCTGGGCTTTACCTGTCCTTCATCTTCTAAAGGAGCACATAACCCTCCTCACAATGGATGGGAGAAGTTATCAAGAAATAGGTATTTTATTAGAAATGCAGTGTTTGGAAAGTAGGTGTTCCGTTCCCTGTTTTATAGTCAGCTGTGTCATACTCCTTGTAACATGCTGAATGAACTCTACCATAAAAGGATTTTCAACATTGTCTTCCTAGAATCGTTTCAAAACTACACAGCTTTCATGAGGACTGACTGCCTCCCAGAAGCATGGTAGAGAATTTTATCCTTTGCATTTAAAAGTTGTACAAGTCAAGAGAATTTATATTTTACTAGAGAAAACTTGGAAAATATTGTCTACTATGCAAATTAATTTAAATGCAGCTTAAATCCAGTTCACAGGGCTGTTGATGCTTCCAGTGATCACTTCAAATCTATTTAAAGTCAAAACAAAAAGTTATTTTAAAACACATCAAAGTTCTTTGTGATTCTGACAGTCTTTTAGGATTAAGTTTTAAAAGGTACTAACAGTAATGAGTGCAATAAGCTCAAACCCTTGCAAAAGCCTAAATGGTAACTTATCAGTACCTGGTGCTGGATTCCAGGGGAATATGTAGATGCAATACTCACTAAGTGGGAAACCCAGGAAGAGTCACAGTTTCAAAAGACATCCTGATTGCATCTGTGCTCCCAAACCACCATGATTTCTTTTTGGGGCAAGGAGAGGATATGAGGCCCAAAGGGAATGATGTGACGAGTCTGTCATGCTGCATCTGACTTTCTCTCAGTCTTGAGCCCTAGGTACCTAACCTGAGACACAGCTGCTGTTCTTGCTGCTGACTTTATTGTCAGAATCTTATTGAAAATTTTGTGCATGCATTCTTTGACCAAAACAATGGAGCACGGTAGAATTCTCCACCTGGTCTTAGCACAAAAGCACAAAACTGACCTCACTGTAATTAGTTCTGTTGTAAAAACATTTTCCTAGTCAGTTGTGTGGCACTGTGGCTCAAGGAAGTCAAGAATGTAAAAATAGAGTCTCTCTAAAAATAGTGTAGGAATAGCCCCTCTTCTTTCCTTTCATTTTTTGGAATTGATAACTAGAACTATCCTCTCCATTGTATCAGTACAAAGACTCTCCAGATCAGACCCTACCTTTAATAAAGGTAATCTATTACTCCAAAGACTTATGGGCCATATCTATTACAGAGAGTTAGGTTTATGCTACCTTACAATTAGGAAAGTACTCTGTATTTAAGGTCTTTCTGTCATTTGTTAAGATAGATCTCCTTTTTTTCTGTTGCTGTTTTTGTTACAGGAGTGAACTCATTACATATAAAGCTTGCTCGATGCTTCCAAGGAGGGCAGGGTAGTAATTAAGTGAATTGCACGCACCTCTGCCTGCCCTTACCAAAAGTAGAGCTCAAAAGAATTGCTAAGGGAAAGACCATATTTCCCACAAACATACAGAAGCTTCTGCATACTCCTGAGGGACAAAATCTCAGTCCTAGGACTCCCTTTGCCTGCTCTCGCCTCCTTCCTTCCTTGTGGCTCCGGCTAAGAAGCCGTCACCCAGTTTTCAAAAAGAACACATCCCCTTCTCTAGAAGAAATGCAGTAAGGGCTGCAATCTGCAAGATTTGCAGGTTCATGACAAGTCATGACCTCTGTTATGCTCCTGAAGTTGCCCCCCTGCCACAGGAACAAAGGCTGGTTGGTCAGAACAGGAGAAGCCCTTTGACCCTGCCTATCCTTTTGCAACATTACTAATGCTCAGCTGTCCCCAGTAATCACTCTCCTGTATGCACACACTTTAAACTGCTTCTACTTCTGAGCAATTAATAAGGCAGCAGGTACTGGTGGAATCTAGTATAGAGAGGAACAGACTGGAAGTTCAAACACACAGCTTGAGAGAGGTTAAAACACAAGCAAAAACCTGAAGAGAACAGTTAGGTAGCCTTGGTGGATGGTATGTTCATTACATATTTCAGGTTACTTACAGAGCTTTGCCTGATGGTGACAAAACCTCCTACATGTTTAAACAGAGCTTCACAAAATAAGGCCTCAGGGCAACTGGCAACGCTGTTAAAAGCCATATATTCAGGTTACATGACAGAATGTGGAGAGATGGATCGCTGTGCTTGGATTTCTTTCTGGAAGCTCCTGTTACAAAGTGGCAAATCAGTCACCAAATCCACTAAACCCCTCAGGACAGCAGACGAGCCCCTTTGTACACATGCCACAGCAAACAGCAATGAGAGCCTGAAATTTTTCCATGGGGAAGCATGCCACAAAAAGGGTGGTTATGCCTGGCTTGGCTCGTCTCCAGGACAGGCTCTGTACCTACTCTGCTCCAAGAAAGCAAGGACCCAGGCTGAGGAATAAACACTTAACTGCCTTTGTGGAACTCAAACTCTTGGCTGCCATTAAATATTTACTCTCAAATGCTACCTCCCTTGGAAACAGGCAGGAACACAAAGAAAGACTACTTCTCTGTAGCCACACAGAGAATGCAAGCATAGGGCAGGTTTGCATGAGCACTAGCTCTCTGCCTTACCATTCTTTCCTTATGCACTTTTGGTCTGATTCCAGATTGGCTTGCTTTCTTTGCACAGCTGGCAGGACACTAACTCTCTCCCTTGGCAGAATGTGAAGAAGTGGTGGCTGGCTGTTTTTACCTTCCTCTCTTCACTGTTCACCTCATCAGCCCAGCATCCCTTTACCTTGTCTCACGGGTTCTTGGCAGCAATTCTCCTTCCATCATCTGAAATGTAACTGCTGGACTGGGAGGGCAGGACTTTGTGAGAAATGTTCTCACATCCCAGCAAAAACAAGGTGGTGACAGCCATAGCAGAAGTCCTGTATCTCCTCAACATACCTTGACATCAGCAAAACTGTGATTTGAGGTTGTCAGTGCTCACAGGAAAGCCTGTCAGAAAGGAAGATTTCTTCAACTTAATTCAGGTGCTTGAACAATATCACTACTGCATACATTTTCCCTCTGGCCCTTGCAGAGCTAAGGTTCTACTACTACTAAACCTGCTAATTTTTTACAGCAAAACTTGTTGAGCAGTAAGGGCACAAAGGGGTCTCAAATGGCAAAGAATGTCATGGCTGCCTGAGATGTTTGGCACAGTCCAAAGCAGCATGGGCTCCAGCTCTGCCAGAGCAGAGGAACTGGGCTGTGTGTGTGCACCTGACAAATGAAGGGAAGCAAAAGATTATTTGTAGCAGGATGTTGAACAGACTAGGAGGAGTTAAGTTGAATTGCCCTAAACATACATGTGTTGCCAAAAGTGAAGTTTCACAAGTATTTTGAGAGATCCTTCAAGAGTCTATCTGACTCACTGTCTCTTTAGTTCCATATTCTAGCCACTATCTTCCTCCTCCTGCACATTCCTCACTGAGTTTCACTAGTTTGTTGAAGAGTACAGCTTATTTCCAGGAATCGTGATGTTTTATATGGTTTTGAGACCCAGAAGAAGGGATGGTGCATTGCAGTCACAGTCAGCAGTTGTTTTGCATCTCAAGAGTTAAACATTTTGTAAACTGCTTCCCTGACTGGAGGCTAGGTAGGAAGAACACCTTCAGGGCGCTTATTAGCATGCTGGATCTCCAGCACTATTAACCACAGCGATGTTTTACTGCGAGAAAAACAGACCAGTCACCCTGAAACCAATCCTGTACCTGCACCTTAATGCCTGTACTTTGTACTGAAACTTGCCTTATAGAGAAATATGAATAAAATGTATTTGCTTGTTCAGTCTAGCAGGCAACCTTCAGCCAAGCCAATAAACTACATTTTTTTAAAAAGCCTTTTGCTTCCTGTAGAATGCTGCTTTGTTTGCCATCATGGTTTGGCAAATAGGAAAGGGCTTATCTCTTCTTCCCAGAAACTAGTGTGGCTATAGAGGAGCTCCAGAAACTTGTCAGTCTTTAATAAGAAAAAAATATTGGTTTAACAGCCCTTGTCAGGAAATTATCTGAACCTGCGGAAAGAGAGAAGGTGTAAAAACTAGTTCACTGGGCTATGCCATTCTTTTTTGATTAATAGTTCAGTTCCAATTGAAGGTTCTTATCAGGTATATTTTCAAAGCCAAACTGCAGTAACCTTTAACATTAGAGCCTTCCAATATTAGATATTTCATGGTTAGCTGCAAAATTAGCATTTAGCCCTCCAAGGCAAAATGTAGCATATTTTTGTTTTATTAATTTGTAATTAAAATTTAAGCAACTATGCCTGGTTTCTAGCAGATGGAGGCAAAGGCATAGCTTTGACCCTAGTTACAGTTTTGTTTAACCCCCTCCAGTGAAACATAGTTACTGTGCATTAATATACAGCCTTTCACCGCCAGACCTGTTAGTGTACATTATGGACTAATAATAATAATTATATTGTCAAACAATTCAAACTGTGTAACAATACAAGCTTCTCTGAAATGTGAAGCACTATAGGTAATGAAACCTATTTTTCTTCATACAGTCAGCTCAAACCTCTTTTTGAGCAATCTGGTGTTAAATAAATAATGGGCCTCGTTGCCCCCTCCTCCAGGAGGAACCATAGGAGGGAGCAGAGTGGGAGGAAATCTCCAGGAGATTTTGCCTTTTGCATAAGCTTTTGTCGAGGGTGGAGTTGCTCTCCTCCCATGCATTTGAATGGGGGTGTAAAAAGATACTTCACCTAGAGGAGATTTTGGTGAACATCTCAGGCTGGCCTGGACCTGGGCTCTTTTTGGCATGCCAAGTTCGTGGTTCACTGGGTGTGCAAAAAGGACAGTCCTGAAACACAGCATCACTACTACAGCAATATCTGTTCCTCTTTAAGGGGGCTATGGAGGTTGATGGCCGTGCAGTACATTCTTTTGAGCCATGGCCAAAGCTCTGTGGTAGGACAGGGACTGATTTTTACTTCATTGTTAGTAACTGCTCATTCCTAGAACGTCGTTTGTTTTGTATGCCACAGATTGACTAAGTACATCTAGGTGACTTTTCCTGACTAGCACCTTTTGTTTTGTTAATTTAGTCCCTCGTTGTAAACTAGCTCTGAGCTGTGAGAGCATTTAAAAATCAAAGTGTCCTGTCTTTTCCAAAATTTCAGTGCGGCAGAAACTGAAGGAATCTGGCATATTTCTCCTAAATCCGACCACATGCATGTGCAGAGCTAGCGCTAGGAGCAGAAGCCACAGGGTGCGGTGCAGCACTGGCGTGCAGGTGAGCGCTTTGAGGCTTTGCTGGGAGCTCCTCATTTCCCACCTTTGGCCCAGAAGCTGTTTCTCACAGATGAGACGCTGCAGCAGCTACAGCTCCTTACAGCTCCTGTGAGTCCCCAGAGCCGGTGGGATGGCTCTGGCCCGGCCCTGGGCAGAACCACACACAGGCTCTGTGGCAGTGCCTGGGCGATGACACTGTGGAAAGGTGACACCGGCAGCAGATACAGCTGGGGGTTATCTGGAAGATATCATAGGGCTGGAGATAACCCTCACACCTTTTCAAGTGACCTATGTCAGATGCAAACCTGCTCTTCCAGGTCAAGGCCACGTGGCACAAAGCTCAACTACTTTTCCCTACAAACCCTCCTTCTCCGGTACACCCAAATAAAGGTGTCCTCACCCATTTCTTGGCTCCTGCCGCTAGTTTTTGCTTCACCGCTTACGTCCTCAGACTCACCTGGACAAAACGTCCCGGGAGCAGGGGCAGGACAAGGCAGACGGACGGCGGCTCTGCCGCCCTCAGCTGGGGCCGCCCGGGCCGGGCCAGGCCCGCGCCAATGGCGCCACCTGTCGGAGGCGGCGCGCGCCGCAGGGCCCGCCCGGGGCCGTGAGCGACGCGGGAGCCGCCATGTCCCCGCCGCCACAGCGCCCGGCCTGCGGGACCGGCCTGCGAGGGGTCCGGCCACGGCCCCGCCCGGGGCAAAGGGCAACTATCAGCCGAGGCAGATCCTAGGAGCGAGAACCCAGCCCGGGTCTTCACTGGAATTTCCATGGGGAAGCCTGGGATCCGAGGTGCCCGGGTGAAGGCACACGGACCTGGACGCCTCTGCGGCGCGCTGGTGCAGCTCAGTGCGCTCTGCTAGAGCGGGTCCTGTGGAGCTGAGAGGAGAGCGAACCGCTGGAGCCTAATTCATCAGGCTGGAAACCTGGCTGAACCATCCCAGTGGGACCGACAGAAGAGTCCCGGGTACTGGGCTCTGGCCCCTCAACTGCCTCTCCCCCCTCTCCGAGTTACCTGTTGCCGTAGCCATGCTGCCCAGAAGGGATGGGAAGCCTCCCGGGGGTGCTCAGACTAGGCAAACTTTCACTCTGCTCTTCCCTGCAATAACCCGATGGGACAATGATGAATACTAAGGCAAGAAAATAACCGGGATCTAAAACATTCCTAAGGAAAAAAAAAAAAAAAAAAAAAAACAAAAACAAACCTGAAGAGACCAATTAGTTCATTCTGTTTGCCCCCCAGCAATCAGAAAAACAACAGAGAACAACAATTTGTCCTGTAGCACACTGTACTGTACTGTGTGCATCCAGATTCTCCTCCTACTTAGGTTGATATAAAACAAGAAGCCAGTGGAGTTACACAGGTATAAAAGTGGCATTATCAGTTCCTGGGTCTCTTTAAATATTACTGAACCCTACTGCTGATTCTTCTTTGTTTCCCTGTTAGAAATGATTGTTTAAAAGGCACATGCATTTATCCATGCACACTGTATCATGCAAAGGGGTTCTTTTATTGGTTCTGATCTTTCTTTTTGCTTTTATTATTTCTTTGAAGAAAAGGTGGGATTATTACCTCAATCTAGGCAGCTGGCCTGCTGAGGCTCCCTTTGCTACATCAGGGGTTTCTCGTTTTACTAATCCTCTCTTTATGGATAATCTTTCTCTACCTTCTAATGACTCTCAGCTAAGGAATGTATTTTGTTATTACTACCTGTTGTTTAGAAATTCCTTTTATTTGGTGTGGGTGTTGCTAATTGTTTGCTAATGAAAACCTTACTACAATCAATATGGTCAAGATTGTGCTGGTCTTCATGTCAATTAACCCTTTCTTCCTCTCTGTTCTGATGTAGATTTTCCTCATGCACTTTTCAGATTTTAAATATCAAAATGGATTTTATTTTTTTGAGGTGCAAGGCATAGGACTTTGTGCACTGATAGGTAGCATAGGGAACTTTTATTTCCCATGTGAGATTTTTAAAAGCCAGAAGTTGTCATTTTGTAATCTGCAAAATGTTTGTACATGCAAATGCAGGGATGTCTAAGGTGAGTGCTGGAACAAAATGTGTAGGAAAATCTACAGTTTAAGACAAGGAATGGAGATCATCCTGGTTTACATAAATGTGGATAATGTCAAGGCAGGGAAGACTGTACACTCTTAAAGACTCTTCATGTTCCTCTATCACTATTTAGGTGTTATATGTATCCCCTTTACACATAAAGAATGAAAATAAGTCCTGCTCGTTAAAGAATTTACAATTTCAAAAGGTCAACAGCATTAGGAAGACAAAGAGAACAGCTGTGCAACATAACAAAAATACAAAGCTTGTTGGTTACCATTCCCTGCTTTCCCCATGTTTCATTCCCTCAGCCTGACCTTTTATCTCACTACATGCCTTACAGCCACCTTACCAAACGGAATAATGGATTCAGGGAGGTGATGCTCATACAATGCCAAAACCATAGGATCTCTGAATCTAAGGTGAATCTAATACCAAGACTGGGGCTTTTAGGAAGAAAGTGCAATGCAGGATGCATCTGTGTGGGCACACACACACCCACACACACACTCACACACACACACACACTTTGGGAAAAAGATGAAGTTTCAGTGGCATAAAGTGGAACCTACCAGTGTCACCATCCTTCTCTTCCCTAGGAAGGGAAAGGTGAGGTAACCAACAGCTAGCACGGGTCCAGATGCAAGCAGTGCCCTGTTTGGGGAATGCAGCAGCTGAAGTCCCAACCCTTCAGCCTGGAAAACCCAGGGGACTCTTTCATAAATCTGAGAGAGAGATTCATAAATCTGACTCTAGAGTCTGCTGAGGGTAGTTGCAGCTCATCTGAGACTATGCATCATTCCACTCCAACAAGCCTTGGAGTGGCTTCTTGAATTAATTTTACCTCAAATGAGAAATTTTTTTAAAAAATCCTGATCCAGAATGCTCTGAATACCTCCAGTTACCATGGCTCAGAACAGTCCTTAGCTTTGCACTTTGTGTGTCATATACTGCATTAGATATTGGAATGTCCAATGGAATATTTGGTCACTGTAAGTGACCAAAGGAAAACCAGGAATACTGCACTATTGCTGCAGGTAGCATCTGGGACAAGCAAGGAAGAAATATTGAAAAAGGAGAGGGAGAGAAAGAGCCATATCATAAAAGTCTAGACAGCTTCTGTTTCCTTGCTTCAGTATCATTGCAGTTTCTGAATGCAAATGTGCTTTAACTCTTTTTCATTAGAGTCTAGACGTTTCTGAGTTTCTCTGACAATCAAGGCATTGTGTTATATCACCAGGATGTTATTCAGCTGATCTTTCCTTAATAAAAATATAAATGTCTTTATTATTTTTTTTTTTAGTCACCATTGGCAGTTCTGCAGGGTGCCAGAGAATCATGCTACTGTGTGTGACTAATAGCACCCAGTCAGTCTTAAGTAAATTACATTATACATTTGTTCATTGATGCTCAAAGCAAAACCAGGTTGGCCCTAACTTTTCAAACCTGGCTTCAGCAAAGACTCCATTATTTGACCAACCAATAAGCAGAAGGAGGAAAAAGAATGGTAGGAGGACTGGGGCTGATCAGGAATCAGTCTAAGCATCCCAGAGAGCAGCATGTCAGCTTGCTTGGTTATAGATACTGCTACCTCTCTGGGGAAGTGTGGCAGCTTGGGTGATGCCCTCATCCTTTCCTATACAACTCCTGCTTTTTGCTCAGCTGCTCATGCTCACAAGCATGAGCACCAGTCCAGGACCTGCTGAGGTGCATACCCTCTGCACTGACCCCAGGCTAAAGGCCATTCTCAGAAGCAGGACTGAAGAGTGGTGGCAGATTGGTGACAGACATGTGGCTTCAGCCCAGCTGGTGCTGAGGCTACATTGGGCTGTCCTGCCAGGCTCAGGCACTGCCAAAGCTTCTTACCTTGGGCTTGATGCCACACAGCTGCAGGTGACTACTGGCATCAGCTGTAGCACCGTGGCATTTGCACAGCAGTTTCAGACATAAGTTGATGGGTCTGGTTGGACCTAGGCTGGATTTCCCTAAAGTTATCATAAACATTTCTGCACCCGTGAGTAAGCTATTGTCAACTAAAAGGAATAAGAAGTGTTGGTCAGTCATGCACTAGTTAGCATGAATAAAAATCATTTGGAGTCAGAAGGGATTTTAAAATCAGGGTAGAACTTTTCCTTCATCCTTCTCTCCTCACCATGAAAAGCATCTCTCACTTTTCTGCCATTTAGCTCTTCATTACTGGGGACAGAGTCTTCTCCTGCCTTTGGCTCAGCATCTCAGCACAGTTTTAGAGTAAGCTTTGAAAACCAGACAGCAATCAGTACTGCTGGCATGCTCTGAGACTAGACATCCTGTTTCAGTTGAACTGCCTGTAAGAGCAGAGGGCTTCAAAGAACTCCTGGGATTTTTTTTCTTAAGCTCAGGCCTCTTTACCCTGCTCAGCTGCAGCCAGAGCTTGTCTGACAGACACCAGGAGCTACAAAAACTCAGTGGAGGGTGATCAGCTCATCTTTTTGATGCATAGCAGTGTTGTGGTACAGGGGAAAGGCAGCTCTGGGTAATGGCAGGAAGAAAACAGTAGTGTAGAGAGCCAGAGGCAAAAGGCTGAATAAAAGTTTGGGGTTTGGATTGGTCCAGCAAAATCATTAGTTCAGTTACTTCAGGACTGGCTTGCACATACTTGTGTATTACCAAAACTGCTTGGATAGGAATTCTGGCATGTGAAACTTCTCTCCTTGCACCAGAAAAGCTGTGGGCATTCACAGTTACCTCACCTCACCAACTATAGTTATGTGCATACATCAGTGTTCTTGCATTAGAAATGAGTTTTTGATTTTTACCAAGGCAGGATCTTTCTGGAAAAAGCTTGCATATTTTATAGGTATGGTATATTCTCCTCAAATCACATCATATTACCGCAAATTGCATAACTCCTCAAACACAAACTCCTCAAATCACATCACATTATCACAAATTATCTTTTAGCTTAAGACAGTTCTGTGTCCCTTGTTATAACCAAAGCTGCTGCTTTAGCAGAAGGTGGTTTGATATTCTTCTAGCTCGGAGAATATGACCAAAATATTTTCTTTGGATGCTCTCACAGTGCAGTTGTCTGGATTTAACTTACATTCTTTTTCATGACTGATGGTACAGAGCAGATTGTACTATACTGTACCTTATTTTACCAGGCCTGAATTCTCATCTGAAGTTTCTGCAAGTCCACAAATGTCCCAGAAAATATAATCCACCTCTTTAAGCATGAGTTATCTGAGATGTGATCAGTGAATTTCATGATGCTTCAGCCCATGCAAGGGCCCAATCTGTGCTTTGCAGATTCTTACAAAGATCCATTAACCCCTTACTCAAGGACATTTCTATGAAGTTTGAAGTTTCAGTATGACAAATTACTGATATATGCCTTTACTTGTTCTTTTTAAACCTCACTCAACAACTTTACAGTTCAACATTTGGTGTTGTTCCTTAGGAGGTCCTTACATGGTTTTACACCTGGGAAAGATTTGTTCCACTCTCCGTTCTGCAAACTTCAGCCTTAGAGAAAAACTGTCATTTGGCTCTCAAGAGTTGCCAAAGAGAACCCTGAACTTTGGAATGACAACTGAGATAAGAAATGCCTTGAAGATAAAACTCCATGACCTTGAATTCAACTTGGGCAGAGCCTTTCAGAACAGGAGGATGCAGGGGCACTTAGGATGTTGGCAAGGGGATGCTGGCAGTCCTTTGTATTAGGGCAATGTTTCATATGGGTCAATCACTGCTCCAGCAAAGCTGGCAGCATCACTGAGTTGTCTGCCTTGAGGATCACCTATTTTTTAAAGTGCCTTTTCTTATTTTTTTTCTCGTGTAGGAACAATGTGGCAGAGGGCTCTGTATTTTGGGGTCTGTTGCTGTAGCGAGTATAGTGCTGTGTACTCTAGAAGAACTATCCTAGTTCTTGAAGCACTGCTTTTTTCCATGAGGTCATCTGGTTTCAATTTTGCTCAGTTGTCACTATTTACTTGTTGTCAAGAAGATCAGCCCTGTTTTGAAAACAAGCATCAGCGAAGCTTTGTTTTACAATGCAAGACTTTTTTAATATACTACATCTTTTGTTTCCGTGTGAGTACCCTGAATGTCCAGTGGGCCCCAAAATGTATAAATAAAAAATACAACAAAATCAAGAAAAGAAACACAGAAAAAGCCAAATTCATCCTGATGTCATCTGTGATTCCTTTCTTTCTCATTACATGAGGGTAAAATGCATAATGAAGTAATTCTCAGATTCCAAAAGGCTAAATATAGAAGAAATCCTTATCAATGTGTAGCTGCCGAGGCTGGGTTGCTCTTTCATGTCTGTTTTGGTTTGCCTTGGAAGCATCAATTCCCCACTAGGGTTGGTGGAGTTGATCTTTTATGACACTATGTGCTTTTCTTCCTGTCACCAATGGACTGATATTTTTAGACATCTCATTAGTATGGTAGTACAAAATCAGAGATCCAGACTTAGAAGTAGGAGGTGTGGTTTAAACTCCAGTTTTGCCTAATGAAAATCAGCCCTGACATTGAAAACAGGGACCATATTACTACCCTCCTGCCTTGTCTATTAAACCTGAAAACACTCTGGGGCAAGTCCTACTGTACTGGTCATCTCTGTGTCCCCAGGCTAGCTGGAACAGCAAGCACAGTTGTGGCAGTAATATTCAGCCTAAGTAACCATTTCGTTAAACCTGTTAGAAGATTAATACACACAGCATTAAGCTTGTATATGCATCCACAACATAAAGGTGATATTAAGTACAGATCTCAGTGTATTTTTCAAGCAGTAACGGAAGGAAGGTGGAAATGCATCCATAAAATGGGATTTCCAGCAACTTTGGCTACATATATGGAGACAAAAAAGCTGACATTGGAGGTGCAGGAAATAAAATGTGGTTAATTTAAAATATCTTTTTAATAGCATTGCTGGCTCTCATACATTAGCACAAGGGCATCTGAATGAGGAGATTGTGTTTCCCTTAACAGTATTTTTTCTGTCATAAAATGCTTTTTTTATCCTTCTCCACTCCTGGAATAAATGAATGATGTGGAGACACATGACTGGCTTGTTGAAATCAGCCACTTAGCAACACTAGGACCAGATGCCCATGCAATAGAGTGCCAAAGCAGAGCTCTGGGGTCCTTCACAGCTTGGACAAATGTCCAGGTCTAATGACTCCATGGCAGCCCTGTCTGCAGAGACTTCAGAGGCACAGTCATGGTAGACAGAGAGCAGACAGACAGCTGCACCCAGCAGTAAAGCCTCGGGTGGCAAATTTGGGTGGCTGCTCTATATCATACAACCATTTTTCTGGTAAAAGTGGTAGAAACTTTGTAAGTGTTCTGGAAAAAAGCAGTATTTTGATGTGCTTGACCCTCTCACTAATGGTGAAAATGAGCCCACAGAATCAAAAAAAATCAAAAGTAGCAGTATGCCTACAGCTGTAGTGGTGACAGCAAAGAAGTTATAATACGTGACTTGTGCATGTTCCATTAATTTGTATGTTGTCTTTGTGGGGATTTCAGTGTTTACGGCATAACAGAAAATTGCTTAATGTGGTATCACAATAGCTTAATGTTACTGCACTGCAAAACACTTATTTAAACAAAAAAGTAAACCTCTGCCCTCCTTTCTGCATAGAAAAGATTGAAGCTGTGAGTAACTTAAACACACATTCTTCAAGCAGAAAGAAAATATAAGATCTAAAAAGATACTTTGTTTCTAAATTCATGGCTTTTAAGCCAACTACCTGGTTTTTGGTGGCTGAGAAATATTTTTTGAGCATTTGATGACAAAACTTGTATTCAGTCAGGAAGAGATGAAGCTTAAAATCTCTGTTGATAAGAGGAAAAGTGCCAGCAAACCCTCAACTCTGGGCATGAGGACAGCTGACTTCAGGCTGCTAAGGGAATTAGTAAGTTCCCCTGGAGGTGCTGGGGACCATCAGTGCTGGTCACTTTTTAAACATTACCTCCTAAGGGCACAGGAGCAGACAATTCCCAAATGTCAGAAATCAAGCAGGTGAGACAAAAGGCCGGCTTGGCTGAACAGGAATCTTCTCTTGGAAAAAGGTAGGAAAGGAAGGTGTATGCCCAGTGGAAACAAGGTCAGGTGACATGAAAAAAATACAGAAATGATGCTTGCCATTGTAAGGAGAAAATTAATATGGCCAAAGCTCAACGGGGTTTGAAGCTGGACAGAACTGTGAGGGACATAAAAAGACTTTTTTCAAATATATTAATGGCAGTAGGCAGTGTAAATATAGCAGTACAGGATGAGAATGGTCATTTCACAAACAGGAACATGAACAAGGCAGAGATGCTTAACGCATTCTTTGTCTCTGTCTTCAACATTCTTGGTTTCCCAACGCTATGAGAAGATGTACCTGTGTGGCTAAACTATGGAGGACTATAGGGGCTAAGGACAACAAGGACTGGGTTGCAGCAGGCAGAAAAGAATAGGAGAAGAGGTGAAAGCAGCAACTCTATCTTTCTAATGTATTGAAAAGACCTGCATGCTGGAGGTCAGGCCTCAGACAGTTAGGAAAGGCTATGAAGATGAACGTTGTTGGAAGGCCTCTTTGGCACAAACACTTGTCTGCCACCTATAAACTGGGAGAAGAAAGCTAAATTGCAGCTGAGATCAGTTACAATGACTGATTATAATACAGAGCAAACTATTTCTAGCAACAAAAGCCCTAGGCATATTAATTCATTCAGCTCATTGCATTGTGTGTAATTCTTGCTTACACTTGCTGTCATGAAATAGAGTTAAAATTTACAATCTTATTGATGTGAGAAGATATTTTTATATATGCTATTTTGTTAGCCATTTTACTTCCTAATAATTAATCAGCTCCCAAAAGAAGTATGATGTTGGGGAGTGTGGATTTATTTGTGTTATTAAGCAATTCTAGCCTAGTATTTCTGTGTGGTAGCAGCTCTGTTATAATATGGCCCACTTGTTTTATGACAAGTTGCAATTTTCTTGTAATGTTAGCTGCAATTCATCTCAATAATTATGCCAAATTAAGTACTCATGTACATATAGAAATAAACATTAAATACATTCAAATAAAGTGAGGAACATAACTTAATCTCTCTCAGGCTAGAGTGGGGATTGCTTAGCAATCCTTAAGTCAGCCATCTCAACTTGGCTGAAGAGTCCCAGGGCTTTCAGCATTCTGAGGGGGGATGGCGGGGGTACATGCTGTGGGTCACTGACTTGGTGGTCACTGATTTCTGCCACCTCCTAGCAAACCTGCAGCCCTTTTGGCTTTCAGTGGGTTCAAACCCTGCCCTTATCCAGGCCTGGATGTGCAGCACCACAGTCCCTCCAGGGCCTGCCCCCTGCCCTGGAGTGTCACTGCTCACGTGGCTGAAGGTCTCCTTGATCTTCAAATCCGGAAGCCACGAGGTGTTATGATCATGCTTCTGCCTGGGGAGGCTGCCTCTCCATTGCTGATGAGGCAGGTCTGGGGAGAGCCTTGTGCTGAAGCCCAGGATTTGCTGCAATTCCTGTCCTGCTCAGCTGAGCACTTGAACTAGAACTTGGGAAAAAATAATCAGAAAAGTAGTGACATTGCTAGGGACTGACCTCTGCTTCTTGGCAGACTCCACTTTCTCAGCTACAAGTCCATCCTCATCTATTGTTTTCACTCGGTAGTAAAAGCTCCTGAGGAAGGCTGTTGGTACAATGTGGACAGGAGGAGATGTTACAGGGGCTGTATATTTATTTGCCCCACATACAGACTACATCACTGCTACAAAAAATTGCTTGCAGAGGGAAGAAAATGCTCTGCTTACTTTTAGCCAGCAGAGTTTTGAAGAGTCCTGTTGCCTTCCCTTGGTGACACAGTGATACACAGTGAAAGCTATTTGACTGGGGAAAAGGGTAGTGAGTAACCTGGGAAGGAAGCAGGAGGAAAAAAATGTTGTCCTCTTGCTTTGAAAAGTTGCTTACCCTTCCAAGTAGGAACTTATAAAAAAGTCTGGAGTTAGTTATTGAATCCACTGTCAAATCCTTTGTAAATGGGGTGCATGTGCTATTTGTTTTTCTCTCTATTTCATAATTGTTGAAAAGACCTATATTGAGGATTATGTTCACGATGGCATCTCTTTAAACATCCATCATGGAGCATGACTTTGCTGGGGGTTAGACTTTCCATGCACAGTCTTTGGTAGGGCTTGCTCTTACCCCCAGGTGGAGGAAGTTGGTAAGGGAAATGCACCTCACCTTCTGCAGGTATGCTGTGAATCTTTCTAATGAGCTGCATGTTTTTCTTCTCTCCTTTCAACAGACGTTTCCCTAGAAACCATTTTTCTAGTCATTAAAGTCACTGATCATGGGTAGATTTACCTAGTGCTGCTGAAAATGCTTTAATGCCCTCAAAACATAATGACAGGTTGTGTGCCTCTGACTGTTACTGGAAGGAAAACAGTGACAGAAAGGAAATAAGATAAAGACCACTGGAAAAGCAAAATACTTGGAAATAGAGGTTTTCAAAGATGTCCTGCCTTATGCAGGCTTCCATTGTAAGAATTATCTAGCTGGCCAGTGCTGCTCCTGTTCCCAGCATTAGTTGGAGTCACAAAGCCACATGTACGCGTGGCCACTGGTCACAGCAAAGCTACACCGTCCCATAGCTGTGACTGGGGCTACACATTGTCCCAAGAACTGCGGAGCAGAGTGCACGGCACAATGCTCTTTCCATGATACAACACTTTCTTCTACCTGTAACTACAGACTGTCATTCCAAATAAAGTAGGGCCTTCAGAATAAAAAAGAATATTTTATAGTCACTCACTTTTCCAGAAAAGAAAATAATCTGGCCAAGTGTCTTTCCGCAGTATCTTTTTGTCATTGCCCGCCAAGTTAAAAAAGTGTTGGCTTCCTCTATTTCCTTGCCTGGAAACCAAACCACCGGCTCAGATACAAAGTAGCCTATGCTGCACCACCAATTTTATAAAAACATTTGCTTGATCAAGTACTAGGTATTTTCTTTCTTTTTTTTTTTTTTTTTTCCCCTGATGTGGAACAGCTGGGGCTATAAAATACATATCCTATTTTACTTTCTAAGCAATCGTATAATATGGATATATTTTGTCATTTAAGTACAGAAACACCATCCAAGAGAAAGCCTTGGTTGACTTCAGTGCCATGAATGAATGTGACATTTGAGATTGCTTCATTTTGTCAGTCCAAATCTGGGCTGCCTTACTTGATTTATTCATTGTCACCTACCAGGAAGAGATCAGCAGGTATGTTGAATATCTGTGAATTCTTCTTCACTGCCTGATTTTTTCCTGTAAATCCATTTTGTCTATGATCTGAAAAATGAGTAGTAGCATCTTTAAGAAATAGCCAATTGCTTGGAGTGACACTTGGTCATAAGACACGGAGAGGTCCATGCACTCACACCTTTGCCTACCCATGCTGTGTTGTCATGAGCATTACTTTAATTAAGCTGAGAGTCAGACTGATTCAACACTATAGCCAGAGCAAACTCTTACTAAACTCTTACTCAATTTTCTCTCACTGCTGTTGAAAACGAGTCAGACTGATTCAACACTATAGCCAGAGCAAACTCTTACTAAATTCAATTTTCTCTCACTGCTGTTGAAAAGTTTTAGATGCACAAGGAGTTTGACTGGTACTAGTTGAGGCAATGGCTTAATGTACTCTGTTACTTATTTATTCCACCCACCCTTCTCAACTTTTTTGGCTGTTTACCCAGATAAAGGCATAATCTTAATTAAGACTGAATTAGGGACAGAATGAATTCCTGCAGGCTATTACACAGTGTGTGATATAAAGCAGCAAATAAACAAGCATGCTGCACACCATGTCTGTAATTACTGCGCTCAGCTGTATGGTGTAGGTGAATTGGCATTGACTTCCCCATGTCTGTTCTCTGCAGCATCCAGGAAGGCAGCATCATGCCTTCCTCTGCTGCGCTGTAGGATCTGGAAATCCTTCCCAAGATGGGTCACTCATTTTAGGGGACTTTGGTGAACATCACTTCAGTTGAAAGATCTTTCTCCCTCATGACTACTGGGTGAGAGCTGGGCCATGGGCTGGAGCCAACCAGCTGGGAGGAGAGCCTGGCCTGGCTAACAGGGACAGCAGTTGGCAGGAGAACATATGGCACTGGTACATCTCTGAACCCCATAGCAGGGCTCAGGGTGTCTCTTAGGAGTGCAGGTTCACCTACAGCTGCTACTGGTGTAACCGGTTTTGTTCCTGACAGATGGCAACTGCTTCACTTTCGCAGTTTGTGCACTCATCCAGAGATGCTGCGAGACCAATAACACCCTCCTGGGAGAGAATATTTATCCATTTCACATTATTGTAGGAAGCAATGCAATTGTTCATTTGGTCTTGACTGGTTTTTGGTGCAGCATGTGCAGCGCACATTTCAGTTGTAGAAGTTTCTTATGTCAATTTTCATATACTGCATAGGTGAAAAGAACTCGGGGATGTGTTGCTATACAAATACTGGAATATGTATTTATAGCACCTTGTTGTCTTTGAGCAAGTGGTTTTGGGCCCTGAATTCTGTTTTCAAGATTGACCCTATTAACTGCTGTATCTCCAAATTTAAGAATTCCTAACCAAGTTCTCAGATCCCTCATTTTTATTTACTGATTTTGATAATTTTGTTTGCCAAACTGAATTTGATTTAAAATTGAACATATCTATATCTTGTAGGTGTTCAATAGAAAGGAGCTCCAAAATGTTTTTAATCAATTGTGTTTAGATTTGCAGTAAGATAGATTATTTGCTTTCAAAAATAATTAAATATATTGCAAAAGCTGAGTTAAAGAATCTACTATAGTTTGATTTTTTTCTTTAATGATAACACCGTCCTGAAATACTCTGTGCTTCTTACAAATTTCTCATTTCTTCAAGCTTTGCTCAATTATTTTCATCCTTGGTGTTTGTTGATGCCCATCATATTGGAATACCAAAAAAATGGGTGCCCAAATGCTTTTTCAAATACTGTAATTAACCCTACATTCACATCAAATACAGTTGGCAAGCCATCTATTACAAGACATATAGTATTTGATGTAACAATATCAGTTTCAAATTAACACTTGCACTATTACTTCATAGGCATTTTCTCCCTTTGCTGTCCTCAGAAGTTTCAAGAGCTTTACTAATTCTTCTTTCAGTTCAGTGCAATTTTCAGGTGTTTCCATCTAGTCAAATGGAAGACAACTCACTTTCCAGTGATTTAATTCATCAGTCATGTCTCATTCTTTATATTTCTGCTGTATATGTTTTTGCAACCAAAGTCTCTGGGTAAGGAGAGATTTGTTGCACATTGTTTCTTTCATGTAATTACTGTCAGATTTATTTTTCCATGGCAAGCCACGCAGGCTGCCTGTTGACAGCAAGCTGAAACAGCACTGATTATTGCAGAGCTCCACCAGTGAGGTGGTGTAGTGGTAGATGTATAAGTACATGACAGATAGATAGACAGACAGACAAACAGACAGACTCACCAATAGATAAACAATATGGTTATAAGGGAGAGATATGTAACTATAATTAAACAAGTAGGTAAAGTAAATTAATTTCATATAAGAGATTAGTTAACTTGCTTTTTTTCCGCTTTGGCATCTGATATGAAAGTTAAAAACAGAGAGAAAGTCAAAATTTACACTGAATTTCTCACTAAGAAAATTTACATAATCCACCTAATTTCAAATATTTTAGCAATACCTGCATAATATGCTTTCTGAATCAATATCAGTATTGACACTGCACAAGCCACCTACATGACAGCATAATAAAGGCTTTTTTCCCTGATAATTTGTTACTTTAAAATGATCTTAGTGAGGAGGAGGGAGGGACATTTTCTTTCAATAAACTCTTAAAGGTGAGAATTTAGACAGAAGAAAGTCATGTTAAATCAGAATAGTTCTGAATTATGAGTGAGAGTTAAGGAGTTTAATGACTGCTTGCCTCCTTGCAAGGCTTACTTTCCTGCTAGGCTGACTCACAACAGCAATCCACCAGGAAGACTGCTGCCTTGGGGGTGGTTACAATGAAACCACGGTACTCCTACAAACAATTTACTCTGTTGGAAAATCCCCTCTTGGAACTACTATTCTTTCCTGGAGACTCGCTTGACTTTTCATTCTCACAGCAGGAGCAACTTTTTCTTCTCAATTCCGTCCCCGAAACTCTGCCTGTGAAAATGGAGAGACTGGCTGCAGAGGAGGCTGTGGATGCTCTCACTTTGTACCACAGGAAGGATTGCCATCCTTACTTTTCTGCCACTATGCCAATTTAGTTTTCACCATGGTGGATGTATAGGTGACATTGTAGAGAGAAGAAAGGGAAACCAATTCAGCTGAAAAAATGCAGGATTCAGATTGTGAAAATAGATTACCTTTGCTTGGATCAAACTTTTTATTTTCCTCTCACTTAAATAAACCAAAAAATCACCTGACTGTAAACATTCCTTTCAGCTCTTCACAAAATTCCTTGTGTGCTCCTAAAAGAAAGACTAGTTCACAAAAGAAATGAGTGAGTGCCTGTGACCTCTGCATTGATGTGGTCAAAGGAAGAACATCAATAATGAGTGTTTTATCAGACTCAGAGAACTTCCTTCAGGTATCTGAAAGAGTATTCCAGCATCCCAGATAAATCTGGCACTTAGTCCAGTTTTGGTTCCAGCCATATGGATGGACAGCCATACTCTGCTGGACAACCCTTTGTCATCTCCCAGCTTTTTCTTGTTCTTTCTCTAGCTTCCTGAGCTAATAAGAGACACAATTAATGGCCACTATGGCCTTGTTGACTGCCTGAGTCCTCTGGACAGTACTGGATGGACATCTGGGCTCCAAGAGCAGGGTTACTCAGTTGCCTCCCAACACCTGGATCACAGTTTGTGCCATGCAAGTTCTCTACTGAACTGCTTACTGACCAGACTGCACCATTCTTAAGGATTTTCCTATGTTATCACAGATTCGTAGAACTGTTTGGGTTGGGAGAGACCCTAAGGATCATTTGTTCCAACCCCCTGACATGGGCAGGGACACCTTCCACTAGACCAGGCTGTTCAGAGCCCCATCCAGCCTGGCCTTGAACTCTGCCACGAATGGGGCATCCACAACTTCTCTGGGCAATCTTATGGAGTTATGGAGGGAATAGTTTCGGTGATGCTGACATTCATCCAGTGTCTGGTGGACTCCCTGAGTTACCTGCAGTAGGATACATCAATGTAGTTTAAAATCATGCTGGATATAGAAATAACGTCTGTAATGATTTCATATTGTATAGTACTTTGAATGGTCAAGAGGTTTATTAAAATACCTGGGGACTTTTAAAAATATTTGAATTACAAGAGTACAGAATATGGAATAGCTGCAAAATACTCCAATGCTTTTAGCTGAAGGCAAAAGTGGCTTATAAAAAATCAAAATGTGGCAGGAAGCACTGACAGCCTTGCAATTTAAGCATTATACAGAAATGCCAGCAGCAGCAGCATAATTGCTTTTTTCTAGTTTTTGTTTGGTCCCCATGCTAGCTCATAGTGTTAATCTCCATATGACTTTTTTCTTTCAGAAATCAAGTAAATAAAAGAAAAACAAAGTTCTGAAGGTACACACTGGTTTTACTTGTGTAAATGCAAGAGGGGGATGGAATATGGAGTGATATGTAATATACTTAAAGTTGGTCTGAAGCTATTTTGCTTGTACTTGGTGTTAGGGAAAAATAATGTCATTCATAGTTCCTTGGTTAGAAAAGTAAAAAGAAGTTAAACAGAAATGTTTTGAAATTTGTTGAGCATTTAATATCATGAGGCTTGAAAGATGGGGATAGTGTGCTGATTTATTTTGAATTAAATTCAAATTTATGTGCGAGTAAACTTTGAAACAAAAATATAAACCCCTTTTTTTCTTTTTTTCTTTTTTCCCCCTAGGAGGAGATTTGCAGGTAGCTTTGGTTGGTTCTTACATGAATTTTGGAGACCAGCAAAAGTGATGGAGCAAGCCAGACAGTTCTCTCATGAAGATTTCAATGATGCTCTGTAAATTCTCCAATGTTTCTTTTGCTTTACTTTTTAAAATAAACTGGTTTCTTTAAAAGGACCTCTGTCACCAAACGTATTCTCATTTCAATGAGTAAATAAATCAACTATGAACACATTTCTTAAATATGAGTCATTATACATAGGCAGCTGTCCATGTGAGGCTGTTGCCATCAATTAGGATGCAGAGACTGCGCTTCACCATCTGAATGCATGGAACTTGCAAACTCAATATGAGCCAGCGCCTATTAAATATTTTATAACTTCCACAATTTTAACATTTGGGTTAAACAACTGTTCAGTTACCCAGACTTTATAGAGTGCACCTTGCAGTGCTTATGAATGCCTGTCTCAAAGACAGACTTTCAGCACTATTGTAAATTTTTCATTAAATTTGGATAGCTGAACTTTTCTTGTCTCAGTGCTGTTATGGTGAGAGGCTGCTCCACTGCCATTTGGAGACCAAACCAATCATAAGCACCTGTGAAAGGTTATACAGAACTTCTAAAGCTACAGAGTGAAATTCTCCAGGAGAAGAATTAGCCACATCCTTCGTGTTCTCCAAATCCAAATGTACAGATGAGAACAAAAGAATCTCCTTTTTCATTAATATTCCTGTTTTGAATTCCACATAAACTACTGGAGAGTAGTATGTGCCATGTGCCAGGTGAAAATATGCTCTTACCTTTTAGTTGTTTCAAAAGTGCTGTCTGGCATTGCTCCTGTATGGTAAGAAATTCAGAGTGATTGGAGTTTATGATCATATATTACTCTCTTGTTTTCCACCCCGGTGTCACTTTTCCGTTTGGAAATCCTAGTCTCTGGTATTTCTACTGCCCTTCTTTCCACCTCCTGTTGCCCTGTCTATAGTGGACCAATTAGGAAGACAAAGGGTGCCCAATATATGAGCACATCAGTTTAAAGAATAGTAAAATGATGGTTTCTGTCTTGTTTATAGCTCCTTTCCTAGTAATTGCCAACTTTCTGTTTACCTTCCGAGTGCTCAGCTGTTGAGAGATATGTGATCTCTTTTGGACTTCAGCAAAACTTTTGATATTGTCTCTCACAGCATCTTTTCATGTAAGAATCCAGTACAAAGCTGGATAAACACATCAGGAGATGGGTAAGCAACTGGCTCATGTGTTGGGCACAAAGGGTTGTAGGCAATGGGGTGACATCAGACCGGGGACCTGTCACTAGTGGGGTTCCACAGGGCTCTACCCTCTGCTCTTCAACATCTTCATAAATGACTCGGACACAGGACTGGAAGGGATATTCAGCAAGTTCACAGCTAATACAAAACTTAGAGGAGCTGTTCACTGCCTTGAAGGCAGGGAGGCCCTGCAGAGAGACCTCAACAAATGACAGGCCTGGGCAGTCACCAACCACTTTAAGTTCAACAGGGAAGTGCTGGATTCTGCACCTGGGATAGGGCAGTGCTGGATGTGTGTACAGACTGGGGAATGAGAAGCTGGAGAGCAGTGTCATGGAAAGGGACCAGGGGGTCCTGGGCAATGGCAAGGTGAACATGACTCAGCAGTGCCCTGGCAGCCAGGAGGGCCAACCCTGTCCTGGGGTACATCAGGCACAGCATCCCCAGCCAGGCAAGGGAAGGAATTGTCCTGCTCTGCTCTGAACTGCAGTTACCTCACCTAAAGTTCTGTCTGCAGTTTAGGGTACCACAATATAAAAAAAGACATGATGCTGTTAGAGAGCATCCAAAGGAGGGCCACAAGGAGGGTGAAGGGTCTGAAGAGAGGAAGCCTTGTGAGGAGTACCTGAGGACACTTGGTCTGTTCAGCCTGGAGGAGACTGAGGGGAAACCTCAGTGCAGTTACAACTTCCTTTTGAGGGGAAGCAGAGGGGCAAGTACTGATATCTTCACTGTGTGACCAGTGACAGCTCTGAAGGAAATTACATGAAGCTGAGTCAAGAGAGGTTTAGGTTGGATATCAGGAAAAGGTTCTTCACCCAGAGGGAGATTGGGCAGTAGAACAGACTCCCCAGGGAAGTGGTCATGGCACCAAGCCTGACAGAGTTCAAGAAGTGTTTGAACACTCTCAGGTACAGTGTGACTCTTGGGGATTGCTGTGCAGGGCCAGGAGTTGGTCTTGATGGTCCTTGTGGATCCTTTCCAACTCAGCTAATTCCTTGATTCTGTGTTTCTATGAACTAGTGGCTGTAGCCATCTCTCACATGAGGGCACTTGGCTTAAGGCTGCAGCACCTCCACATTGGAGAACAGATTGGTGGATTTCCAGAAAACAAAGCAATTCAGAGCATATAGGTGGGCCTAATGAATTTGAACTGAATAGAACAGAGAAATACTCTAAGTCTTCAAACAAGGGTTATACAATACCCAGTAAAAATTTTTCACTCAAAGTTGATAATGCCATCATCAATTGCTAATGAAATTAACTTCCTCAGATATAAAGGTTTTCACTTTATGGTGAACAGAGTCCTACTAGAAGAGCAGTTCAGCCTCATCTCCTCCCATGTAGGCACAACATAGCAAATCCTGCAGCTCTGGTACTCTGGGATTGGTGAACTCAGACCATTTCTATCCCAGCATCATAAAGAATCCTTCATTTCTGAAAAACCAGAGGATATGCTTAATGAAGTAGAGGATGCAAACTGACAAGAGTGTTGGAAATGGGTGGAGAGGAACCAGTGGATCGCAAGCAGAATTGGCAGGCAAGGTGGCTGGCCATTAGCCAGAGGGAAATAGAGTGGAGCTGAGTGTTGGCTGTGGCCAGCTGGTGAAAACAAAAATGGAGCACAAGGAAGTACTAAAATCACAAGCAGGCAAGACAGAATTTGATGTAAAAACTCAAGTTACTCTTGAAGCAATAAACCTTAAAAAAATAATCAACCCTGCCAGCACCATACGTTATGGTAAGTGGTGAGACATAGAAAATCCCTTGGCCTCCAAGGCCTGTAAGCAACTCCAGAGAAGTGAAAGCTATTCCAGGAACAAAGACCAGACATAAAACAGGAGAGAAAAAACAAAATGCTTTTACAGAAGGACTCAGGGTCTGAATTTTCCCTGGTTTGTCTTTCATCATCAATTAGAAAGAGTAAATTTAAAGTTCTTCTGAACAAATAGCAATGTACATTGGTATAAACAACCATGCATTTAAGAAATTATTGCATTTCTTAATTTTCCTTTTGAATTCCAAGTTCCAGTCCCTCCCACCCTACAATGTTTTCTTTCAGTAGCCTGCTACCAAAATCACTAAAAATGGCATACATAAAAATTTCAGATTTTCCAGTATTTTTGTGCAATGTGAAGCTCTTCTAATCCTGGCAGAAGCCTTGCCTAGATAAGAATGAGGATATTTCAGACCCATTAATACTTCCGTAGTTCTTCTTTGGTGATCATCTTCTCCTGACTAGTAGAAATCCATTATTTAACTTTATAAAAACTCGCCTCTTGTTGATTCCTGATATTTCATTGAAGGAATCCACATGCTCCAATCATGCTTTTTTACTGGTTTGCAGAGAGGGGATGGCAGGGTGTGTGCACGTGTGTGTGTGTGTGTATGCATGAAATGAAATGGATTATGAATTTTAAAATTGCCAATTATGTTGCATCACACAGCTCAGAGCACTGGCACAATGATGAACCCCAATCCAGATTTTTCAGCTTAAATGGCTTTACATTCAAGCAAGCAAATTAACCATAAAATAAAGGGGGGGGTTTTACAAAATATCCCAAGAAAGAATAAACTGCAGATAATAAGCACCAATCTGGTGTTGAATGCTGCCCAAGATACCAATTGTTTTAAGTCACGACAAAGACAGCTGAATGCTCATCTTGTGGGTATAGAGCATGGATGATTGCTTGCCATGAGTATCTTCTCTCACAAATAACAGTTTTTTCGCTCTTAATTTTCTGCTAAATTGGAAGCTAACTGCTTCCCACATTGTCGTCGGAGCACCTGCAGCTGTGCTGGATTTCTGCGCACCATTTCTTTTAGGTAAAACAGCACTCCACTTCCTTGAGCTCATCATTATGTTTATGTCTTCCTTTCACTGCACTGCCTCACTAATGATTCAGGCAGGCTGGTCAGTCATTAAGTGACAAGCAAATGATACCATATGCAACGTGTGACTAATCGGTCTGAACAAATGAAATCACAGACTTGCTTTTCCCATCATTCATTTCACAAACAGTAGCAATGTGGTGCACAGCAGGTAGTTCAGTTAAAACCAGCCTTGTAAAACAAATTTCCCGCAGCCGTTTAAGTGCACTGTGATGGATTCAATGCTTTAGCAGCCAGATGATGCCCAGGGGAACGAGGGATGGTTTGGGCGAAGGGAAGTAGGGAGGAGGAGAAATGCTCTGTACATACATTACAGTAATTGAAGGTTTAGTTACCTTATTGGTTTGGGTACTTTGTTTGTATGGATCACAGAAATGACTACTGGATTACCAAACCCAAAACATACATAATATATCCAGTGCTTATCAAGACAGAATACACAGCTCTTTAACTAAAAGCTCCCCAAAGGTGCATATTTTATGCAGATCCAAGCAAAATTATCTCTGAAAGCTATAGTGGGAAGACATATATATGCAAAAGTAGAACTTACATATTTTTTCCTCTGTGCCCAAAATGCCTTTCACTGATTTTAATGAGATACTTTTTCCAGCAACACCACCATTAAAATATTTAATATTGAATGTATTTAACACTTACACTAAAAAAAGCATAAAAATTAACCCCAGTAAGGTCAAATGTACACAAATAATGCCATCTACTATCATTAAAATTTTGCTAATATTAAATTAAGGCCCTAAGTAGCTAAAGCCATTTCCTAAGTGGCTAGATGAACTGCGCTTTTTTGTTGTGGCTATATGCTATTTCAGAGTTACATGCTGTCCATATCTGACTAGGAAGGTAACAAAAATAATTTTGAACTTCTGCAGCAGGGACATGAAGAGCTGTCTGTCCTAAGTATGTTCCTCCCATTCTTTATCAAAACTATTTTTCAGAGCTGAAGAAACCACAAGAATAAAAATAACTCAAACCAATCTGGTTTTTTAAGGCAAATAAACCAAGAAGATCTAAGAGCATGGTAAAAGGTAGAATACAGATACATTTACTTAACCCAAGTCAAGGCTTTGAGAGGTTACAATCAGAGTTAATGAGAAGACATAAGATGAATTTCTTAAGTTGCTGATGTGCCATTGACAGGAACCTAGATAAGAAAGAACAGGACTCATTCATCTCCCAGCATACATGTCACTCCACAGGTATTTCTCAAACCTTGAGGAAATATTTGCATAATTAGAATGCAAAGTCAATCCTTAACGAGGATCGAAGAGCCAAAGGGTACCCCCTCTTGACCTTCTTTGTCAAAGTAGCTTTGTGGGTTTCTGAGTCACTGACAGTTCAGAGGCTGAAGAGGAGGACTGCTCACAGAGTAAAACTCCAACAGTAAAAACACAGTTTTACTCCAACAGTAAAAGCACACAGTGGGAGCAGGTGGCACTTTTTGCACTTCACCGTGGATGACCACCTTCCACAGCATCCTTCTGAGACAAAGCACGAAGTTGAGCTCGTGGAGACAGAGCACTTTGGGTGGTTTGTGAAACAGAGACAAGCAAGGAATATATGCATTTGTATTTATAAATCTGGAAAATAAATATGCAACATGTCTTTATGAATGGGGATATGGTCCAGCAAAACAGTAATTTACAGTAAAACCTTGGAGTCCTAGTGGACAGTGAACATGTAGATGTCTTTGCAGCATACTACCATTGGGAAAAGGCTAATGTGACTTGTGCATATTCCAAGAAAGAATTGTCACAAAGCTGTAGAGAAGTTAGATATTTTTTTTTCTTACTGACACACTACGTACAACTCTTTTACAATTTAAGACCCATGTTGATGAAATGATTAAAAAGTGCTCTGCAGTCGAATCTGCCAGAGAGCACAATCTACATATTCACAGAGCAGATAAAAACGTGGAGGTGTTACCTAATAAGCTGTGTAAATATCTATAGAAGAACTATAAGGACAGCCAGAACAGATCAAAACAAACATCAGTTCAGACAAATGTCACCTCTCCAAAAGTGCCAGACATGGACATCTGGAAAAGAGGTTATGAGGATAGAGCAGATTTATACTTCTATCTGTAGTTACCTGCCCCAAACCCATTTTTAGTTCAGGGATTTTTTAGTGCCTCATGTTTCTCTGCATTTAACAATCAGACATGGATTTCTCTCTCATGAATATGTCCTCTAGAATAATAGCAACAAAGTAGCAAAGAAAACAATAAGATCTAAAAGCTGGAAATGGAAGCTCAACATATTTAGGGTATGTATTTTGCAGTTGGAATAACTAAAAATTGCAACATTGAAATGAGATTTGTGGTCCACTAATGAATCTCAAATCAATTTGACAAATATCTGCAAAAACTTAATCTACTTTAACGGGCTGTTTAGGCAACCAGCCTTTATGACCTCAGAAATCCCCATGTGAGCTAAAGACATTCCGCCTTTGTTCTATTTATTGATGTCACTCTAGTTCTACATTTTCCACATGGTATCTAGCTAGTGCTACAGTTTGTAAAGATGCCTTTCAGGAATCAAACATTCCTGCAACAGTTGTTTATGGTTTTTGTTTGTTTGTTTTCCCAGAGTTGCTGTTCATCGTTTAAATCATTGCAAGAGGGAGGAATAATACCCATTGCCTGCTTCTAATGCATTTTTTCTTTATCATGCCCAGAAGCTTCTGACACAGGATGTCTCATTCAGATCCTTTTTCTTCAGAGAAAATAAATGCATGAATATCCCAATTGCAACAAATATGGGATTTCATAGAGGGCCACATGCCATTCAATATAATTTAGTACTTAACTTCATATATGTTTATCCACTTCTTTATTGCTATTACAGATTGCAAGTTGTAGGACACAATGATGTACCTTTTACACATCTTGCACCTCTAAAGAACCATTTGAATCTTTTATAGAATAGAAAGTGGTGAAATGGGACAGGATAAGGTAAAAACAATTTTTAAAACCTTTAAAACCAGCATTGCAAACCAAAAATCAATGCTCAGATATTTCCTAGTGACTTTTGTTTCTTTCTCTATTTTCTTTTAAATACCACCATTAGAATGAAGAATTAAAATGGAAGATGCCCCCCATGGCTTTCTGTCAGATGCTGTCTTATTTGTAAATACTTTTTGTGGTTTAATTGTTCCCTTTGTTGTTATTATTTCCCTTGGTTAAAGAACAAGCCTCCAAATTGTTCTGTGATCTTTGTATCTATGCAGATGAGATTTGAAAATGAAGGAAACTTGCATTAGCTACATAATTAAGTGCATAAAGATGTCCGCCACACTTTTTGGGGTGTTTTTATTACTTCTAAACACATATAATATGAAACATTAAAGAAATATTTTTTGGCAAAAGCCCTACTAACATCAAGTTGTGTAAGCAAGTGATAAATTGCTGCTTTAGTAGAAAAGCTTTTAGCTTTCCAGTCCCACTGCTCCTGTCCATTTGGCATTACACCTTCAGCCCTTTCATCTACTTTAGTGAAATATACAGCTGTCTTTACTTATGGCTGGATTTGTACAAGCATCCCTGGAGTGTGCTGTACAAAAGTGAGGCCATGAGCAGGAAGATTGTAAAAGGAACAAATCAGACCGTACAGCCGGGACTGGCACTGTCACATTGCTTGTTCCTAACTGTTATGACACCTTTCAGTCCCCACAGAGGTTCACAGGAGTGTTTGAATGCAGAGCTGCTATGGTGCAGTTTGTCATGGAGTTATTATGGCACTAATCCTGTAAACAGATGAGAGAGGAAGGAACAGGTTGTTTGAGTCTCTTCTCAGTGTGTGCTGTCTATATATGTCTGAAGGTTCAAGGATGAAAGTTAGTCCATTAACACAGAGGGCGTCCTCCTCTTAGAGTGTGTTCACAGGGAGTGTTGAGTAGAGCATGTGCTTCCCCCAGCCAAAAAAATTGCTGGATGAAAAGGTGTCTTCCCCGAAATCTTTAGAGATGGGAGTCGTAAGCATTTCTAAGAAGGATTTTACAAAAACGCCCTCAAATTGTCAGCAGAAACAAAGATGAAAACATAATTTATTTTTACCTGATTGCCCACTTTGATCACAGGCTGAATAGGAAACAGCCTGGCTTCCTACAAAGGAAACTGGTTTCAAGGCAAGTGGCACTTCATGTGTCTGTCAATATCCAACACAGCCCATCTTCATTTATTTACTTTTCCCACCCTGAAAACACCGTGAATTCTACTCTGCTCACACCTTTGGGGCTATATCACCAAATGATACAGAAATGCTGTACATTTTTATATCCCAGATTTCAGAAGGGCCAGATTTTTGTTTGAACGTACCTCAGCCAGCCATCATGGCCCAAATTTCCAACCTAGGAGTGTCCCCTGAGCTCAAATACTTCACAAGAGAGACAACAAAAGAGGAAAGCAGAAATATTTTAGCACAGACATAAATGCCAGAAGACCCTGTCCCTGTTTGATGTGCAGCTCACATAATTTTTCCACTCTCTTGCTGTGCCAGGTGTCTCACTGTCATATTTTCAAACTACTAACAAAATGCTCAATGCCATACCCCAGAGAAATGCTTTCATCAGGGCTGCCATTTGAGGAGAAAAATACAGCTCCCCAGCTACACATACAGAATCATAGAATTCTAGAATTTTTTGGGTTGGAAGGGACCTTATAAAGATTACCAAACCCCCAGGCTGCTCAAAGCCCCATCCAGGCTGGACTTGAGCATTGCCAGGGAGGGCCATACACAACTTCTCTGAGCAATCTGTGTCAGTGCCCCACCACCCTCGCAGTGAAGAACTTCTTCCTAATATCTTATCTAAACCTCCCCTGTTTCAGTTTGAAGCCATTACCCCTTGTATGATCACTCCATGCCCTTGTAAAAAAACCCTCTCCACCTTTCATTACCTATGGGTGGTGAAAACCTTCTATAAAGTCTCCCCAGAGCCCTCTCTTCTTCAGACTTACTACTCTAACTTCCCTGAAGGTTACGTGGAGTTCTATCAATTCAGTTTCCTTGCACAGGACTACACGAAATTTGAAAAGTTCCAAAAGCTTTTAGAAATGTATAAAAATTAATTTGCAAGTACATGTGTATTTATTATCTCGCCTAGAAACTGCTTCCTGGTTTGTACTACCATTGGGAAAGCACTAAAACTTAAAGTGTGTGTGGGGTAATTTCAATCTCAAAAACAGTTCCAAATGCATGTAGAAAAGATGTGCATTTCTGGACAGATGAATGTAGACTGAGTTCCTCTCCCATTCCTTATGATGCTACTTTACACTCTCATCAGGCTTTTTTCAGGAAACCTGTTTCCCTTAAATTTTCCTTGTTACCAATGTCTTATATTAGGAACCCCTCCCAGCTTACTCATCTATTTTCTTCAGTCATTATGGCAGCAGCAGGTCTTAAAATGCTCTTCTTGTGCTCAGGTATCTGTGGGGATCAGGTTTCCCAAGCCACTTTAGCCTAGTTTTCTAAAGAAGGAAGACTGATCCAAATGAAACATTCAGTTACTCTCAATCCCCCAATTTTATCTCAGGAGTTCTAGAGCCAACTGCAACTAAATTTAAAGTATGTATATAAATATATATATACACACACATATATATATACACACACACACACACACACACACACACACACATATATATATATGTAAAAATAGATTTATCATGAATTTTCTGAAAAGTTGCAGCTGGAGAGAAGGGACAGTCCCACAGTTCCAGGTTGTCATCTTCCCTCTTTCCTCGAATATCTGTTGAGTGAAATCTGCCTGTTTTCCATTGGGCTTTTCCTAGCCAGAATCAAACCAGACAAGCTGGCCAGCCTGTGCCCACCTAGGGATGGATGAACCATGATGGACATAGCCTGATGATCTGAGGGTGCTGAGCCCTGGGGAAAGCTGGCATGGGGAGAATCAGG
Source organism: Onychostruthus taczanowskii (assembly GCF_017590055.1). Lineage (NCBI taxonomy): Eukaryota > Metazoa > Chordata > Aves > Passeriformes > Passeridae > Onychostruthus > Onychostruthus taczanowskii. The sequence goes on along the minus strand of NW_024503568.1, from coordinate 141,240 downwards.
GCCAAGGACAGAGGAGAGGGAGGTTGAGAATAAACTGGGACATGGGAGAAAGATGCAGTCTCTGTTGTAGTGGACATGAAAGGACTGAAGATAGAGAAATTAACATGGAAATTGCCAATTTAATTAACTGAAAACCAGTTTTCATTAATTTCACTGTTCACAGAACAAAGTGTTTAACAAAGAAATTAGTATTCAGCAACTCAGTGGTTTTATAATGGTGGTCTGACGAGAAATGGAAAGAAGTGAAATTTATTATAAAAAATTGAATTTTGCTAATGGAAACCTAACTTCAGCCTTATTGGCATCATTGCCATTTGCAGCCACATTTACTAAGGAAACCATGTCCTCATGCAGAAACTGCAGGCCAAAGGAAGCTCCTGTGCCCAGCTGTAACCCCAGCAGTCAGCACTGCAGGCATTTTGTTAACATGAAAGTCTTGGAAGCAGGAAAAAGAAACTAATCTGAAGAGTTTTGAAAAAAATGCAGAACTGGTTGTGATCCTGCTGCACTCCCACAGAGCATCTTGAAATCACTTTGCAAAAACCTGCTGCTTCAGAGAGGTGTGAGAGGCATCACCACAAAGATGGAGAAGGAAAAGAATAACCTGTGAGAGGAAAACAAACTTTCACTGCTACCCTCCTTCCCCAGAGGCAGGGGAAGGGCATCCAGAGGGCTGCCCTTACAGCTTGCTTTCATGAGATGAGCACAGCTCCAATTAAGTCATTTTGTATAGCAAGCACTTGTATTTGCCACTGTTCAGAGGGGTCATTAATCCCAGTAGTTTTGACTTTCTGATTTACGAATAGATAATCTAATTTATAGAATTGACAGTAGTCTTTAGCAAACTTGCTGTGCTGTGCAGTTCCTGGCCTTTCACAAAAAGAAAGCACTTGTTAGTTTGATTCTTTCTTTTTTTTCTCCTAAAGAAGTATATACATATATATAGCACATTTATACAGGTTTTGCATTATAACATCTAATTAATAAAAATCCATAAATTCTACTAAAAAACTGACATAATTTTACCTAAATACTGCAGAATTTCCCTACTGCTGATGTGTGACATTTTTAGAGAGCAGCATGTTGAATATGAAAGCACATAGCAGGGTTTGTGCTGTATCAAGTAAAGAAAATAAACCAAAAGAAGCAGTTCAATTTCCAGTGCTGTCTGCAAACATTGCCCTGCCAAATTGCATGGAAATGGGCAGAAGGTTTGATATGCTACACCAGAAGAAAAATTCCCTCCAAAAATTAGAGACAACAGCAATATATCTCTTTATTTTCTCCTCTTTAAAGAAAATATATTGTCCTTGCTTTCCTTCCCCCCACTAAAATACCCTCTTTTTCTCCTCTCCTGACACCCTTTAATTAATGCTCTTTTTTAGGTGACACAGTGCTCTGTGGTTGTGTGGCTGAGTGGATGCCTACCCCTGCTGAGGGATGAGGCACCCTGTGGAGCACCAACAAAAAAAGCCGCAGCACTCGCCCTGGCTGGGCTCCTGTGAGCAGCTCACCCTTCCTCTCAAAGAGATGTGTGAGTGCCTGCCTGTGCCAGATGAGGAGAGGGAGGAGACATTCATGCCTGGCTGCAAATACAGCACATCTCCAGCAATATTCAGAATGTTACAGGTGTTGTTAACCCCAAATGGGATGCTGTCCTTGCCAGCAAGCTGGCATGCAAACATTGTCAATGTTTCTCAACCAAGGCCACCAGCGCAACGAAACAAAATGAACAGAAGATGCCAAGCAGATGCGGGACCTGCTGCCCAGGACCTTGCCTGTCCTTAGGGCTGCCTGGGCATCCACCACCCGCTGTGGGACACCAATGACCTTGGAGGAGGGGATGGGCCACCGTGGTGTGGGCTGCGTAGCCAGGGAGTGGGAAGAGTCTTGAGTTTCAAAAACTAAATTTCAGCAGTGAAAGCATGAAATCCAGAAGGCACTGAAATACAAATGTGTCACTAATGCCAAAAGAGACTTGATCAACAAACACTAACTCACCTACATACATTTATACAGGTTGGTACTTAAAGCTAACACCATATAAAATTTCAGGTAGCAGCCACAGCAGTAACTTGCTCCTGGCACTATGTCTGATACATTAACATGAAAAATACTGTTCAAACAATGCTTTCTGCTCAATGCTTTCTTCTTCAGCTAAATTCTTATCATACCAAGTACTCTCAAGAGGGTGCAGGTCACTGAAACAGAGTCAAAACCCAACTAATGCTGCTTGGCGTGCAAGGGGACACCTGTTTACCTGGGGCACAATGGTGCAAAGCCTTCAGAATTCTAATACATATGAATAAAATTGTGAAGTAATCTACACTGCAGTTGTGCAGTCTGTCACTTGCAGGAGTATTATCTGAAAAATAAACACCAAAAAAGATCGGAACTAGCCCTGGTGTAGTCAGTCAAATTACACAGGGAAAAAAAAATCCTGAGGATATATTATATGGAGCAGAGCCCAAGTTCTTAGTTATGCTCTCTTAAAAATAAGGAAGCACTTACTGACTTGCAAGAAGTTTTAGGAGTTATAATCTAAATCTTTGGGCAAGTTTCATATAGAAGAAATGGTGTTACCAGAGCAGAGCTGCCCCTGACACTCAGATGCCTGTGTGCTGAAAGAGCTGCATGATACAGATTGTGTTCACTGAGTTATACAGACTATATACCCATCGTACCCTGTGTTGTATCCTGGTGTGTGTTCACCCTGCAACATCCTGTGGGTAGCTGTTCCAACATTGAAACCTTGGGTTAAACTCATGCTATCTGATAATTACTGCACCAAATGTGAAGGAATCTGGATAACTTTCCACTCTTAAACAGAGTTTAAACAGAGATCCATGCCATTTTTAGTAACCCAGCAAAATGGTAGATAGAGACTTTGCACAATGCCTCTAGAGAAAGTAGAAGTGCAGAGAATTATTTCAGGATGCAAGTGGCCATTGAAGGGCTGATCTCTGGTGAAGGCCCTGATTTGAGGTTCAGGGGGCAGAAATTCAGCTCCCAACTGTCATAACCTACAAGAGTGATTTTCAGAGCCAAAAAAAGAATCAGAGCCAGTAAAAGTCCCAGATGCTTTAAAGTTAGGGCTTGCTTCCAAAGTCAGTGCTGGCTGTCAGCTGCAGACACTGGGGAGGGCATCTCCCAGGCAGTGTGGGTGCTGACCACGCATGCTGACAGGACACTGAGGGTCAGGCTGCTGCCTGCCATGCCCCACGGCAGCTGCTCTCGGGCACCCTGCTGAAGGGCAAGTGCCACTGCCCCCACACACCCCACAGCAGCTGTGCCCCTGTTGGAGAGTCAATAAACCTGCTCCAGCAGCGCCAGTGCTCCTCACCCAGCCCCTGCAGCACGAGAATGCAGTGGCTGGAGAGGTGAAACAGGAGGTTTGTGTTGTGTCATCCTCACTGGAAAGGAGATCAAAACTGTCTTGCACCTCTTCACATCCTGCCTGGCCTGAATGGGATGCTCTTCTACTTCCTTTGATGTCAGAGGGAAAGACATGTGATTTGACTTTGTGGTCCAAGTCCTTGGACATCACCTGGGACTGGGGAGTCCTGGAAGTTTGGTGTCCACAGGACCTAGTACAAAAGCCACTGAACAAATATGGACAGAGCTTGGAGCACAGGGAGCAAGCTCCAGGCTCCCCTTACTGCTTCCCAACACACAGCCAAGAGCCTCTAGCAGGATGCAGAGTCTGGCTCCCTCTTGTGCTCTTTCCTTTTAACAAATTCATTTAGGAAATACAATGCAGTGGAGTATTTTTAATATGTGGCTTAGAGGTAATAATAACCTTGGGCTGGGTCCCCCATTCATGCTGCCATGATCTTGAAGCCTCATTCAGATAAGGAATTCAATTTCTCACTAATTTGGGCAAGCATGCTTTTGGACAGGAAAAAACCCCCAAACAAACGTGGAAGAGGATTGCCAAAATGGTTTTCACAGCTTGAGACATGCCAGCCTGGGATGCATGTGCACAGCCTGGTAGGGAAAGGACTTCTCTGGAGAGATGCCTGTTTCAGCCCTCTGCCAGGTAAAGGTTAGGAATTTCCAAGGGAAGAAGCCCAAGCAGTAAGACATGACATTTCTAGAGTTTTACAGAAGGTGTCATTGTTGTGCTGTTCCATTTAACAAATTTCTCTCTAGTGTCCAGGATGCTGCAAGTCACTGCAGAACATTAATATTTTTCATTTTCTTTCAGCTACAGTCTATCCCACATTAAGCTCAAGGTTAAATATTTCCTGAAAGAGAATTTAACTACACATATAGGCAAATATCACAGGCTAGTCCTTCACTTCATTTCCTTTATGGGAGGATTAATCAAGTATGTGTATGTGTAATCTCACAGAATCTAACCTTAAATCACTGGCAATAAAGGAAAATCATTGTTTTAACCAAGTGTCAACAAAAAGCAGGTTGGAGAGGGCGTGACAGTGGTTATAGAATGTTACTTGCCCTCTTTTGCAGTGTCCAACATTCCTGTGTTTGGTAATGCTTTGATTATGACACAGACACTGGGAATACAGAGGCTGCCAGTTCCAAAGTGGTGGTCCCAGGAAGGTGCCCAGCAGCCATCAGGAACCTGCTGGATGCCCCAGTTCAGCAGTGTCACACAAATTGAGGTTGTCACAAATACCCCAAGTACCCTTCAGCCTTTCTGAAGGCTGCCTGACATCTTACCCACAGAATTAAAGCAGAGGAAGTCACTGATGGATAAAAATAAAGAAAGCCTAAAACAGCTTCTGCTGTGGGTGCTGAGGAATGACCCAGGATGCCAAATGCCTGTGTCTTACTGTGATGTTATACACTTTATCTTAACTACCACAACATCCCTGCTACTAGTACTGCTGTGGCTGTGTTTGATGCTTTTGCTCCAGCACTTTTCCTTCAGCTGTCCTGCTATAATGATGCCATTTTCCCAAATCAAATTCTGCCACAGACAGTTACCTCGCCCACAAAGGATTTTTCACTCCACACAGGCTTTCAGTGAAACAATTGTGAAGCCATGCCACAGAAACAAGAGCAGAGCAAGGTCAAGACCACCTTTACTGGAGAGAAATGGGTCACTCAAGACTCTGCTACTGAGTGAAGTAAAAGTTTCATCTAGTTCCCTGTCAGAACCAAAATTAGTCTTTCCTTGTCTGCAGCCAGATTTTTGAAATAGTGAATACTGATCTGTGTGCTTTTCAAATGCAGGATTTACCTGACACCTCCCACAGATTGGGCATAAGTGCTAAAAATTTATGACAGCATATCTTTATGATACCGTAAGGCTCTCTCCCATATGAGAGGGGCTGAACAGATATCATCAGTGTTTGGAACTGCTCTTGCCCAGGTAAGAGCAGTTAAAATGCATTGCCAGCTCCCAGCTAGTGGGACTTAAACACAGGTAGTTCTATCTCAAGCAAAGGAGCCCCTAGATGGCATTGTGAGACTCGTCTTCCACTCACCGACACTGAGCTGAGATGGGATATTTCCTGACTTTTTGTTCCTTTTCATTAAAAAAAAAATCCCCTAACGCCCCCCCCCCCCAAAATAAAAACACCCAACCAAACAGAACAAAATAATAAATAACAACAAACAAATTAAAAACCCTAAAACAACCACTACAGAAGCTTCAGATTATATTACTTAACCTTACTTGCATTTTATATATTTGAAACCAAGAAGGAAACTTGATCTGATGCCTTCCCAGCTTGCTCCAGCTAAAAACATCTCTTTGTAGATTAAAAGACAAGCCAATGTGTCTTCATTATAAAGTACACTTGTACTATTATCTGCTTTGTGCAACTGCAGCTCTGCCTCATGTTGGTGCCACTATGGCATATTCAAATTGTCTTGCTTGGCCAAAAAACATTTAGGACCACCACAGCCCCTTTTTCCTAAAGCACTTTGCTTACCCTCCTTAAGTGAGCTTTAGAAAACAGGCTGTAAGGTAGTCAAACACTATTCTTTCCACCATAAAATATTTAGGATAGAAATAGGACAGATAACCAGTTTATGTTGCCCTGAACTGCTCTCTTCTCCATACTGTGGCTGAGGATTTAAAAAACGTGGGAAAAGAAAGCAAAAATGACTCCTGCTTCCCATTAAATATATTTTAAAAATACTGCTGTTTTACTGGTAGTAATCAGTTAGGAATGGGGTAGCAGGAAAGCTTTGATATTATTGTTCTATACAGAGCTCATAAATGGTCACTCTCCTGCCTGAGACACTTCACTCTCTTTGCAGGGTGTACAAAGAGGCAGGACTGGGAAAAAAAGCAGGAGGGCTGTGATGTGAACCAAAAGAACATCAGAAGACTTGCCTAGAGTGGTAGAAGCAGGAACTAGATTGTGGCCCTGGATCAGTGCCTTGCTAGCACCTCCAGACACTTAACCTCCAGGGCTGAAAAGCAAGGTTCACCAATGGTACCTTGCTCAAATGTGCCCATTCATTGATTCCTATGACCAGCAAAATTTCCACTGGGCAAGAACTGACATGAATCAGGGAAGAGTTGTCTTCTTGCTGACCACAGAGAACCACAGGGGTGAAGAGCAGTGCTGCAGCCTTCTGTTTTACTTCCCCTCATCTCTTCCAGCTGCCTTTTGAGTTCCCTCACAAACATATATTTATTTCTTAGCCTTTCCTGACTCTTCCAGATTTGGTCAAACATGTCTCAAGTACCTAGAAATCTGTAAAGGATAAGAAAGGACAAAAAAAAGCAGTCATTTTTCTTTAGAAACTAGGTTAAAGTCAGGTTTTCCCCCTCAATTGTATCACTTGTAAGTTCTTTCTCTCACAAGTACTCTCTATGACTCCAGAAGTAGACTGCTGGCATAAAGAACACAGCTCAAAAGCAAAATTTAGTGGCATAGTTCCCTAATCTGTCAATCAACTGATGGTGCAGCCCTGTGCACAAGACAGGACACAATTTTCTAGGTCAAGTTACCTGTTTTTTGGCCATAGTATGCATTTGTTGGCATTCAGCCTGAGAATCTACAAACTAGGAATAAAAAGTAGCCCCCCTTCTTTCAATTAAGTGATTAATTGAAAAACCTAAACCAAATAAGTTAAATGCTACTAGACCCCAAACTATTAAGAGCTGGTTGGTATTTTGGCAAAATAACAGATTCAGGGAATAAACCACTGTCAGTGGCAAGCTATTGAGGAAGATGCAAAGGAACAGACTGGAAATGTGCCTACCTGTGGAGGAGGCCCCACAGTGGGAGCAGCCCCCAGGAAGAGGAGGGTCTGTGTCTACTGAAGGAGGCTGCTCCAAGGAGCCTAAGAAAGGTGCAGCACCTTTCTCCAGCTTCCAAAATGCCTCCTCCATGCTTGCAGTTGTGGACTGTATCCTTTATCTCCATGCAAGTCACCTTCCCCACCCATAAAACCAGCTTATTTCCCCAGAGTAGGCTTATCCAGCCAGTCAGCCAACACAGGGAGCAGAAAAGGCAGCAGAGGAGAAGCAGCTGTAGAAAGTTCTCCATCTGGGATGGGCACCCTGCTAACGAAGAGGAAGGTTTTCCAAGTCACACCGATTTCCTCAAAACAAAGTAGTAAATGCCTTGAAGTCCACAGAACAGAGAGCCTGTGTAAGCAACACCACGGCTGCTCCACCAAGCAGAAAATTGTACAGTTCTCTGGAGACAGAGGGGCTGTGGGCAGCCACCCAGGAGGAGCCTGTGCCCTGCCACCCTTCAGCTTCCAGTTGTCTCCATCAGGCCTTTGCCTCTTTCACCTTTGCTCTTTTACAGTGCACAACTGGTTTAGTGAGCAGCTGCAGGGGATGCTCCAGTGGTTTGGAAGTGCCCAAGGATGAGTAAGGCTCGAGCTCAATGGTGCTCTGGTGCCATGTGAGCTTGGCCATGTCTCTTCCTCTCCCTTTCTGAACTCTCTTCTCCTTAAAACAGCATCTTCTCTCTGTTTTCTGGTGCCTTAAACTGGTGAGTATTTTCTATTTACTTTCAAAGCCCTCTGAGTGGCACTAAATGAATAAGTCCTACTGATAGTACTTCTTGCTGCTGCCCAGGAGCACTCTTCTTCCCCAGCCCAGAAAAAGAGCAAGTGTCAGCAGTCCCTGTTATGGACCCTGGGCTGTCACTGTAACCATAGCTGCAATACCACAGCAAGTCTGGGGAAACCCCCAGTGAGCTGCACTCATTGGCTGCACCAATAAAGCACAAATACCCATGCTGTGTGTGTAGCTGAAATATGAGGTTTACTATGCAGAGGAGGCTTGCCTTTTATATGACAACAAAATGCTTCTGTCTTATCCTTTTGCAGCTTCCCTGTGACACCAAGTGGCAGCTGCAGCTGTGCTCCTTGGGGGTGCCACTGATACAGAGAACAGAGCCACACACTAACACCAGCCTGCCAGGAGCACTTGTACAACAGCACCTCCAGAAGAAAACCCACTCCCTGGGCTCACAAAACCCATCCTTTGGCTAAACAGTGAGTTCAGCCTCACGCCATTAACCCTGCAGGCTGGGGATTTGCTTGCTTTTGTCAAACACAGACAACTTTGCAGCATGTTTGGAGAAGCTGCCCCGGACCAAATGCTCTCACTACAGCCAACAGCTTTGGATGAGATGCTGACTCCAGGGAATACTGACAGATGAGAAGGCAGCAGTCTTTATTGCCATCAGCATCTGTCCTAAGTGAATGTGCACTATCATTATAAAGCCTGAAAGTTAAACCCAGGGTATAACATGCACAAAAAAAGCTGAACAGATAATCCCATCAGTCCACTTAAATGGGAATTTGAGTCAACAAATCTAATAAAATTGGGTCAGTGGACCACAGAGATGACAGAGGAGCCTCTCACTGCTGCATTATGTCCTGCAGTCCCTCAAGGTCATGCCAGCGGTTTTGATGCAATAAACTGTCTCTCTGGGTACAGGATTTCACCACTAGATGTCAATGGTATTCTGAGTTTTTGAAAGGGAAGATACCGTTAAAAGCAGGTTAACTGCAGGAGAAATTTGTTCTGGCTGACACCAGCCAACCACAGGTCAACCAAACTCCTTGCATGGTCAGGATGCTGGTGTACTCCTTTCAGAGATGCCTCCAGTAAGAACCCTCTCTGTCTTACAATAATATGTGGCTCCAATAGTTTCTTGTCTGGTTATTTGTGGGAAATTATACCAACCTTCACTGTACTACTATCTCTCCATGTCCTCTGAAAACTTTAACATTTAGCTGAAGTCTTGCCTCATTTGCATGTGTACAAAGCTGGACTGGGTTCCCTGGAGTCACATAAATTGCTCTGAGGAATCAATTAAGTTTGCAAAATGCACAGAATTAAATTTGATTGACTAAACTACTTCAGCAGAAACTCCAGTTTAAAAGCAAAGGGAATTACATCACTTAAAATTAGGCAAACCTCATCAACTAAGCAGCAAACAAGGGTCTAAATGAATTTCACACATGTGTGAGTTTTCTTCAGATTTGCATGTTATTTTCCCTTAACTGTACTACCCTGTTGTACCACTGCTGTGCTGGATTTGTTCAGTCCCTTTTACATCCTGTCTTATGCCCCTCTTCTGTTCCTACTAGCACATCATCACTTACTTAGACTTAAAAAGTGATCTCCAACCAGCAATGTGCCCTGAAGCTGGAGCATGTAGCTGTAACCTTGAGTCAAATTCAGTGCTGGCAGCTGGCGGCAACCACAACAATTTTCATCACTGTGAGTGTGACAGGGCACCCAGCAGTTCTGCCTGGTCCACTTCTGGCACTGCACCACGATGAGAGGGATTGGCCTTATATGAAGCCCAGCATCAGTAGCAGATAAAGCAGTTCAGGGTTATTTACTACTTTAAAGTATTTCACATTGGATAGGGAGACTATATTCTGTTTTGTAGTGTAGCCAGAGACTGAGTCTGACAGCAGACATTTAGGTATCCTGGGTTTTTAAAACCCTGTGGAAATCAATAGTTCAACTTGATTTCACTGTCTTTCTGAATGAGAGGGAGACAGACTTATGAAAGCAGCTGTTTTGATTAAAGTTTTATCAAGCTGAAGACTTCAAACTTTTGTGGGCTTTATGGCCTAAGAATTGTCACCTGGAGCTGCTGAGCTGACTTTCTCAGAAGACACCTGAGTGTACCACATCACCCCCGCCAACAGCCACTCTTGGCTGGGGGTAAACCCACAGTGACCTCAGCTTCATTGCTCATGAGGCAGTAAAACCTCTGACTAGCATTCCAGAGAGCTCTCACAAACACTTGACAGGAGCCTCCATACCTTACCAAGGAGATGCTTGATCTGGGGCTTGATGCTCACCTTCCTTTTTCATTTCTAGGTCTGGAACATGCCTGTTTACATTTGCTAGTAAATTCCCTTCCAGCAATCTACATCTCTTTGCTTTCAAGCCATCTGTCGTTGCTGGCAGTACTTCTCTCAAGGGACACTTCACCACTTAGGTTAAACAGACAAATTCTGCCAGTGCCATTTTCCCCTGCTAAGTAGCACGCCCATCTAAGTCATTTCCTACAGCGGCAGCCCCACACTAAGCTGGGACAATGGCAAGACTTTTCCTTTCCTTTTTTTTTTCTTTATAACCTTATCTCGAGCACTAGCAGTGACTCTGAACCAGTCCTTTCTCTGCTGCAGACAGGAAAGGACTTGAATTGGTGTTAGCAACAGCAGGAGAACAGAGCAAAATGCTGCAAGTTTTAGAAGCCCTGACGACTTCTACAAGAAAATCTGTTTGAAAGGCCAAGAAATGTATAGCCCATCTCCTTGCACAAACCATCTTTTAAGACCTATTTACTCAAGGCAGGCTGCCCACCCCAGTTACTGTCCTTCAGTGTGGTTTAGCTCATCTGATTCTGCTTAAAGGCTGTGGGTTTGATCCCAGTAAGGGCCATTCACCTAAGAGTTAAACTTTGATCATCCTTCTGGGTCCCTCCTAACTCAGAATATGCTGTGATTTCATAAGACCCCTGTTAACACCCTTGAGCAGCATCTGCTGCAGAGCCTTTAAAAGTATGACAGTGCTACAGTCTGCATAATTTTAATTGTCACTGCCCATTGCAGTGGTAAGCAGTTGCAGCTGGTGGTCTCCCCTCGAGATTTGTACTACCACTTACTTGCAGAGATGCAAGTCCATGCATTTAGGGAACTGTCTGGACTTCAGCATGGCTTTTTCATCTGTTTCTTATGCCAGGGAGGGAAAGTGGCATTGGCAGGAAAATCCACAAACGTTAGAGGTTTATGTACAAGAAGAAGACAGAGGAGTCCTGCAACTTTATTCGAATAAAGGGAGAGAGTCCAGTGAGGCACATGCCCGTGGAGTTTTCTCTCTCGGGGTTTTGGAGGGCACAGCCTCCTTTTATCCTAAACTCCTGGGTGAGGTACCAAGAAGGTACAGCCTTCCCGAGCTGCCTACCACATATTCTCCCTTAAATACATTATTTTACCCCTAAGCTCAGAAACTCATGCTTGTGCAGGACCTTGATTGTTTCAGGAGGCAAGCTGCCTGGACTGTGCAACAAATCTACAGCCTGAAGTTAGTAGAGACATTTAAGCCATGGCCACCAACAGACCTTCCTCCGGACAAGAAGGAATGCAGGAGAACACATCTATTTCAACAATTGTTTGTTTGGCCCATCTTTGCAGGCCTCCTCAGTGCTCTAGACTTTAACAATACTGCTTGATTCTTTGATACAACTGCAAGTATTTCACAGTATTACTGTACCCCTGAGTGTAAGGTGCCATCCCACAAGTCTCCAGTGTGGAATGGTGGGCACTGTAGGGGTGGAGGACTTACCTTCTTCGGGATTTGCTGTTGTATCTCAGTTGCCATCCTATGGCAGAAGACCACAGGACTCCAGGGCAGAGACTCTGGGTGGCATTAAAGTCTGCTGGGATGTGAAACACTGCAAATATTTAGGAGGTTTGGTTTTCAGGCTGAGCGTTTTTTCCCTCCTGAGAAAAGGAAATCATCCCTACCTGGGACAGAACTATTGTTCCCATCTAGGTCACTGCTGCTGTGCTGGCCCTGAGCAACCTGCCCCCACCTGCTGCCTCTGGGCTCACACAGCTCCTGTAGGAATGGTTCCTCACAGACCCCTCTGATTACTTCAGTTAAAATTCAGAGTCCCTTGAGCAGGTCTTCACCAGTCAAGCTCTTTTTGTTGGAGAGGGATAGAAGAGCCCTTATTTGAACAATTTAGCAAGATGGTCTCAAGAGACCATATCTGCAGCCCAGCAGCCTCTTCTTGTGGCTCTTCTAGCACAACTGGAGCTGCAGGCAGCTGTCCTCAGCTCCACACCTTGCCATTTGCAAGTCATCTAAAAGATATCATCACTCTTCTTGTGACGGTCTCCCAGCAAGGGCAGTGGAGGGAAGGAGAGCCCTTCCTGCAAAGTTAGCTGCTTGCATGTAGCCATGTGTGGCTTAATTACTGCAACGGGTCTGGAGGTTCTCTCCCAGTCTTCTGGGCTACACCACAGAGAGCAGTGATATCCAATGAAGGGACAGTGACAAACCACTGAGACCATAAATTCTTCAGACTGTGTAATTGGATCTGGGAAAGTATGTCTGCCTGTAATGTATCTTTAAACATCATTATGGAGGAGCATCGACAATTCAGGCTTATTTTAAATATTAAGGTTAGAATTCACCCTATCTGTATATATAACACAAACACTTTCAAGGTCAGGCTTAAGACTGCTTAAGGTGAAGACACTCAGAGTCTTAAGTACTAAGTATTAATTAATTAAGTACTGCCTGTTTGTAAAGCACTCTGAACAGACATCATGTTGTAAGTACCAAGTGTCATTTGTCTGAAATAGCCAGGTTTGGCTTGCTGGTTCCAAGGGTTTGCAAGAGGAAAGGAAGGAAGGACAGCTGCTTTACAGTGCACTTGCAGCCCATCCTGAGCTCTGCCTTCCTGTGAGACCAGCCCAGAGGAAGGAGAGGAAACAGCAGTATCAGGGATGACTGATGACAGGGGAAAGCATTTGCTGTCCTCAGTAAGAGGATCAAGTGCCAATAAGCAGACTCCAGAGGATATGAAGATAGATTTACTCCTCCCCTCTCCCGCAGGGACTTCTCATGGTGGCTGGAGGCCCCTCTTTGGCTGTGCTGTGATGACAGGGCACAGCTGAGGCCCCATTAACATCATTCCTGCTTTTGAAACATTGGTACCAGCAAGTACCACTGACCAGAGACAGATGAGCAGCTCTAAAAGGGGTCAAGCTCCTGAGCCTCCGTGCGAGTCTGCATCCATCTCACAAATACAGTAAGGGTCTGTGGGACTGAAGGACTGGAAGTAAAATATTCCACGTAAGAACAATAAGTATGTGTGGTAGGCATAAAGGCACAGAGCCCAGACTTCATTAAGGTAGTTTTTATATTTTGAAAAGCAATATTAAAAAACACTGGAAAATGCAAGATAAACATAACATTGCTTCTACAAGTTTTAACCTTGTATTGCTTGGCCATTTTGACATATAAATTATTGCTTACTAGCGCTCATAAATACACGACACAATAATATGTACAGAGGCAAACAAGCATGAAATATGCAAAGGAAAACATTGGCAACATTGATTCTGGTAAATCAGATTATTTCATACATACCAGGTCTCATGATGGTGGATAACTACTAGCTGTAGTCCCTGAGAAGTCAGGTAAATACCTTGATTTGGGGGTTTCTATTTTATTACTTTTAATGCAAGCTGACACCGTTATGGCACTCAAGAGGGAACAGGCAGGTGTTCTTACCTCAGCTCATTGACTTCATCCCAGTGTTTAACAGTGTATAAGATGACCATAAATAGGCTATGCAGATAAATATTACTCTGCTAAAATGTTCAGTGTTTACATCTTTCTTTGTAATTTTACAGCAGCACAGGTCTTATTTCTGATAACACCCTTTCTTTTGCCACTGCTATGCAAATGAAATTTATTGCTATTCAAGATGATGTTGGAATCAAAAAGCTGTGTTAGAGAAACATCTAAATTTGTTGCCACAAAATCCCATGTCAAAGAGGTACAAAGTGACACAGCTCTTTCCTTTGCTCTATCTAATTACTCCTCTTAGGTGCCAAAAAAAAAAAAAAGAGTATGCAGAGTATTTAACTCCAGATGTGATTGTGATAAATGGGATTTATAGGATTTATAGGTTTTATACCACATAACCTAATTGCACTATTAAGGATGTAAAAAAATCACACAAAACCACCAGTGCTGGACCCTGGGAGAGGCTGTATAGTATTGCCCTTCCCTAATACAGGGTTTACTTCTAGTTCTCCTCCTAACTTTCACATGTTCAATCTGCTTGCCAGTCTGCAGCAAAGCTCTGCAATACTTTACCAGTGGAATGAAGACATAGAAGGGTCTTCTTCTAATCAGACATATTAGCTACAGGTTTGGGCTATTTACTTTTCCTTCATAGTAACAGTTCTAAGGCCCAATTCTCAACACTTAATTGATGTAGCCATATTGGATCCTCACACCTGAAACTTAAATCCAAGTTATACAGGCCACTACAAAAACTAGTTTGCAAAGCTGTGACAAGTTGTCTAATTAGTCACAGCAGAGATAACAAGGTTAATGCTGGCTGTGTGCCTTCAGACTGATTTTATGCCAGCTGCAAGTGGCAGACAGCACCTGATTTAGTGTGAAATTACAAAGGTGCAGAAAGCCAGTGCCTGAGCTGGCTCAAAGCCTATTGGTATGAGTTAACCCATCCCTTTATTTCATTTTGAGTTGGCAGAGTGAGGAGTGTTCCAGGTAAGTGTATCAGACTTTCGAATCAAACCCTTGGCACAGAGTCATCTTTCTTCTTTTTCTTTCTTTTTTTTTTTTTTTTCCTTCTTTGATTTTCTTGTCTTTTATTCTTCTCCAACACAGCTTCTGCTTCATCCACAGTAGCTACCAAAACTATCACAGAGCCAAATGCAGTGAACTGAGAAACAGCCCCACCTTCTCTCTCATCCTGAATACCTCTGAATGCTCCCTCTCCAACAGATTTCCAGAACAACTTTGTGGACTAGAGTGTTACACCACACAAGCTGAAGCATGCAGGCTGGTCTACATACAGGTTCCTAAAAATAATGCCACAGTAAAAAAAAAAAATCACAAGAGGGAGCTCAAAACCCAGGAAAGCATCCAGGTAATGCAGCTATGTCGGGAATTCTAAGTGCTGTAGCCCTAGGAAGAACTGCAGAAACACAAGCAGCAAATTGCATCTGGTTTTTGTTCTTACACTGCAAAAAGGAGCCCACCACAGCTAGTATCTTCATTTGAACAGTTTTGGTCTGTTTGCACAAAAAAGTTATTTACAATATGTGCAGTCACATCTACAGAAGAACATAGGAAATTTTTACTCCATGGCCAGCAAGAGTTTATTTTTTTTCCTTTTTACTGGGTAAAAAGAAATTTTTTTTTTCTTAAAAAAAAATCATATAGTATTTGATAATAACAAAGTACAAGCAAATACATTTCTGAAACATCTGTTTCCTTTACAATAGATCTATACAATATTTCACAGACGGGAAAACTGAATGCATTCTACAGATTCCCCCACAGACTACTTGTTAAAGCTGTTTTTTTTTTTTTTTAAATCCCTTTAAACCAGAGATAACACAATTATGAAGAGCATGCTACTTCAGTATTCCCACATTTTAGTAAAGGAGAGTTTTCTTGGAAGTCTTCCTTATGTGGAAAGCATACAACAAGACGGGCAAGCAATGCAATGTATCCTCCCTGCTCTGTACAGAGGCCGTCACCGTGAGTCAGTGCACAAACACGTGCCAAGGAGCACCCTCTGCACAATGCCTGTGGCATCCACAACATCTTCTCAGGGCAACTTCCTAGCACTGGAAACCAGGTGATGGTGGTGCTTGGGATGTAGGTCAGCTGTAGACATTACTTTAGAAATGCTGCCTCAGCACAGGCCCAGATGCAGTACTTTTAACTACATGGGAATTGTCATGGGGAGGGCTGTGAAAGGGACAAAAGCAGTAAAGGGACCCTGATGCCGAGAACCTGGTGCGTATGCAGGTAATTACACTGGTACCCTGTAAGGGGCACCTTTCTGCTCTTTAAAAATTAGAAGCATGTGCAAATTAGGTGAAGTTTCACTTCCTGAAATGGTATTTCCAGTGGGGGGAATTAGAAATATAGATGGATCTAGGTATTTGCCTCTGAATAGATACCAAAGAGGCTGTAATCCAAGCAGAAAACAAAGTTCCTGCTATAATAATTTATAACACATTAACTGCAGGAGCCAGTGCTAAATCTTAGATAACTGAAAAGGAAGAAAATAACATGTTTTCAGTACACAAACAATTGTGTCCATAAATTGCAACAGAAGTGGATTGGCTCTTATAGTGTGTTTTATAAAACATATTCTTAAAGGAGCCATAAGAGAGCGAACTGTTTACTGCTGACCTCCACATCACAACACACGCTTGAGTTTCATCTGGTTGCACTGCCTTGTTATATTCCTGTTCTAGGTTGCTCATACATCTCAAATGCTATGCTCCAGCGGACTCATGGGAGCTGCACAGATTGCACATCATTTTTGGCAACAGTACTTTGGCAGCCTTGAATTAGTGAGGTACATACTGTGGTGAACTGGGAATCAACCCCCTTGCGGCATGTTGCTTGCTGAAATGTTTTGCTGCTGTGACATGATGACTCCTCTCTTACTAATACTGGCAGAATCTGCATTGAAAGCTACACTGGACCAAACAATATTTTCACAGAAACCAAGCTCCTGAGCTCAAAGGACACTGCTCTGCTGCCTCAGGTCCCAGGGAGCAGCGGGAATGGCACCAAGCTTGCCCTGCAATTCTGCGAGCAGCTCCTCTGCTGGCTCTTGCCCGATTTTCCTGCGCATGTTGTGTGAGCTACTGATAAAACTCAGTAAACCCTTCTCATATAGGGAAGCAACATGCTTGGCATAAACATTCACTTAATTCAAAGTGCTGCAGTTACAAGGTTACATGAAGCGGTGGGCGCTCACGCTCGCGGCTCTATCCTGTGGGAGAGCTCAAACAGAGCTTGCTGGTTGTCGATGACATGCAGGTGGTGGATGTATGGCTTCAGCTCGTGATGCTCTTTCGAAGGAACTTCATTGCCTGCAAGACAGGAGAAAGGAGATGGATCAGAAAGCTGTGCCCTGCCTGCTGCTTCTCTGTCCTCTATCACAAAGTCACTGCTGTGCCACCTGCCAGGTGCTAGACAGCCACAGAAAAGGCAGCCTGTAACCCAAAGTAACTTCTTGCTGCTTAAGTGCAATGAATGAGGTAACAGCTAGATAGAGAACAGGGGAGAAGAAAAAAAAAAATAGGCAATTCTGGGCAGCCAGCATGCATAAAGGAGGGGGGCATGAGGACGGCAAGAAGATGACTCTTCCCAAGAGGAAGATTTAGCTCTGCTGGCAGTACAGGCAGTCCATCCCCTGTAAGGTTCAAGGTTTCCTTTGTGCTGCTCTGGCAGCACAATGGGACCTTGAGCAGGGGTGGGCAACTCAGCCTGCAACTTTTCAAAAATTTTAACACAGTCCACAAGACAGCAGGCCTTGGATGATTTTCTTCAGAGCCAGTGAAAGGTGACAGTGCAGCAGATGGATACGAAAGCTCTTCAAAGCTGCTCTGACAGGCCCTGGTGTTTTGATCTGTTGGGCTTTTGATTTCTGATCTAGTAACAGAGACAAAAGTCATGCTGTCGTTTCATGGGAGTTTATGCAGCAAGAGGAATTAGCTGTGTAACAGGCAAACTGAAGGGTGACCTGAATAGCAGTTGTTCTCTGTTACAAGCTTGATGCTCAAAATGTGGGAACTCCCTGCATGTGAAACCATTCAGCATGGCTGGTACTAGCAGAGACAGAAAAAAGAAAGCCAAGCCCAAGATCCATCAAGACAGGCAGAGAAAGCAACATTGCTGACTTCTGGCAGATGAGCAAAGTTGGAAAGCTCCATTCACGTCCATGTCCTCAATATTACCATGAATTGGAAAAAACAAAAAAAAACCCTTCAAAATTGCCTGAACCAATCAGCTTAACTCATACACTTCTTCCCCCTCCCTCGTTTCATTATCATCCTTGTCTCCGCACTCTCCAGCTGTATGAGCAAGTTTCCAGGAATCACCAGTCCCGCTTGTTTCTGAAGACATCTGTGATGCTGAGTGGGATGTGAATGCAGGCAGTTCTGTGCGGCTGCTAATGGGGCTCCTGGGCAGCTGTTCTAAACAGCTCCTGCACAGCAGCCATCTAACTTGAGCAGTGTTGCAGAGAACAGGATAATGTGATAAATTTGTGTCAGCATACAGAGCTGACCTTTCTGTTCTGAGGGAACAGGATTCCAGCAGCTGTGCTGAACACAGTGAAAAACATTTGTATTTCTCATTAACAACTCAAATAACAGAAGCTTGAATTATGTTGTTTTCTCAGGCTGCTCTTCCTCACTTTGGAAATGCTATTATTTGTTTTCAGGATTTAGGATATAAATGTTATTTCCTTTAAACAGACATTTCAGTTTTA
Source organism: Onychostruthus taczanowskii (assembly GCF_017590055.1). Lineage (NCBI taxonomy): Eukaryota > Metazoa > Chordata > Aves > Passeriformes > Passeridae > Onychostruthus > Onychostruthus taczanowskii. The sequence goes on along the minus strand of NW_024503568.1, from coordinate 122,746 downwards.
CTTGGAACCTAACCAGTTTCTAATCCAGAAACACTTTGGTCTGCAAGCTTAATATACATGATACAGCTCATAAACAATAATAATATTCCTTGCTTAGTTTTGTTTGAATTTCTTCTTATAGTGAGATGCCTGCTGCTCTTAGGACAATCTGGGAATTGATGCAGTAGAAAGGTTCACATTCCTGAGAGCAAAATAAGCCCACTAGAAAAGGAAACTGTCCATAAAGTCTCAATAAATATTCAGTGAATTCATTTCATGCCTAAATGAATTTTAGGGAAAAAAAAAGTGCCTACAGGGATGTCTGTATAAGCTGCTTTTTAAATGCCAGCTTCACAATAAATCAAGCCTGTGCTAAAATAAAATAACAATTGCCTACTTCAAACTACCAGATTATATGTTAAATCTCAGGTATTAACCTTGGATTTATGCTGCAAGACTTACAAAATCACTTGGAAAAATAAAAAAGACAAAAACAAGATGAAAGATGTGCAGGAAAAATTGCAAAAAACCCTCACATCACTGAAAGGAAACAATGTTACTTTTCATAATACCAAATAGAAGACATTTTAATTTACAGAGGCATGGTTTGGATTAATCAATATTTCCTTTTGTATCTGAATTAAAAGAAGGCACATCTTACTCCTTCCCCCCTGCTTCATCTCTTACATACATTTACATATATATTTTTTAATATATATATTTAGAAAAATTACTCAAGAACCATAATACTGAGCAGCCTTTGTTTAAAGGCAACACTGTATATACATGTGGTAATTCCATAGAGAAAATGTTTTACAAAACTCTTAAAAGTACCTATTATTCTCCAAGGTACCTGTATTTATAATTAAAATTATGATTATTATTCTTTTTGTTGGAGTCAATGCTGACAGCTGCTGAAAAGTCAGTGGAAAAAAAGTTATTATTCAGCTCTATTTTCCCCAAGGCTGCAGCACAGTTCTGAACTTCTCTTCGAGAAAGAGGTTTTAGGGGCCTCAATAAATGACATATTTAGTGGGTTTGGCTTAAAAACTAACTGCTTCCTAAAGTAGTTCTTCTGTCCCCTTCCTGCATTTAACATCTCTGCAGACAATAAGAACACTGAGAAGGAGAAAAGCAAGGTTTCTCCTCTGCAAGCAGCAGAACAAAGAGAGCTGAAGTTTTCTGGCATGGTCCCTTAGGGTTGGATTCTCTAGTGGCTAATAAGGCGGAAAAAACAACAACAACAACAGCATTTTTAAAAAAAGCAAACAAAAAAAGTCCTCTGTGCAGCTGAGGCACTCACAATCCTTGCCTCCAGCATAGATCCTCCAGTGTCTAAAGCAGGCACAGCTATATTTGCAGTTTCCCCTAGAAGAGGAAACAAGCCCCTCATTTCTTCCTACTCGACCACTTTCACAAAACCCACAGGACCCCGGTGCCTTCAAGACTTCTACAGTTTTGTGAAACGTCCTTAAGAACCTCAGACAAGAAAACAATTGCTTTTGGTGCAGAGCCGAGTGAAAAGCTGTGGGGATGAGTACCACCTTTAGCTGCTGGAAGCCAAGGCAGCCGTGAATTCCTTACCAAAACACCCAGAGTGGCAAGACTGAGCTAACTCCTTGATAGCTGGGAAAGGCAGAAACAGCAGCATGCACCAGAGGCCTCCATTACTGAGTGCAGCTGGCACAGATCTTACACAGGGTTTTGAAGAGATGGCAATTTTTGCAGGAAAGTAATTTACTAAAATTTGGAAGCTGTTCCAAGAAATATTTTGTAAACTAAAGCAAAAACTGTTTTTTGCTGTGTTGATCTTACAAAAATGATGCCTTCTTTTGCCCATTGGTTAAATAGGTTTTGATCACACTCTGTAGTAAACCTGAGCAGCTGGAAAGAAAACGGGGGGGGGGGGGGGAACCAAACCTAAAACTCAACAAACCCTCAAGGATGTACAAAGGCAAATTAAGTAGGAAATTTTGTCGACTCACCAAATTGGTTATTTCTGCAATGTCTCAATGACCGAACAGTGTCTGCAATCATGTGCTGCAAAGATAAAATAATAAACATCAGTGCAAAGACCTGGGACAGATTCTGTTGTTAGAAAAGCCTGAAAAAATCTCCTTGTCCTACACTGAACAGCAAAAAGCAACTGTGGTAAAGCAGAAAGTGAAGACAGCAGGAGGATCTTTGCTCTTTATCTTGGTGATCCCATTTGATGAAACAGGGTTAGTCAGGATGTCTTATTGATATCACACAGATTAAATGAGAACAACTCCCTAGGAACCCATGGGAAGTGGTAATGAAAAATAACCAAACAATTGCTCATTTTTCTTCCAGCAACTTTTATTAATATGAAAACCTACAGAAAGGAAGGCCTGTGGACTGGGTGAGTGCTTTGGGGTTCAACCCCAGTTTTAGTACATCATCTAAGGTTCTGTGTAGTCTGCAGCCTGTCCTTCTGTCTCCACTTGGTGTAATTGCACTGTAAGCCTCTTTGTGGCACAGACTGCACCCCTCAGTCTACACTTGTGTCATGCTACCACACCCAGGCACCACTATCAGCCAGGCAGCTCTCTGCAGCCTAACCAGCACAAAAGAAAATAAAGATCCCATAGCCCAAATGCTGCAGAGCAAGCACCCTGACATCTCCACACGTAGGTACCAAGTAAAACTGTCCTCTATGTATGCCATTTTAACAAAAGCTGGTGCTTACAGAGATATTAAATGTTCACTTACATTAAGCAGAGGAAACAAAAGGTTTAAATTTGGTTTCTCATTCAGACTCAGGTCATCAATTTATAAAAAAATTTGGATTATTCCCTACAAATCAGTAGAGGGAGATTATTTTCACTAGATACTACCCGTAAAGTTCTTAAACCATTACTTTTTAAAAATTTTACTGTTCCTGAGGCAATTTCTCACCAAATCTAGTAAGTAACAGAAGCAAATTGCAGTTAGCAGGAATGATCTGAAAGCTCATGCAAACAGCTGATCTCATTTTACATCTCCTTCAAAAATTATTAAAGGTGGAAAGGATTAACTGTCTTGAGTATGTTTAAGACCAGAATAATGCAGAAAAGCTCATCTCTCAACATCCTGGGAGTGGCTTACAAGACTCCTCCACAGAAAAGCTTATCATGAGATCACATTTAATGGAAATTTTATATTTCTTTCATCAGTAAATCAAAACATTTTTTCTTGTTACCCGCTGTGCTTCATTTGCCATGAAATTACACAATCCCTTGTGCTGATGTCCTTGCACTGATTATAATGAAGTTCTAATGAGATGATCTAGATTTCACGATCAATAATGTGAGTACTGGCAGTACTAAAACTTCCACCAGTGCTGTTACTGTGATGTTTCCCAGCCAACACTCTCTGCATTTGGATTTTAGAAGTCAGAGAAACCCACACATCACATACTGTAACCCTTTGCTGTCTCTCCTTTATAGTCAGTCACTGTGAGGGTTCATCCCAAGACTGGTTTCTGTAGGTGATGCTCTGGTAAGGGAAGAACTTATTTGTGCAACATTTAAAGCAGAATTGCAAATCTTCTGGGTTTATTATCCTAATTATGAATTTCTCTGGTTTCAATTCTCTGGGATCCAAAAGTAATGCAGAAAGTCAGCCAATGCATCTGCAAAGCAAATGCTATCTCCTGACTGCTTAAACAGGTGCTAGCATACTTGTTGGTGTGATCAGTAACACACATTTCTTGTGGCTTTTCAGCCTGCTAGATACCCGGGATCATTAGCAGTCCTTTCATTGAGGACAGCAGAGCCTCAGGCTAGGGGTTGCACAGAAATTTGGGGGTGTGGGTTAGAAACACACAGCTGCACGTACACAGCCCTTACAGCTGAAGGCTCTTCAGGTGTTATTGAAAATGGTAATGGCCATTGACCTGTAATAGAGTTTGCTGGAGTGTGGCTAAGACATGTCATTGCTAAGACATAGCTGAAGGCTGGAGAGAAAAACCTGAAGAAGCCACATTTTAGTGAAACAGCCAAGAAAATACCACTGAAAGTCCTTGAGATGTGACTGTGTAAGGCTATATTTTCATTTTTTCCCTCAGATTTAGTTGAAGAAGTAGGTACTAAATATTGATCTAACACTATAATAGACTAGATTTTACCCAAAATGCAGTTAAATAAACCAATGCAACCCCTTCACCTTTGTCAAAGCTAGGTAACATTCCTGAGACAAAAGATCACTTCTTTTTCTTCTCTTTGCAAATTTCCTTCTTTATATTTTGAATTAACTTTGTATCCACTGCTATAATTTCATGTCAAATCAAATCCAGTCATGGTAGGATTGCTGAATTCTAAGAATATAACAGAAGCAGGGATTGTAGGGAGAAAGATCTTTAATAAAAGAAACTAATACAGTTGGAAAAAATAATGGTTCAGACTGACAAGTCCTCCTTCAGGTGAGATGTTTAATGCAGAAATTAAATATTTCGAAATAGTGATCCAAATGGAGACACAAGAAACCATCTTTGCTTTGAAATTCATAAGTGGAAATTCTAGTAATTTATGACAGTGAGTAAGTTCCTTCCCCAAAGCAGTAATCTGCTATGGTAGAATAATTCTTTTCTTCTTTTTCTGCAACAGCAAATTTGCAGGTGAGGTTCAGTGGCTTGATCCAAATCGAGCAGGAGTCAATGTCAATCCTAATTTTTCTCAGCTAAGGCCAGAAAGTGCTCACCACTTCAGTGCTCAGTGCAGAACACCAAGGAGGACATTGTTCTCCAGGACAAAGCCCTTACAATAAGAAAAGAAACATGGACTGATGAATACGTGATCACGTGTAATCTTGTGAGTTCATGGCCACTGATTAAATCCAACTGAGCCAGGGTAATACCAGTGTGCAGCCTGAGTTTCCACTACACTGATATTTAAATCTCTCCTAAGCCCCCACTTCCTAAGCTTGCACTATTGCCTGCATTCATATGCACAGGGCTGCATGAGACAGCATGTTTCTGAGAGCGTGATCTGAATGATAATTTGGAGGAAGTGTCAATCAGAACAACTCTCACCCCACAACCATCACCTCAGCCTCTCCCCCCTTGCCATTTAAAATGCCCCTTATCCATTTGAATGGAAAAGGTGAGATCCTGGCTCACTGAAGTCAATTAGCAAAGCTCCCACTGCCTCTGGAGACACAATGGAGAGGGAAAGGAAAGGGATTCTTACCCAGGAAGCCCAGCATATATTAAACATATACACGATTACACAACAAACAAAAAAACGAACACAGCTTGCTAGGACTGGACAAGAATTAGATCCTACATATTCACTAAATAAATATACGGGCCAGTGGAAGGATTTTAATAACAATCATGGTGCATCAAGGGCTAGTTTAATTTACATGTTAATTGGATGTACTTCCAAAAGGCAATGAAGAAGAACATGCTAATGAGTTTTATGAAAACACCTAAAGGTCAAACAGTTAATAGACTTGGAACAAGAAAACCTTTCATTAAATGCAAATCGGTATTCTTGTAAACTGTGCAACAAGAAAAGGTACAGAAATCAAATAGAAAACATGAAAAAAGGAGCTCAGGTTCAAAAGTCAGAGCCTACATCTGCTTGCAAGTTGAAAGACAATGTATATTATGATAGAATGTGAAAATAAGTTCAACATCTGGTTCATTATCCATGGTTGTGCGTTCCTTGGTTGTGCGTTCATTCCATGGTTGTGCGTTCATTCCCAAACAAGTGTAAACATATGGAGAAAATAGTTGGGACAATTCACCAACCACAGCCATCTGGAATAAGAGTCCCATGGCACATTTGGACAATTGCAAACAACATTTTGGTTTCTTGGTCAAATACTACAGGCCAAAAACAAAACAAACAAAAAAAATCCAAGCTTCTCTACTCCACCACTGTTCAAATATACAACCTCTGGCTTTTAGTGCCATAGAATCACAGAATAAGAAGAGTTGGAAGGAATCCACAAGGATCATCGAGTCCAGTTCCTGGCCCTGCACAGCACCATCCCCATGAATCACACCATGTGCCTGAGAGCACTGTCCAAACTCTTCTTGAACTCTGTCAGGTTTGTGCTGTGACCACTTCCCTGGGGAGCTGTTCCAGTGCTCAAACACTCTCTGGGTGAAGGACCTTTCCCTGATATCCAGTCTAAACCTCCCTGACACAACTTCAGGCCATTCCCTCAAGTTCTGTCACCACAGAGAAGAGATCAGTGCCTGCCCCTCCTCTTCCCCTCACCAGGAAGTTCTAGACTGAAATGAGCTCTTCTCTAGGTTGAACAGACTGAGCGATCTCATGAAAATGTTATCAAAGAAAACTCCCCAAACTGAACAAAACCAACCAACCAACCAAAAAGCAACAACAAAAACCAAACAAACCACCAAAAACCAACACAAATTAGGCAACTCAAACCTCCCTCAGTAATCACATGCCAGAGTAGATGTCATATGATGCCTAGAGTGAATGTGGCCAAACATACATCATCAAGTGCCCTTATGCATAAAAGCCACAATAGTAATATTCACAGTCAGTTTAATTTGTATTTCAGGCGTTATTTTCTTCCTCATTTAACACAGTTCAAAAGGTTTCTCTTTCATTTAAGATCTCTAAAATTACAGTACCACTTGCAGGTGATAAACTAGAGGAATCTTTCCTTAAGTGATAAACTAATGAAACCTGAGGGAAAAAAACAAAAAGGAAACATAATTCAGAGAAAGCTGAAGCAGGAGAACTTAACTCATACGAAGCAGCCCTCGAGGTGGTGCAAAGGAATTGATCTCACCGAGTACAAGTGAAGACTGGAATGTGCAGCAGTGATGATGGCCATTATTGGTTTAGCCGTTTTACACAGAAGCAGAGGAGGAAGGAATGAGAAAGGAGCAGAGGAAAAGGGCAGGGGAAAGAGACTTGGCTGTTTCATCCTGCTTGCTCTTTTCTACCCCTGTTTATTTCCTCCTGGTTTAGCCAGAAGAAAACCTTACAGTCTTACAAGATAAAGAAAGCAAAGGGAAGAAAAGAACATTAATATTTTGAAAAACAGGAAGGATAAAATTAGCTTACCAGCTTTTCAAAATTAACAAGGTTATCCAGAAACGTTTTATTTCCTTCATGGATGAATGTGCCATCTGGAAAAAAAAAAAAAAAAAAAAAAAACCACCAAAAAACCAATTACTATTCACAACCTCTTTAAAAAAGGAAAGTATCCAATTAAGGATTGCCACAATATCTTGTAACAGTGAAACAAAAGCCTGGCCTAATGATGACATGCAGAGATTATTAGATAACAACAATATTTACACATTGTTAAGAAGAGTATTTTTAAGTGGGGGCAAGGATTTCTTATTAAACGTGACCTGTGCTACTTCTGGAATGCATAATACACAGAAGATGGCTGGGAGCAGGGGAGGGCACCCAGAGGGATGGCCCTGCATGGCATGCTGCTCGCCACACCCTGCAGCACCAATCCAGACCTTCTGCCCGTGGCTGTGCCCAGTCTGGGACAGGTCAGTCCCTGAGCCCAGACCTCCACAGGGGCAGAGCTCCCAGATGCTGGAGCTGCCTCTGACAGCCTTCATCTCCCTTCGTGGGACAAATGACTGCGAATCCTCCCCAAAGACAAGGGCTACAGCAGCGGACAGCCAGGCAGGTTAAACACAAGACACCACAGTACAGAGCCTTGAAATGAGCATCATGCCTAGGGAAAAACACTTTTATGTCGTGTTGTTGGAGGGAATTTGCAAAGGCAACAAAAGGTCAGAGGAAAAGGAAAAGGTGTATATTTGGCTCCAGGAAGAGAACTGAACACAGTGTAATGAACTGGAGGGAGGGAATATCAGGAAAAATAAATGTTGCCAAGTTAAGATACAATTAAAACAGTAGCTCAAGGCCATTTTCTCTGTTTTTCTAATGCGTATTAGGTCAGAAGTGAGACCTATCTTGGACATAAAGTACCAAAATATGAGTAGATTCCCTGTGGGAGTGGAAGCTCTGACTTCAATAGCGCAACCTCCAGGTTACTGACAGCACTGGCAGGAGCACCACAGCCCTGGCCCCATCAGCTCCCCTGCATGTGAGGGTACCCAGGAGATCCATGAGGAGAAAATGCTGAAGGAATGAGGTGGCACTCCAGTACAGTCACAGCTGTGGATGCCACTGGGAGAACGGCACACAGCAAATGGGACAAGTGTCCCTCTCAGCAGAGATGTCAGCCTCCAGCCCAGCAGTCGAACTGTGCCCCTCAGCATTTCTCCTGTCCTCACCTCTAGGACTCCTTCTGATACCCACGGACACCACGGTTTTGGGGGATTTCAGGAGTGGAAACATGCAGAGAAGCTTTGTCACACACCGGCCCCCATCCACTTCTACCTTCACCCTCCCTCAAAACAGCCAACCTGATTTATTTCCTTGGATTTCAAAGGCTCACTCTGTGCCTGAGGGGCATTTTGTAATTGCTCGGGATTGAAATGCTAAATGGCTTCAAATGCTGCTGGAAACCCGGGGCTGGGACTCTCATGGGGGGTGATGTCTCCATCACCCTGTGCCCCTAGGGTGGCTGGGCTGGGACGGACAGGGTGCCAGCCTGGACATGCAGAAAGCACAGCACATGCTGCCAAAAGCTCCAGCACCTCTCCTACCCCTGGGCTGCATCCTAAAGAGCAGGAAAGGAGGAAGCACAACCCTCTGCACCTCCGCTGCTGGGCTGCTTTGGGGCATCCAGGGAAAGGGACACAGAAAGGACACGAGCTCAGGACACAGGCAGTACTTCTGTCTATATCAGTGCAGTTAAAACCTGTCCATCACCTCTAATGAAAAACCTATACTGGAAGCAGAAATTTCCACACAGTTTTTTAAGTCATTGACAGCAATGTGTATATCTCTGAGGGCAGAAGGAACAGAAATTTGCTTTGCAGCCAACAACTAAGAGTCTAGATAAATTCAGTGGAGCAGAAAATTGCATCTGAACTAGGTTATAAGGGTATATCACAGTATTTTATTACACATTTGAAAAAATCTGCCTGATTTTCAAAAGCTGTGTCTGTGTGCTGTGAGAGCTCTGCATTTAAATTTAATTAACTTTTGAAAGGACACTCTGAAGTTATTTTTCATAATTTAAGATTTTTCTTCCTTTTTTAATTGAAACTACTTTTGTTCCTATTGTGATGAAACACAGCAATTTGCTGAGTTATTAATGATTTCTATGTTACCCATTCTTATTTTACTGGTCTTGGAAATGACCTTAATACAAATATGCTTGATATGGAATAAATTCCATTGCACTGTGCAATACTTTGGGAATTACCAACCTTGGCAACATCTCCTCATGGACCACTGTACTGAAGGACATTACTGCATTAATTTCAAAGTCTTCTTGCTATCTCCAGTTCAAGTTAAATATACAAATGCTGTCTAGATGCATGTTCTTATACACCATATTGTAATGCTGCGCAAACATCATTGCTACAAGTGACTTATGTCTGCTGCTTTTGTTTGCAGGAAGACATACTCCACAACACTGTAAAAATATTGATTTTGAAGCCTTGATAATTGTATCCATCTGAATTAATGTAAACTCCTTTGATGTGTGCAAAGAGAGGGGAAGTGTCTGGTGGCTCCCAAACTGTCACCAACTGATCTGGAGAACTGCCTTCAAACATTTCACAGCAGCAGGTCGGAATAAACAGCCTAAAGAGAACACTTTCAGAATACAGGAATAAACAAATGAATTTGCCATGTTCAAAGACTAGGCAATTAATAATTAATGACTCCAAGACAATGGAATATTTGAAATACTTGCCACTTAATTAGCTGCCCAGCTCACTGCATTAGCATGTAGTTGTACTTTAAGACTTTTTTTTTTTTAATGATTTTAGATAGTAAGATTTTATTTATCTCTTTCAGACCTATAAGAGACTTGGAAATCCCCTCCTCTAAGGACAGACAGACAGGGCAGGTTCTGCTTTCAGGGTGGCACCAGGGCAGGTTCATCCCAGCAAAGCAGGGAGGCATCTCCCAAACAGGCATCTCAGAGCAGCAGTATGAATGATCAAGGCACTGATTCAGGGGCCTGCAGGGTCACACTTCTCCACTGCAGGGGATGTGGCCAAAGCTAAAGCACACAGCTCTATCCACACTTGACAGGACACTATGAAGGTTTAAGACCTGTGTGAAAATTGGGATCTTCCCCCTGTCTTAAAAGGAAGTCGTTTATTATCCAGACCAAGTGCTACCTTGTCAATACCACTATATCTGTCACATACTCATCTTAAGAGCATCCAAAGGAAAAATCTCCTTACACTTACTTTAATTAACAACGTGAAGAGCAGCCAAGCTTTAACATTACCTTTCAGAAGTAAGGGCATGAAGGGGATTTTCGGAGATTTCATTTTCTTGAATGCATCTCTGTAAGCTTTGTGATTCAGAGAAGGATCCTACAAAACCATTGAGTAATAGACAGAAAAATCAATAGGCTATAAAAAGAGCAATTCTAAATCCATTACAGGCTTATGATCTGAACATGATTTAGATACAAAAGGTTTCTTTGGGATGCAAGGTAGCTAAAGGTTGTCTAAGCTAGCCGACATGCTGAAGTGAACAGGAACGTAAACAGTGAAAGGAACAAAAGCAATTATGCTCCTCTAGATGAAGCAGTGCTAAATTGAGAGGAAACTGCAGAATATATTCACTTGGACTGCTCTGTAATTTCCCCACAAATTTATATTAGCACAATCTCTTACTATATAGCACAAAATGTATCCCTGAATGTAATGCTGTTTAACTCCTTTAAAAAAAACCAAAACAAACATCACCAAAAGGCACCAAAAATCCCAACAAAACTGCTTTAAGATCCATGGAGCACATTGGAGACTTTCAAAGAAAATAAGGTAGTATGTTTCAGCGTAGGCAATTAAAAAAGTCATCTCAATTTTCAATGTAAACACCAGCTCACACAGAATCTTTAAAACACATTCATTTATAATGAACTCCAAGTACAGAAGCATGACAGCTGGTAAAGGCTGGATCTCCTGTTCCCTGTGCCAGGCAGTGATCTTACCATGCACCCACTTCCGTGACAGCCAGAGGAAACATTTGTTTGCTCTGCTTTGATAATGCTGACAAACACCCTCAAGCTTCAGATTTTGACATTTGTTTTTTAAAACTTGAGCTGGTCTCTTTTTCTCCTGATCTGCAGTATATTGTTTCAGATAAAGGTTGATTAGCTACCAGAGAAAAAGAACAGCTCCCAAATTGACGCTGGTGATACTACATTTGCCGCTCTCTGCCCTTCCTCCTCTGTCAGGCACACAGCCTCTTTCCTTTTCATGTTTGCATGAACATGACCACCTTGGAGCTCTGGAGAGCCACGTGGCCTTCAGCAAATCATGGATCTGACATGACAAGTCCAACTCCAGACAATAACAGGCAGACTCCAAATAAATTAGGAAGGAGGAAGGCAGGTGAAGCTAGCAATGCTCTTCTGCTGTCAACACCATACTTACCGTCAAACTTTCAAGTTCAGTGAAAAGTTTCTTGAACTTCCCAGGAATTTTCTGAAGTGTTGGAAAACAGAGAGGGGAAAAAAAAAAAAAAAAAAAAAAGAAGAGAATTTTATTTAGGCAGAAAAATTATTTAGGCATAAAAATGCTGAGGCTTTTTTTTCCATGAGACTGCTCTGGGTGAAGTGCACCAACAGGCACTTAACCCCAGCTCCACAGCTCCCAGGGGCCCACTTACAGACCACGTTCAGTGCAATGCCAGCAAGAAACTGCGCCCTGCAGCCTCATCTCGGGGACCTGCATCCTTCTTTTATGGAAACTGCTTGTTGGCAGCTGGTTTTACTTTCTTCCCCAGCTTCCATGATTAAACATCCATATCAAGCTAGATCAGTAACACAGGCTGAGAATTCAGAAACTGATCACATCCATGTTAAATCACTTGTTGTAATCGATCTTGCCCCAGAACATGGGTCCTAGAAATGAACAGGTGTCACACTCAGTGCTGTTTTATACATCACACCGTGCTGATCAGGGTTAACACTGGCAAATACTGGTGCTGAAGTGAGATATTTCCTTAATAAACTCTGTCTCTGGTATCTGCTCCTAATCCCACAGAGAGGTGCATAAAACACGTTCTAAGGGAGCCCAGGCACAAACTACTGCCTTGCCCCTCATGCCAACACCTGCTCTTCTCCACAAGCATTCACTTTCTTTGTCTCCAGGATGCTTTAATGGATTCACATCACTACACTCAAAGCAATTGTTTGTAATTTAAATTTTCATGCCGGTATTTCAGACTTGAAGAATGGTGTGTGGATCTTAAAGCCTGTCTATTTTTTCCAGCCATAGTAGTTAGTCTAGTAAAAGAGATCCACTCTTAGTACAAATCCTGTCTTGTCTTTGTCCTTAGATCCTGACAGCTACAGTGACACTACCAAGAGAAAAGAGATTTAGAACAATTAGATTAAGTGTATGTGTATGATTAAAATGCTAAAATGATTGAACATGGAACTGCATGTTTTTTTCTATCTTAAACCAGGGAAAGCGAAGCTCATTAAAACACTGGATACTGTAGGAAAAAAAGGTGGAATATACTTGGGAGCATACTACTTGTTTAAAAAATCAAGTGCAGAGCCAATATGATTTCGTCTAAATGGCTGCTTAAATTTAGGTTATTTCATTTACATGTGTAAGTAATTATAATTAATTTTAAAACATTGCTCTACTTTCTAGAAGTCACATTACTAATGCAAATAACCTTCTGCTTTTGCAACTTCCAGTGCAATGAAGTTTTACAAATAAAAAAAAAGAAAGGGTGCAACTTGATAAATATTTTACACACAGAAACGTGACATATTTACGGCGGTACATATGCAGATGCACTCTTTGTTCCGACAAGCAACATGTTCTGCTCTTCCTGAGAGAAGTCCACCGGCAGCACATGATCTCCAGAGACCTCAGCACAGAGCAGAGTTCTGCGTGGCTCTGTGCAGGAGAGATCTGTATCACTGCCTTTCAGACCATTCTTGGTCTCTTCCACTCTCCTACCGGAGCATAGAGAAATGGAATGAAGGCAACTTAGGAGGAGGCCAGGGCAAATGTTCCCCAGAGAGGTGTTTTAGACATATCAGAGGCAAGGGCTTTCTGTGTCATTGTCCTCAGGTATGTAGTTTCTCTAAAACTTTTACTTTATCTTTTAAGTCAGCTCTTCCTTGCCTATCTGAGTCTCTGTAAACAGTCCTTGCTCCTCTGTGTGTCAAAGCCTCAGACATACAAGTGATGTTTCCATATGTGTGGTTTCAGCTGAGAGGGCAGACTTTGCTCTGGACAGTGTCAGACAGGTTTGTAAATCTCTAATGGCCCTCTGGTCCCAGATGTTGGTGCTCAGGCATATCTCCAAGGCAGGAGATCACAGCCCTTCTCTGTCACTCTGTGTTACAGATGTTTTTAGAGCAGTGCCCACCTGTGGTGTTAAGGGCTTGAAGGAGGGATAAGGCTTCAACCCACCCTGCTCAATTACCCCTTCCCCAGTATTTGGTTCATCAGCAGATACGGTAAACTTGCAGATACTGTAATTCAACATGGATGCCATTTGGATGGAAACAAAAAAACCACAACACAAATACAGATCCCAGTGGGACCCTCCTTTAAACTCATGCTCTGTGTAGCAACCAGTTGCTTTTTAAGCAAATAATCTCTGTTCTCCAGTATGCTCCTTATTCATGGCTCATTTCCTAACTTCGTTGTTTAAGATGAGCAGCTGCAAAAAAAAACCTGATGAAAGACTACTAAAGAAGGTTCATTTCTACTTTGTTGATTTGGCTTTTTAATTAAATTATTCCATAATAAGTTATTGCTTGTTTGGAGCCACCTTTGTAAGACTTTTTGTTTTGACATCTACTTAAAATGCTAGAATAATTGATTTTGTTTTAAGGGGACAAGATCTCCATGCTTTGTTATTATTTAAAACTCTGGAAGGACACATTTAGGTGGTTTTTTTTAATACCTGTGTATCTAAGGTTTCAGGTCATAAAGAATTTTCTCCACCAACACTCCCTCCATGTTTGATTTCAGCATGAAAAAAATAATAATCAGAAAGAAAAGGTAATTCACCAGTATACAGCCTTTGTGCAAAATGCTTTTGACAGTGTCTGAAAGATATAAAGATGTGTCTTACCTCCCAGGTCTGAGACAGCCGGCTGACAGATGCAGTGTTGAGACCCATAACAATTGCAAAGAATGAATTCAGATTTCTTTGGGCTTTACAGCTGAGGAATAAAAATATGATTTTTTTTTTTGGTACTCAGAATCCGTGATAAATGGAATGCACACGTATCCTAGGTTACTGAGTCTCATTTCAACCCTCAGCACTAACATACAATCATCTTCCACATAATGAACTCATTAAATGTCCTCTCATAACCACCTGCAGTCTAGGTGATGGGGTCTCTAAGAAGTTTTTTAGAAAACGTTCTCCTGTCTCATCAACCCTGTTGTTGGCAGGTTAATTTTTTGCCTTTGCTGTCAAAAGTAATTTTCCCTTTTCAATGTTCAAGTTACTCCCAGCTGTCCTTTACCATACAGAATAATTTCTTGACCTCTATTCTGTTGTATAATAAATATTTTCATTCTCTTTTTCATCTTTTCTGTAAATTGTACAACATAGGCTCCTTCAATTTCTCTTCGTAGTTGTGGCCTGCAATTTGCTTTTCCATATTGTTATTATCCTTCATTGAATTCTTTGTAATTTATTTTAACTCATATTTAACTCTTATTTCCTTCACTACTTTCTCATGTAGCGAGACAGTGGGGAGGGAAAAAGAAATATAATTACTGTTCTACGTTCTTATGCAAGTATAAAACAAACAGCAAATTATTTATTTGGAACAGCATCACATTTTGTCCTTTTAATTTGTCATCTGTTATCACCCAAGGACCTCTGTCACAGTGCTGTTCTTTACAATCATGCATTTATTTCTTCAGCTCAGTATTAGCATTCTGTAGCTGAATTACTTGGCATCTATCTAAATTAAATCTTATCCTACTGTTGTTTGCACATGCCACTAGACTCCTTAGATAATTCTTTTTTTTCCCCATCTATCTATCCTCCAATGCAATCCCTCATCATTTTTATTGTCTGAAAATCTGGTTACTGTTCAATTTACATATGCCTATAAACCAGTTGCAGCTAGTACTGGTTCCAGTACATGTCCCAATTTGCTTGATTTCTCTATTTTTTGACATTTTACTGTATACAATCAGACCATGCTTATTTCTAGTTCATTAGGAAACTTGAAATCCTAAAATACTGAGTCCTTTTAAAACAAAAATATTGCCCTGTCTCTTGCAGATTTTTGGAGACCATACAAATATATGGGTGCATTTGTGTGTGAGAGTGAATCTTCTTTTAAGACAATTTAAAGTGTGAATGAATCCACTGGCTTCACTGGGATTTATCATCTGGGAAAAGTGCATGCCAAGGCCTTAGGCTGGAAAATGGCCAGAAGTTGGTACTAGTTTTATAAAGCCTGTCCTTATCACTGTGTACTATCTTGAGACAGTGTATTTCTCACTTCACTTCAGCTGCCTTCAAGTAAATCCTAACTTTGTTTCTTAGATTCTTTTTATCATTAAAGCCAGGCAGCTCCCAAAGGCAACTCATTTCAAAACAAGGAAGGTGTCCAGTGCAGCCTGCACGAACTCTCTGTTGGGTGGGCCCACTCCTCTCAGCAAGCAGTGGAGAGAAGGGATGTCTCTCACAGCCACCACTGCTTGCTTGGGGAGCAAAAAGCTGCTGTTGTAACCTCTTTGTTCTAACCTTACATTGACTTGTTTCTTTAACTCCCCAGGATGTTTTTTTTTTTCTAATAACATGCTAATTAATTTTGTTTATTGAACCACTTGCCTTCTCTTTTAGACTACTCATCAACAGAAGAGTATGGATTTGTTTTCCAAAAACTCTCTTTTTTATGTATTGACACACTTGTGTAAAATGCATTCCTCAACAGCAAAGAACACAGATGATGGACGTGAAATCTTAGTCCTGGTGGATTCCTGACCAGACAAAGATTCCTGGCTGAATCTGGGAGCAGAGAACAGGGAGCAGCCAGAGCAGTTCATAGTTCCCTCCCTCTCTGCCATAGTCATAAACAAAAGAGGAGGGCTGCTTGGCTTGTCTCATGATGTGTTTAGCACACCATCCTTCTACCCTAATTGCTCCTCTCTCATCAACTCTTCCAGAACTGATGACATACAGTGGTGTGTTCATTTAGAAAGCAGCTTTTATGATGGAAAAAAAAATCTTGTTAAAACTACACACGCTCTTATTTCATCATCTACATTCTCCAGTGATGGGTGCTTCTGCAATTCACTGGGAGAGCCTGTCTACTGCTTACTGACAACCGTATTTAGTCTCCATAACTCTGGCTTTTCACTTAACAGAATGGAATCAATAAAAATAGAGCAACACTTTAATCTGGTAAAAAATATATTCTTATTCAGGACTGACATAACCTTTTCCTGGGATGCAAATTAATGCTACAATGGTGCAAGCAAGGCACCTAGAACCAACCATTTTATGGTCATTGACAAGGCAGAAAATGAACATATTACTGGATACCACACAATTTGCAAACTAAATCAGATCACATTTATGAGTTACAATAGATTAGATTAGAAGAATTAATTTCTCTAAAGGTACTGCTTCAGCAGAGAACAGTCCTTTCTATGTAAGTGCCTTGCAATTAAATCAGCCCAGTCGATGAAAGGAACAATTCATACATTTTCCACGAACATGCATATTCAAATATTGCAGAAGACCAACAAGTGGAGAGAGAGGTGAGGAGGATGATTGCACATATTTAAATTGCTCCATTTCCTTGTTACTAAGACAAAGGGTGATTACAGAGAAAAGAGATCTCTGTGTATAGTATATATTTGCATTCTGTTGCAAGACATAGAATAAATGCCAGTACTATTTAGTAACAGTGAAAGAGTAGACTGTCAAATCTAACACATGAAAAAGCCTACCCCTCCAATAAGTAAAGGACTAGTCCAGAGAAGATTACATGGGGTAACAGCTTATTGCAGTTAGGTTCCCCTCTAAAGGCAGGACTTTCAAGTTCCTAACAGGATGTTTTGGTTTCTATCTAGTCGTGTGTGACTGTTTTGCTGCCAAAATAGTTCCATCATATGGTCCTCAGGTTAGCTGAGCTCAGAAGGAGCTATCTCTGCACCATCAGGGATGTTGCAGCTGACACTGCAGACACAGCAGCTAAGCTGCCAGGGGAGATTTGGGCAGCACACACTCCACCAGGCCTAGTTTTGACCAGGCTCTGCTGTTGTTATCTACGGACTGTTTTATTTAGGAATGCTTACTACACTATCAAAACACAGGGTGACAAATTAGTTTTCTTTCCTTTCTTCTCCACCTACTTCTTGCCAAACAAACCATGTGAATTCCAGGATTTCTCTTGCAACGCCAGCAACTTACTGGGCAGCAATCTTGATGAACTTTTTCACTAGCTGTACGCGTTTGCAGAGCTGGCTACAGAGGAGAATCTCGGTGGCGACCCAAAGCTGGACCTCGTTGCATCTTTGAAGCAGAAGACTGAGATTCTCAGTGTTTTCAGCACTGCCCTGTCTGCTGAATGTGAAGTATATCAGCTCTTGCTGGAAGACATGGACAACATTATTAGGGATATAGAAACAATTTAAATATAAATGAACGGTAAATTATTTAAAACTATGTTTTTGAAACAAGGTCTGGTCACAAATGGTTATTTTTTCATTATCCATGAGCCAATCACAAATGGTTCAGGTTTGGCTTAGCAAAATTTAGAGACTTATTACAGAAGGCAGGTGGACTGGAAATCCTGCAAGATATGATCTTCTTGTTAGAATTCCCAAGGTACCATTTCTGGCTATAGCCAGGTATAAGACATAACAATCTATTTCTGTATTTCATCACTTCTGTTCCAGTATGAAAAATCAACCATATCAAACCACTGCAGAATTTGAAAAATTTCTTTTCAAACTTGTTTCTGTATTAGCCAATTTTTAATCAATAGAGGTGTGGGTCTTGATCTCTGTTAAAAAAAAAAAAAAACCAAACGTGGCCAGTTTCAAATTTAAAGCATCTAAACTGAATAAAAGAACTCAAAATTATAGATAAGGAAAGCATCTGGTGAAAACCAAGGCAATTTCACATTCATTTTCTCAAAAAGCCAACATGCTTTTCAGTAAACAGTACTTTCAAGAGAGCTTTTCTACTGTTAACATGTGTTTTACTCAGCAACCCAAACTAGAACCTATCAAAGTCATTGAAACAACCCAATGGGTCCTGAAGTGCACCATTATCTCATTTAATAAAGCCTGCCTAGTATTCTTCATCTCACTGAAGCCTACCAAGAACAAGAACAGTAATGTGACCATCTGAATTGCTGAAACTGTGAATTCTTTTGTGGCTAAAGTGATATGAAAGACAACTATTTCTGGAATCCCATATTTACTGAAACACTTTCAAGTGCATAGGATATTCTGCATATGTAACCCATTCACAGAGAAGGTTTTTAGAAAATAATCATGGTCTTTTACTCTTTTGAGGCAAATCTCAATAAAACACATCAGGTATACAGGGAACATAAGAGATGCCCAAACACAGGGAAGTTACAAACCTCTGACAATTCTTTTCAGTCTCAAGGACTGCAAGATAACTCTTGGACCTGTGACCACTACTGAGAGCTGCCAAATCATGCTGTCATGACAGTGAAGCAAGCATCCAGGAGTACCAATGCTCCAAAATGCATCACAATGATGCAATGCTGCATGACAGTAATATACCTGGAAGTGGATGTGGTGCTTCTTACCTCGTGAATTGCATTGAAGAGGCTCCAATCAAAGTTTGTTAGTTCTAAGGCAAGATCCCAGGTGTTGATTCCCAAAATCCTCACAGATCTTTGCTGCAATTCCTCATTTTCAGAAAATGGGCTCTAAATGAACAGACAAGAGCAAAATAAATTCCTCAAGAAATGCCAAAGGCTCTGCAATGAAACAGTTACTGGACTAAGGTACCAAACAGAGCTGAGCAGGTAATCTTCTCTAAGTGCACTCTGAGGGCTTTTTTCCCCACTAATCAAAATGAAGGAGCCATAACCTATTTAATAAATAGCTTGAAATGGGAAATGGGTCAATAGGATCAATGATTTGCTTTGGAGAGTGAGGCCTTCTCCCCCTCTCCTTCTCTCTCCCTCTCCCAACCTTGAATATAAAACACTGGCCAAGCAGACAGCATAATAAAAATAAAATCCCTCAAACTATCAGGAAATAAAATCTAAATTAAGACATCAGTAAATTTTCTGATATAAAAGAATCATTCTAAAAACACATTGGTTTAAGAATAAACGCACATAACTTGCCCTCCAGTCCACTTTAACAAATAACATAAATCCATGTATTTTATGATTAATCTATCCCAAAAGTAATCAACAAAGAGTAAAACGCTGTGGGTTCTGATTCATAAAAGTTACTTAGTATATTACTTTGGAGTGCTGTGGTACTGTTGGTATTCAGGGTCATTTGACATTTCCATTATTAGCTGGGATTTTCAAAGTTTTGCATTTCTCTTGGCTTTTTTAACCTCATCAGTCTGAAACTTGGCACATGAACCAGCTGCCAAGATGGAAGATTATTCTTACCAGTTAAGCCATTACTTTGGTGCTATATTTCAGACTGTTACAGCAAGATTTGCAATTTTTATTATGTAACTAATGAAACTAGGTTGGCTGTCACCTGTCTACGCTGGAAACCTTCCCTTGATATCCACGTTTTAAGAGATGGCTCGAAAGCCAGAGATAATGGGGATGACAGATTACAATGATAGTGGCACGTCAGCTCTTCGGGGTACATTGATCCGACAAAATGTAAATAGACATTTCTCATCCCGAGGATGAATGCACAGATCCTAGCGGTACTGACAACGCGTAGAAGTCAGCTGTGATACAGCCCCTACTCTTTCCTGGAAACATCTGCGTAATTAGCAGAAAACTATTGGAACACTGAAGTGCCTGACCATGCCTGCCTCACTGAGGTTTTGGGAAAGCGTGGAGGGAGGGAGGGTGCAATCCTGATTTCTGAAGACAGAGGGAAGGATGAGAGAGATCTGCTGCCTCTCGATCCGCTGACCTTCCCAGCGACGGCATGAGGACGGAGAGAAGACAGGCAGAAGGAAAGGAGGAGGACACACCCCCAGTGGTACACACCAGCTGGCCACAACACAGGGGTCACACTGATGGGTCTTGTGGAACTCACATGACATCTATTTCCACATGTAGTAATTCCAGGGAATTTGTTCACCACTTTGTATCATTATGTACCAGTCAAAGTGCTACAGTGGCACAAGGCAGGGCGGGGAGGAAAGAGTCACAAAAGCCCTGAATAATCCTCATCCCATCTATTCTGGTACAAACACAGGTCAGTTTTTCCAGGCTGATGTAGATTGCAAGATTTAAACTGCACAGAAGCTTTGGTTTATTTAAAATTGATGAACAAATTCCATTACTGTTCAGTCAAGTAACTGCTGTTAATGAAAGTTTGGGGTTTTTTTAAGGAATAGAGCAGCTCAGTAAGCTTTATTAAGGAAGCAAAAAATAAATTCTGCATTGAAAAAGCCCTCGGAGCAGAATACTAAGGTTTTGATTTGGAGTCAGACAAATGAAAAATGGGAAATACGCAATACCACTCCTTACCAAAGAATCAGTCAGATCTTTTCGGTATACAAACATACGACTGGATGACTCCAAAGATTTTGAGATAGCCAAATCATTTGGTTGTAGCTCATGTTTTTCTGTAAAAACAGCAAAAAACCAGAAGTTTCAGAACAGGAGTAAAAGCTGTATATGAGAAATAAAGATACAATTGTATTTGTGAAAACACATCAACTTCTGAGAAAGTAACTAGGCATCAAATTCAGTCTCTGTAGGGACCAATCATCTCCACCTCATCATCTTGCTCAGGCAGGATACAGCACAAAAAGCTTCCTGCTTCTGCTTTTCAAACTGCATTTCACATAGAACAGAAAGAATCCCTGAATTCATCTGGTCTAGCTTCCCATGGCTTATAGAACATTTAATTTCAACCCAGTGTATCTAGTATAAATGTAGTGAATTTTGTTAGAGCAGAGTGTCTCAGCCTCAGGAGACTGAGCTGTTGTGTGTCACTGGAGACAAAACCAGGGGTGGAGATTAAACCAGTAGCCACAGCCACTGAACAGGAAAAGAAGTTTAAAGGATCTCATCACCATGAAATTCACCCCACAGAGCAGTAACACAGTATTTACAGTAATTCTTCTAAACTTAGAGCAAATAATTTAGGAAATATCTGAGTAAAACAGCAGCACACTGGTAGCAAAGGGTAAGGACTTTTTTCCTTCCAGTCCAGAGCACTGGTTCAGCTCTGGGGAATCTTTAACGAACTAGAGAAAGGTGGGGGGGGGAGGTGGGAAATAACACAAAACTACAAATACAGCTTAAAAACTGCCTTGCAAAAACTGTCACTTCCTGAGGGCTCCAAGTATACTCTGGAGACCAGATACATGATAGACCCAAAACTACACCAAGAACACTGACAGTTACCCTGGACTCTGCATTGCCCATGAGGAGTAGGACCAGGAGAAGGCTGAGAGCCAAATATAATTTCAGACAGTTTTCCTTTTTATCCATGCTCACTTATCCATTGATGCACAGATGCATTAGCTGAACTATAATTATGGTTTTTTCAAGGTAATTTTGAATAAAGAGCTTGCTTATCCATTATTGGAGTACAATAAGAACAGGTTCTCCAGTGCTTATACTGCTGCCCTCCAAGCAGATGAAAGACAAGAGTTCTAAGTCACACAAATAGCAAAAACACAAAGCAGAAAAAAAACATAGTAGGTTGGTGTTTATTACTTGCAGTACAGGATCCATAAGAAGAAAGACACTGGTATTGTTGTATTTCAAATTAACTCAGGCAATGTAACTAAATAACATTTTAGGGGTTGTAAAGGTCACATACAAATGGCTTTCCTACTATACCTGCATTTTATTTACTGTTTCTCATTGAACAACCAAGTGGCAACCACTTCTATTTTGTGGCTTTCCTGGGAACCAATATAGTCTGTTTCATTATTTATGAATGGTTGGTTTTCTTTAGCTAAGCAGGCAGTTAGAACCAGATTTATTGCTATCAGAGCAAAACTTGACCTGCTCTTGAACAGGAGAGAAAGACCTGAAAAACAACAGCAGCAGAGTGATTTTGCAGTGCTGTGAAATGCACTGGAGGTGAGTTTGGGCATACCAAAAAGAGTAAAAAGAGTATGCCTGAAAATGATTTAGCCTGATGGCCAGGACACCCATGTGTAATGTTCCCAATGGCTGCTCCGTGCCCAGGATCTCAGCAACCAGAGCAGGGCACCATCTCCCCGACACCCACACCAGTGCACTGAAAAATAAACCTATTTAATTGAGCTCAGCATGGGGGAAAAAATGTGACCTTCCAGTTCTGAATCAAAGATATAAACAGAACAAACCAGCACTTGTGTGTATTTCATCTAACTAGATTGACAAAGAAGTAGCAATGAGTGCTGTAATTTAAAAGACGCATCCTTTGTCTTAGGGGATCAACACCAACTAATGTTATCTGAGAATATTGCCTAGATATTCTACACTCTTAGTCCTTTTGTACATACAGCTTCACAGCTCTATGTACCTAATTAAATTACTTCCAAAAAACATCACAACGACTAAAACAACCTGACCAAGGAACTTGAGACCTGCCAAAGACCAAAGAAGATCTTGGGACTTTGGCTGGTCCCTAGTAACACTCCACAATCACTATAGTCATTCTTAAAAAAGAAATAAGCCTTTCTTTTTAATGATTAACACTAAAACAACAGGCAAAATATGTCAGTTGCTGCCTACAAAATACATTTCTTCCTCCTTTCAGCTCAAGAATATTTGTTGCCTATGCCATAAATGAGGAGACAGCCATGCATATAGTATTTGCTATTCCCATCTCTATTTTCAAGGCAAACCATGCCTCATTTCCTTCAAAATTAATTTAAATTCCAAAATAGGAGATTCATCTGTGAAAAAGAAATAAAACCTTGCAATACTGCTGGAGATTGAGAGTTCTTTACACTCTCTTCCCAGCCAGGAGATGCTACATCCCACAGTACCCAAGAAAGAACTGTTGCCATGGAAACAAGTCTCTGGGAAGCAGCTCTTCATTGTTCCCCTGGTCATCCAGCTGTGGGCCCATAGAGGAACAGCTGTATCCTTGCATCAGAAAATGCCAGCCCTTCCTTACCTGAAGCAATAAAAGGTAAGCAATCAGATGGAGGGAAGTTACTTACCACCAGAGAATGAGACTGTTACCAGCGCCAACTCCTCCTCCGGGTACTGGATCTTTTCTGCCACAATCTTCAGAATCTCCTGAGCTGAAGTGGACACTTGAGCTTTCACACTGACATAGGAGTGCTCCGTTATATACACACGGCAGAAAACTGCACAAAGGAACAAAGGCATGCTCAGCTGTAGGCAGAGACCTGAACAGAGCAAAGAACAAACCTGCAGACCCCACCACAGCAATGCCTCAGCTGCCTGGCTGCTGTAGGAAGGGGCAGTCACGGCACCCTGACACAAAGGACATGAAACTGAGCATAAACTTCATCATTTTTCCCCTCCCCACTTCCTGTCCCTGAGAAATGAGAGAGGCAGGCAAATGGAAACACAGACTCCCACTGCAATACCTATTTAAGATTTCCTACCCTGAGGATTTGTCACAAACAACTTCCTTCACTGCCTATCTTCTCCGAAACTCAGCTGTTGCCATTTTTTCTCCCTTTCTTTTAGGTTCAGATAAATCACTGCCCTTTCAGTATACTTCATGTTTGCTGCAGAAATTATTTTGGACCTCCATTTCTACCTGGAACAGGAAGCTTTGCAAGAACAGTGCTCCCAGGTTTTCAACCACTCCTGATAGCTTATCTGTCTAGACATCTAAACTACTTGCCAGAGTATTTCAGCACCAGCAGAGACTGCCCAAACTGCCATCCAATTAGTTCTGACAACTCATTTCCTGAATCACAAGCAGCACATATAAATGGGACTGGTTTGGAGAAACTCCCTGGGCTCACTATTTCCACTGAGGTCCAAGAGTTGGTTCAGCTCTGGGAATGCCGTGGTCAGCTCTGCGATTACTTTTTTCCACTGCAAAAAGGGATGTACACTCTCTCTGCCTGCCAGAACTAAATTTTAGGTTTACATCTTTTGCACAGTTTGCCCTAGCTAGTTCTTTGAAACATGGCTGCCACACTTAAGCAGAAGAAACTGAGCCGCAGACTTGCATAAATATTTTGAAAATTACATCTGCTAATCAGAATTGTCACAGCTCTTAGTTTCACACTCACTTCAGTGCTCAATTAAACTTTCAATTTCCTTCTCCTCTAGCACTTCTTACTCTAGACAGGCTGCTACCATGCCAACACATTACAACTTTTCTTCTCCAGAACTCTTGTATTTTTTTATTATCTTTATTGGCGGATGTATGTAGCAATAGCTCTTTGCTTGTCCTACAGATCTTCATGGCTTCAGGGCACTTTCATTAGTGAAGACTATACCAGAAGCAGTTAAGAACACTATTCTTGAGAACAGGGTTTTTTCCTGTTGTAGTAAAGAAAAAATGAATATGAGAACGAAGGAGGGACTTAATGTCGAGTATTAGGGGGAAAAACGCCATTTGATTTTATAATTCCTTTTTAACCTGTCTCTGCTGACAGAGAGTAAATGAGATGCTCATTCTATGGCACAATATTTTATCAGAATGGATCCACATCATGAAGACAGAGACATCCAACTGCACTTTAAATTACAAAGTAGAAAAATAAATTAAAAAAAAATCTGATATGAATATTTGGACTCCTTATACAAACTGACACACCTTGCTTACAGTGAATTTGTTTGAAATGTCCTCTCTGTCATTTGCGAAGGGACAATAACAGCAATGTCATTTTATAAATGGGCTATTGATTCATTCTTCTTTTAACACTGAACTAAATCAACCCACAGGTTAGATGCTCATGCACAACCACCATAGTGATTCTCCCCCTCACACCTTTCCAACATTCTATCTGTGGTATCTCTTGGGATGGACCACATCATCTCTTCCAGGAGCCTGTGCTGCTCCTCTGTCAGAAGGAGGGAATGCCAGAGGGAGGAAGTGGCCATGGTCTGCAAGCTGCCCTGGTAATGACTGCAACAGAGGATAAAACACCTCTGGTCAAGGGGCATAGAGCAGCTGGACAAGCACCATCAGTCAGACAGCACTCCACTACACAGGGTTAGATGTCCACCCTCTGCATCTGTCTCTCCCTTCTCCAGTTTCACTCTGGCTATTTCATTCCTTCAATCCCATCATAGTGCATGGCTCCTGCTCTCAAGGAGTGAGACAAAAGCAATTTAACTCAGTCAGGACTGGCCTTGCTGGGTCCTGTCCTGGTTGCTGACCTACCAGTACACTTTCCAATCCACTTTCTCACACTAGTACACTTTCCAGTCACTCACAAGCTGTGTCCAGCTTCAAAAGAATAATAAATGTGGGGGCTCTCATCCACAAATAACATTTTTAGAAGAAGCCTTGGTAACATAAACCTCAAAACCCCCTATATTTGAAGCACAAAAAGAGGATCACCTACCAGCAGCACATACTGTGCAAGTCTTTCGACTTGGCATAGAACAAGCTCAGTTTTTATTCTCTCACAAATGAGCACTAAAAATACCCTGACTTCCAGTGAACTTCAGGAGTCTTTTTCCCAGTAAGAAATGAAGACCTACTGTCAAAGAGCGAGGCTGCAAGGCAGGAGGTCCTTCTGCCATTCCCGGTTTGCGTACACAGCATTCTCCTCTCTGCCTCCTTCCTCGCTCAGGCATTGCAGGAGGGTGACAGCCTCACTGCCTTACTAATAGTGATGCAGGGAATTGCCTTTTGAAATGGCTGGCATTAAAGTGAAGCGGCACCTGGCGCTCCATGCAGAGATGTTTTTGAGCAGAGAAGGAGCGAAGGCACATTCCCAGAGCTAGCAGATCCTGGCCCATTTCATGTGACAGGCTTATTCATTCACCTTTCACAACCAAGATATAGGTCAAGAGCCCAAGAGCATGAACTGGAGCAGAAGTAATGCCTGGTGGACAGGCTGCCAGCACACCTGGGACACACACACGACTGTCACAGGGGTGCTGGAGGAACCGGACAGGGCAAAAACCCCTTGAGATACCATGGCACTGCTGAGCCCTGTAAACCAGGAGGAAGGAAGGAAAACTTGCCAAATATTTCTTCTTTTGTGTCCCTAAGGTCTTGTTCAAAAGCTGTATGTCAGCTAAAGAATTTTTACATTGAAGTCCTTGAGAAACCATTTAATAGCTTTTGAGCTTTTCCTCCACTCTTTCATTTATACTCACTTTCTTCTGTTTCATTCACGGTTCCTCTGTGCTGCAGCCAGTTCTCCTTTACACTGAACTGGTGGAAAAAGGTTTTATTCTGTGAGGGAGTGGAAAAGAAACAAAGGAAAGAAAAAACAACAGTGTTTTTTTTTTTACATCCTTGCTGTTTACAAAGCAGTAATTCCCAAAATACAGCATTTAACCCATATGTCTGGCCAAAAGGTTTCTGTATAGGAAGTACACCCACCCTTTCTTGGAGCAGTAAACTGGGAGTTGCCTTTCTAAATAATGGCCAAGGTGGGGATTTTGGAGGAAGCAGGACATGCCAAGGCTAAGCAGCCTGCACAATTCAAGGTTTTCTGTATTCGTGTTCAGAGCCCAATTCTTATACACTTATATATATTTCCTATGTAGCAATCAGCCTATTTAGCAATTTCACTGCAATCTCATGTTCTGCCTTCCACATTTTTGCAGAAACATTTAAAGCTTATTACACACTTCAGCTTCAGCCCAGTAAAACTGGCAAGCACAGCAATTCACCTCTGAGCAGTTTGTACACCAGCTTTCTCTGGCCGCAACTTGTCCCTCCAGTCAGACAGATTCATGTTCCTTCCTCTCTTTTTGTCTGTCCCTGTCACAATAAATCCGCCCTTTGCTCTGTTTACTTGACATCCATGTCAATGTCTGTGTTTAGCCCAGTTTGCCCAGCTTGCTACATCCCTCTAGCTCGGGACACCCTCCCAGGTCTCTCCTGAATTTTGACATCTCAAAGCATCTTGTTAACATGCTAATACTGTCACAGCCACTGCAGGTTAGCTCACACTGCTGATACCCAGGATGCACTCAAAGGAAAAAAAATATTCCTTAAGCAGCATTGCAGGTCTAACCTCACTGATGTGTCCTGTCATGTTTTTGTTCACCAGTCATGTTCAGTTAAGAAGCCAAGAAAAGAGAAAGAAGTGAGGAGAGGGGGAAAAAAAAGTGAGATGGTAAGTTATCTAGCTATCAGCAACAATCAAGCTGGCATTACCTTTCGATGAGGTGAATACTCATCTACAGTGCTGAAACAAAAAGGAAAATCACAATTATTCTTTCCAGCCAAAACTTAGGAAAAGGAAGTTTTAGCTATAGCAAACTTTACAACATCAGAAAATTTTTAACAGTAAATGGTCACTGCAAAAAGGCTGCAGAGGCTCTTCAGGAAAAACTAAAGGCATCTGGCTCAGCCAGAGAACTTTTCTTTGACTTGCATAATCAATGTAGTGAAAAGAAATGCTGGCAGCCCATGAGCTGCTGGAGCAGGCAAACACAGCAGTCAGGGTCAGCCTCCAGGGCACAGGTCCTTCCACTATCCCAATGGCCAAACCACTTCCATTTGTTGGAAAAACATGCCACTTAAATATTTTTTATAGATGCAATAATTATTAGTAAAATAATAGCTCTGAGATGACTATTCCAAGTGATTTGCTTCTCAGTACTGCAGAGAGAATGAAGGAACCATCTGAAGCCACAGACTGCATGCAACTTCTGAGCGAATTTTTGCCAGCTTCTCCACAAACTACTGCTCTATCTGCAAGTAATCCCAAATGAAATTCATGGGAGTGAATTTGAATCACAAAGACTGCCCAACAAACATCAAAAAAATGAAATAATCTAGCCTTAGTGTTAAGAAGAGATGATTTGTAAAACTGAATATGCCACTTGTATCCACTCATCACTTTACTGAATTACAGAAAGATAGCAACAAAAATAAAATACACTCTGAATAAAAGAAGACTTGATCACTAATACAATCAATACTTACTGACGGCGATGCATCCCAAGTATCTTCTGGAATTCTTTCAGGTCCTTCTCAAGAACAGGATACTCATACACATCATCTAACACATTTCTGTATATTGTCTACAAAACAAAGCACTATCTTAAAACATCTGACAACTCAAACATTAATCTAAGGCTTCACATCAGTGGTCTAAGTTAATTCAGGCATCATCCTACTAAAACAAGTTTTATCATTATATTTATGCAAAACCTGTAAGGAGAGAATGCTCCTGTTTAAATTTACAGACTGATCAATATTCAATATTCTTTGGAAAAACACTCTTACTTAGTACTGTGTACCAAACAAGAGGGCAAAATGCTTGTATTATTTTGTCTATAAACAGGAAAATTTAAACCACTTGTGCCTATTACATGAAACCTGGTTAGGTCAGCATAACACATTCTGAAGCATGACAGCAAACCACACCATCATCACTTATCCAAAATGATAACAAATAGGTTCATCAGATTAAGACTTAAAATGGCAAATATTCTACTTTACTTTTCCTCACATCTGCATGCATTTTAAACTGAGTTGATGTCTTCCACAAACTCCCACAACTCTCCCTAGCTATAAACTAATACATAAATAAACCTTGCTTTTAATTTTGGGGGAAGACATTGTCATGACTGAAATTCTAGGAATCATTTTCTCTACACTTTTTCCACACCTGCATGTAGAATCCTTCCCTTTCCCTTCTAAGGAAATGAGGATCACATGCATGAGCTGAGGTTTGCTTTAGACCCCACATTCACAGATTTCTGCATTAATGATTTCAGCCTAAGACCCTGCATGTTGGCTTTGCACATGTAACTACAACCATCATTAACATTATTGCTGTTTAATACTGCACACGAGCTTCCAGAAGAGGAATTGTGAGACAGTGCACAGTCACACACCTCCATGGCCAGAAAGCCCTGCATCCACACAGGTGCAACTCTGTGTAACATAACTGATGCCTGAAATTATATCCCCTTTCTAGTACAGCAATACACACCTAGTACCAAAAAGAAAAATCCTAAGGTCTCTGCTTCCATATGCAGAGTGTCCTACTTTAAAAAAAAAAAAAAAAACCCACAAAACAAACAAACAAAAAAAGGAATCTCAAGATTTTCTCCACATTGCCTTACTCTTGAGCAAGTGACTGAAAAGATAAAAGACCCTTAAGAAGATCTCCAGTTGCAGACAAAGAACCGCATCAGTAAAAGTGGAAGATACTGCAAAGTGTCCTAAAATACTCTCATCTTTCAACCAGTGGGGAAAAAATACATATTGAAAAAAAAATCAGCCACCAGACTGATTTTAGGTTCACAACAACAGCACTATTTTCAACTTAACAAGGGCTTAATTAATTAAGAGCTGTTGGAACTCATACAGAAATATAAGAACTTTGCTAACAAGTAAGGAACAAAATTTTATTTATCAAAAATACATAAAGCTATGCTGCTCTCCATGTCCACCCAGCAAACACCACGGAATAGGATTTCACTCCTCAGTCAAAGTAGCATCTGTTACAGACACCTCAAAACTCTCTATGTCCATGATCCTCTGGATACTGACTGCATACCCTATTCTGACAGACATGATTGTGTCCAAGGAACCTCCAGATCTTTGTAGTTTTATTTCTTATCTTCCTAACTTTTCACATTTTCTAGTGACCACAAGAGTTCCAGAAGTTTCATATGTTAAAGCTTTTAATGTTGACTATATTGACAATACAGGATTTCTGTTCAAACTGAGTATATTTAAGGCATTTCAAAAAGACACATGTAAATAATTTTCTGTTATAGATTTCATGGATAAGATCTAAGTATGAAAAATTATGTTTTATAGATTTTGCTGTCGGTGCATTTTAGACACCATATGCAATTAAACAGTGCTGAAATGCATCACAGAAATTGTTTCAATACCTTTAAAAATTGTTTCAAATGCTCATCTTCGTGTAACCAGTCTTTGTAGAGAGAAGTCCACTGAGACACCAAATGCAAGACTTTTCTTTTCCTACAGGACACATCAGAGTCGTCTTCTTTCCCTTGGTGGTTCTTAGCACAATAGGTGCAGCAGGTTAAGGAACATACAATAAGATCTCAAAGAAGCTTTAAAATTAACTGCTGGCAAAGACTTTTCAATAATCTCATTTGCTAATGAAAGGTTTGGTTTTTTTTCACTGCATTGCTCAGTTTTAAATGTTTCATCCTGTCTGGAGCTTCAGGAGTTTCATAACTTTTGGGAATGAAATTCTCAGTAATAGGAATTTCAATTCATCCTCTGTGCCAAGAGGATTTTTTTCCCTTACAGATTAGAGAGGTGAGTCTATAAAAGTAAAATCAATTCAAAAGGAATTATACAATGTTCAGTCATATATTTTCTGCAAAACTGAGAATGAACTTTTGCCCTGCACACTGATGCCAATGTGAATGTCTGTGGGAAGAAGGGCAAAGCATAATAACACAAAAAACAGGCAAAGGAAGTCAGTTTATTTTTGTCTGCACAAATTATACTGTCTGCAGAAGTGACTCCATTAAAATTAAAAAAAAAAAAAAAGAAAGATTATTTATACTATTTCTCTCTATCCATAAGGCAGAAACACCAAATGTCAGATGATAACCACTTTGCACACTTGCTCCAGTCTCTTCATGGTTCTTTATCTTATAAGGGAAAAAACTGATGGTTTCAGAACAAAATTTAAAGATGATAGCCAAAGGTTTATTCAAACATTGATCCATAGCTTTGTAGCTCATCCAAGTCATTAGAAATATACGAAAATAATTATTTTATCTCACAATGAGTTAAGACTTATATCCTGTATTACATGACAAAAGGAGAAGAGACTGTAAAATTCTTTACTTTTTTCTCCTTGTGTATTCTGTAATGTATTATGCACATACAGGTATTCTATGAATTAACATAACCTGGGGAGGTTTTAACCACAATTTAAATTCTACCTTGTCACTGTTATAAAAGTTTATTTATCTTCAAACAAAGCTGACATAAAATTGCATTGTTGCTACGAGTTAGGCATTTGTCTCAAAACCAGGCATGTGACTTTGATATAAGGCTCAACATTAGATAAAACCAAGAGTAAATGTGTGACCCCCGTGAATACAACTTTCAGTAAAAGGATATTGCCTCAGAAGGGCCTGGCACAAGTCATCAGTCGTCATGAAAACCGTGTATGTGAGAAGGAAATCATCCAGGAGAGTTTCTGCAGAGGAAGACAAAAAAAAAAAAGCCCAAGGTACATCAGCAAGAGCAGGAAGAAAGTATCTACTGCTACTGTGCATGGCAGGAACAGGACCCCCAACCTTAAAAAAAAAAAGCCCAAAGAATACAGAATACATAAAGGTTTAAGTTTCAAAAAGTTAACAATGTGTTGCCACTGCAGAGATCAGTTCCTTTACTTAACAAATACATCCTCAGCCCTCAAAGCACCAACAGGAACAAAACAGGCACAAAATAATTCATCATAGTTCAGGAACCAGTAAGAAACTGGTTCTTATAACAAACACTGCCATCCTGGTTAGCTCAGCTGCACACAAAGCAGCCTTTCCACATATTAGCTTGTTGTGGAAATTCAAAATAGCATTTAGTAATAAGAGAAAAAAAAAAACTAGGATTGCCATGAACTGTGATTAATCTATGCACAGTAGTTGAGAACCACAGAATAAATACATTCAAGTCTCTAGATGGTTGGTTAGTCTTGTGGGCATCACTGTAAGCGCTGAGAAGTTTTCTCTAAGGTTTGTTCAATTGTATTAATGAAGAATTTTTCTCCTTCTGATTTCTATCAGTGTTACAAAACCAGGCTGAAGGTACTTGCTAACAAACCATCCCTACAGACTGAAGCTGTAGCACCTCCGGTTGTCAGGACAAATGGACAGTTTCAGATTTCAGTGTAACTTTTTCATTCTTCATTCCCATGTTACACTATTTTTAGGATTTTTCCAAACCTTTACGGCACACATCACTGGGGGAAAGCACTGGGTTTGCTCTTGGGTGACAGGGCTCAAGGTAATCTCATGTTGTCTTCAAAAACCCAGTGGCAGAATGGAGGTAAGACCGGTGCAGGTGTGCTACAAAATTATATGGGGCAACCATCAGAGCTGGCAACGAAAGAAAATTTGTCTAGATTAAGATACTTACTTTTAACTCCTGTGAGGAGGCCACACATGACAAGTTACCTGCACAGTCTCCAACATCACTATATGTAGGGCTTGCCTTGGCAAAGCTCTGAGCATCCTGGTCTAACTGAAGCTGCTTCCAGCACAGGCTGGACCCGATGCTTTCACAGCTCCCATCCAAATGGAATTATTACAAAATTTTTAAACAAATTTGATTCAAATTTTAGTAAACTACTCATGCACGATGCATGTTCTAGAGTATTTGGTTCAGACAACAAAATCTTTATTCCAAACAGACAATGTAATTGGTCTTTGTAACCACAAAAAAAAAAAAAAAACCCGCCCAAGGGAAGAAAAAAAACCCTTTTTTTTTTTTTTTGGTGGGGGGGGGGGGGGGCTGTTTCCAAATGGTAAAATTTTCCTTAAGTTTTGAGGGATTCCTTTTGAATTCCTGTATTTCTTTTAATTTCAGCAAATACACTGTGTTTCCTTTAACAAGAGAACAGCTCTGGTTTTTGTTTTTCAGGTAAGAACCGTAACATGGATAGAGGCTGAACCATAAAAGATGTGATTTCAGTTATACTGTAGAGCAAAAATATTTTACCAGTATAACTAGCTGGTATTAGTAAGCATTATACTGTGATTTAAGTGGTGGGTTTACAACTGCAAACACTAAGGGCCAAACCACACCTCACATGAGAAAGACAAGGCTGAGCCCCTATTTCCATGTCCTGATTTTCTCCCTATTTTTTTGTGATCTGTTCCAGTCCAAGCTAGTGCTTTTGTACAAGTGTGCAACTGAGAGCATCCCAGCAGCTTTCCACAGCAAGACTGCAATTTCACAATAATTTAGACCAATTTTTGTTACAGCTGCTTTGGACTTTATCAGTAAATTATTGATCCCATAGCTGCAGTGCACAATGGCAACGAGAATTCACCCATGTATCATTCAAAGACAGATGTCACGTGGATAAACATGGATGGATAGCTAATGACATCCCACCCTGTGAGCATGGGACTCAAAATACCTCCAGAGTCTTTAAAAAAAATTAAAATAAGTCTATCTCACTTGATGGATTTAACACTGCTGGTCCAGAAAGAGTCCTGATCTAAGGAGGCATAGGTTAAACCCCTTGCACTCAGAAGCAAAACAATTAAACTCTTTATTCTACCCAACATTGTTAAAAATGGTGGAAAGTATTATCTCTGCATAAAAAGAGTATTTTGTCTCAGTAAATGAAAAGACATGGTGAACAGCTTGTTCTCTATCTGAAAGGTCATCCATTCATTCTCTTGCACGTCTTTTGGATGGTACAATGAGGCTATTAAAGTTGGAGGTTTCACAAACATTTGTTTGGAAACAGCTGAACTTGGAGTCAACAAACACATTCTAGTTCTTTATTGAATTATGTGACTGTGCAGTGATCCTCACCAAGTCAAAGAGATGTTTACACCAGATTATTTCCCTAATTTCCTCCTGTGTGTAGGTGATATTTGAGTTTCAGCAAAACACAGCCATGTGTTCGGAAAAGAAATGAACTCCTAGTTGAAGCAAAAGTGCAATATTATCAATAAACGTCTCTAATTGTTCAAAGGAATGTGACTTTATCATAATAACTGGTGTTTAGCAAACAACTTTTATATTTATTTTTATTACTTGATAATCTGCTTTCCAGGTATCAATTCTTCCAGCATCCCAAAGTGTTGAGATGGAAGGAAAGACTGGTTTTTCTATAATGCCAGTTTCTTGCTTTTTTGTTTTATTTCCTTGCAAGAACTATGTTACAGACATTACTAATGCAATTCTCTCTCTCAAAAAAAAAAATCAAAACCTACAACAAACCAAACAGTGATGGAAAGTCTGGAACTGTACGTTTGCTCAGATAACTTACAATGAGTTTCAAGCCCTCTGTTCATCTC
Source organism: Onychostruthus taczanowskii (assembly GCF_017590055.1). Lineage (NCBI taxonomy): Eukaryota > Metazoa > Chordata > Aves > Passeriformes > Passeridae > Onychostruthus > Onychostruthus taczanowskii. Next base: position 88,444 of record NW_024503568.1, on the reverse strand, counting down.
CATCTCCACGTCCTTCCATTCACAACCTGGTTTCCAACAACCCCATCAAAACAAGGTATATCACTCAGCCCACCTAAAGTTGCACATATGTATATATAGTGATTTCTTTTATCCTTTAAATGCAGAAGAAATGCTATGAAGAAAAGTTAATAAATTATGTTTTCTTCAGCTTGTGTACAGGCAATTCTTCAAATTGCTTCTGAACATGTTTAGAAATTTAAACCCTAGAGGAATGTTTTGAACAAAAAAATTCTGGATTATACATGTGGTCCATTAATAGCACCACTCATCCGTTAAATTACTTTAACAAGTAAGCAATGAAAGTGCTTTTGCAAGATTAAATATCTATTACCAGACATCACCTAAAGACTTAACAATAGTATTCATACTTTAAAATGCCTGAACTAGCTTGTAGGTATTTCCCTGAAGTCCTACTGTTTACTGTAAATATCTTCTGCATTTTCTTCCTAAATGCCCTGTAATTTAAACTCATTCCAAAATACTTTTTCATGTCATAGCAGGAACACAAAACCTGAGGGCGTACTGATACTTCAAAAATAATTTGCTCAAAACAAACAACTGCACATTTGTCAGACACTTTTGGACATTAATACATGTCCACAAATGATGATTTGCTGGTCTTAATCTACAACAGGAGAGAAAGGGTAACCATGAGAGGATTTATTCACAGCGTATTATTCATTCTGTTACTAAAGGCCACTAAGAGCAGTAAATTGGAATGAGGAAGAGCTGTAGCTGTACAAGTTGGGCTGACAATTATGAACAATAGTCTTTCTGAGATTTTTCTGTTTAGTCACATTTTATTTAAGAGTTTAAAAAGGCAATTCCAGGCAACTCATCAATAATTTACAGTTCACCATACCCCCACTCAGAATGGCAGTGAAATGCATACCCCTTTTAAAATTTTACTCCATGTTCCAAATTCTGCCTAAATTTGTGACAATTTTCCCTACCATTCCTAAAGAAAAAGTTTTTCTAACATTTGTAGCAAACAGGGAGAATAAAATGCATGGTAATAGTTGGACAAGAAAAGACATTGGAAGGGAAATCTTGGTGCTAAAGCCTATGATGCTATATTTTTTTTCTCTTCTTCATGAATTTTTTATTTAAACTTTTTCTTCTAGCCATCAACCTAACTTTTTTTTGTTCCTCACAATTTTCCTTTATTTGGCCAAGCAATTATTACAAAGTCTGCAGTTAAATTGCAGCTATGGAATATTTCATTTCAAAGACAATTTCAAACATTTTAAAGCTTCATCAAGACATGCAACAGAACCAGCATGAGTCCCATGGCCTCCTGTTCTTGCAGCTCTTTGGGGGAAGCCTTAGGCAGTAATCTCACCACACCAATTCTGTGCGAGTTCCACAGGCATAAAAATAATAAAAAAGCAGGCACCGTGCTTGTTTGTTATTAAATAATCAATTTGCAGCAGCTTCTGCTGAGACAGTTTCTCCCAGGCTATGAGCACCCTCCTTCTCCCAAGTGAAATAAAGCACTGTCACACACAGCTTTACCAGGAGCAGCTAGTACTGCTCCTCCCATTCCTCTGCAATGGACAAGTCCTTCTGCAAGACACATTCAGGGTGGCTGAATTTGGTGGGGAATGTGGACCTAGGGTCCCAGAGACAGGAAATTATAAAATATTTACATGAACAACGCATCATATATTCCCACCTACTAAAAAACCAGACAGGGTTCCCTGCTGCTTTCCGTGTGCACACCTACATCTCTAACAGGAGAAACCCTTTCTCTCTGACAAGACAGCTGTACAAATACCAGCTCAAGGTGATGGTACAATTATAAATGCCAAGAGGAAAAAATGGGTTCCCTACATGGGTTTGCACACCACGTCTGACTTTCTACTGGTTTCTTTTCTCCTTTCCCCACCCTGTTCTCTAGGCAGGCTATCAATTACTAAGGCTTAGGACAGAAATTAATATGGATCTATAAAGAAAAATCATCTGTGACACACATTTAACAAATCAGGACAGGCAGTACACTTCTTGGTGTTGCCACATCAAACACCTGTACCCTCTTCTCAAACTGGAGCATTTTCCTAAACTACTACAGTGATATGAGGCATCAGTGGAGCAGCCTCACTTTAATAACTTGTAACATAAACATTCAAAGAGACAATCTAAAGGAAATGCCTTTGTCACACTGAGTAAAGGTTAAATTCATTTGATTAAATTAGATATATTTGGAGACAGCTCTAAAAAGCAAATATTAAAAAAGCTATCTCACAGAATGAGCGAAGAATGAAAAGCATGGAAACATTCAAGAGTTACAGATAACTACAAATCTCTAACTACCCACCTAGTAGTCTATATGTTCACTTTATTATTTACTAGCCTGCATGTGCATCAACCAGCATCTTTACACCACCACAGCTAAAGCAATAGTGCATATATATCTACATTACAGACATGTCCAATAGCTAAGGCTGCATTTAGAATACAACTATTGCCCTACTGCTAATATTAGACATACTGTCCAGCTAAGCCAGATATAATTATTCCTAATGCCTGAGTCATTAATCCCTTTATACCCACAAGAACAGATAACTTGATGACAAATTCCAGTTTGTCCTGGTTTTCGGATCACACTACTACATCCTGAACAGACTTTGGGTTGTTACTTCTCAATGGCTACCATAAAAAAAACCACAAAACCAACAAAAATGAAAAAAACAAACAAACAAAAGCAGAAAAATAAACCAAACAAGTCCTCCCACTTTAAGTGACAAAGTCACTGCTGAGGGGACAAGAACCATTCTCTTTTTCATATCAAACTTTATAAAGAGCAACTCTTCAGACTCTGCTCCTTCCACTCTCTGTAGCATTCCTTTTTCCATGTTCTATCCTTTCCATTATGTTTATTTAAATACTATGAAAAAAATAAAGCTATGCAAAACAAGGCAACAACAGGGTTTAAAACATCTAATGCATCAAGTTTTTTTCTTATAACTGCATGGCTTACAAAAGGCAAATTCCTCTATACAGAGAAGTACAAGCATATAGACTCTGTGCATATAGACTGTATATTCCTTTCTCTGCAGATTGTATATGTCATGAACTGTTAGCTGGGGAGAGGGTACCAACAGTGAAATCTATTAAACTGCAAAGAAAAACAAGTAATCAGGTTTTTTGGGGGAGGAGGTTTTTTTTTGTTTGTTTGTTTGGGTTTTTGTTTTTTTTTTTTTTTTAACTTATCACTATTCTGAACCCAAGTCTCTTTGACTTTGCACTATACAAATCCATTGTGAATGGTTGTGCAAGAATTACAGAAAGATTTAAGGGTTTTTCAGGCTTGTATGCCACACTAAATCGGATTATAAGAATATATAGATAAAGCACTGGAATGCAAGTCTTTTTCCACTTTATGCAAAGCAGTGATTCAGCTTTCTCCAAGGATTTGCTGGTGGAGGCTAAACCTGTATGGATATTGAAGGAGAAACTAAAGACCAACAACAAAAAAGAGAAAAAAAAAGTGCCTAAATGCATAAGCCACTGGAACTCAGTAACTCATAGGTGAAAACTACTCCTGCCACTGTAGTGGCAAGCCTTCGTCATGCTACAGAGCAGCTGTGGTTGTCACTATGTGTATGAGAGAATTTAACTCAGACAATGAAAACCATGCACTGAATTAAAAATATAACACTCTAAACCCTCTGCTTTCCAAGCAGAGGAAATTGCTAAGTGTCCGTCCTTCCTGCTCAACTTATCTTTCAGAAATTTAACAAATAAAAAGAGGTCACAATACCTTCCTCATCCTCATCATGTAAGAACTTTAGTATAATATATTGGTTGTCAGCATCTAGGAACTCCAGCAGCATGAAATACAAGTGGGACTACACATGCATTTTTCAAACATCAATGGAAATTTTGAGGGACTTCTGTGTGATAATGAGGGGGGTGGGCGGGGGAGGCGGTATTTTTGAGAAAGACAAGAAGAGAGAAAAAAAAGTATTTTAGACAACACAGAACAAATTCCAAAACCCTTTAGCTATGTCATTTCCCATTTGTGACTATGGCAAAGATGATAAGATGACCATATGGTCAGCTCCTGACATCCCCTTATGTTAATACACTTACCAGTATTAGCCAGAATTACAAATTAAATAATCATCAACAACTCTGCTCTCATTTACATTCAGTGCATCATCTCTACCTTGCAGGACCAGACACTTTTCTCTAACATTTTGTGAGACTCATCCCCCAGAATATATTTGGGAAAAAAGAGTCAACTGCTAGATCAGCTGAATCCTTTGGAATTTTTACCCCTGCTATGACTGAAAAGCTGGGATCAATGACACTAATGCACCTTCTGACCTCATAGCTCATATTGGAAATATTTTTTTAGAAAGAAAATACTCACTGATGGGCTTAGCAACACCATAGTGATCAGAAACAGTTACGACATGCATCTCTCACAGTCATCAAGAAAAGCAGCCCTATGAGATGGGGTTACAGCTGGGCAAACAGACAGATAAGCCCTGTGCCTGAGTAAAATGGATACTGATTACTTACTATTCTATAGGGAATAAACAGTTTTTTCTATCCTAAATAATCAGTCACTTAGTTCAAATTAACCAAAATGAGGGCTGCAGCAAAGCATTTCAAGTTTTTCAGCCTCTCAGTGCTGAAAGCTCATAGCCTTGATAAATTCTTGTCACACCTCTTCCTCTCTTCTGCAAAACTGTATAACACACCTCAAGGCAGGCAATGCTACACGCAGATTTTTTTGTATGGTTTAGTTCATATAACACTATGCAATGCTTTGAAACTTTTCAGCAATGCAAACACAGGTCCTGCGTTTGAGAGTTGAGCTGTAATCAGAAAATTGCTTGTTCTGCAGAATCGGAAAAACAATTTGACAGCAGCAACTCTTTTCAAAGGTAGAAGTTTCTCAGTAATCTGTAATTCCACAGCAATTTACTAAAAATGTCAGGATGTCTCTGAGCACAAACAGTAAATGCAAATTGCTATCTGATCTAGCAAGATATTGCTCATGTCTGAGAGGCCCCAGACCTCCCTTGCATTTAGCACATGGCAACGGTGCTCAGCACCCTGCAGGATTAGCCCTTAATTCAAAATCAAATCCTCTGATAGTGCTATGCCACCATGGACACAGCATGAAGCAAAAGAAAAAAAAAAAAAAAAAAGAAAATGATGTTGAGAAAGAAAGGTCAATGAAAAAAAGAACATCGATATATAATTTGCTGCTAATGTATTAAAACAATTATGGTAGTTATGTCACCTAACCACCAAGGCACTGAGAAATCAATGCACAAAGGAATAAAGAGCAAGACATTTATTTCTGGCATTAGGTTAGAAAACTAAAATACATAAGGGCAAGATATTTAACTTGTACAACCACATGTTTTATTAGAGGACAAAAGTCAGAACTAGAAATAATTTCTAAGGTCATCTCCCAGAAATTTCTGGCAGTATTTTAACATCTGTAGAATGAATCAAACACATTCTGTCTGGTGAGGTCAAAGATGCTCCTGAAGTTGCATTCCAGTTGCTGCTATCACATGTATTGGAGCAGCTTCTTATTTTGCTGGAGAGACAAAAAGCCCTGAAACCACAGGCAGAGAGCAAATGTCAAACTCGTCCAGCTTTAATGAGACACTAATTTTTCCACATAGAAATCTGAAGCTCTCTTTTTTCCCCAGGTGGGAGGGAGCCCTGGTGATTCATGTGCAGCCATAATGGTCAGGGTTACTTGAAATTGCTGGACAAATCCTCTACGACTTACACATTTCAAAGCAATAGAAATGTTGCCTATAGCAGCCACCCTAAGCTATTGATACTTTTTGTTAAAAAAGTGCCTTTGACTGCTGCAACTAAAACACTGAAGCTTTCCAGGCATTGAAACTTGACAGTAAAGGGAGGTATTCTAATGCACACGTGAAATGTGAAATCCTCACACATGGAGAGGGCAGACACTCCTTATTCACATCAGGCATCTCCCAAAGTACTTGAGGAGAAAAAACCCATCCTCTCTTTCCATTGATTGATTATAATAAGCCACCCAGGCCAGGATTGCCTGGAGCAGCAGGACCGAGGATGAAAGATTTAATGGTTCCCTTTCATATTTCTGCCTGCAGACCAGCTGCCTGAGCACAGCCTGCTGTGATGTGCCCTCCTGGGTGTGCACCTCCAGCCTGCACATTGCCTGGCACCGCAGGCACTGGTGTGGCTCACTGAAAGTTGTATGAGCAAGGCAAGGTTCTACTTTTCTGCCTCTGTCTTGCACAGGAACTTCTTTGCATCAGTGCCATCACCCTCCTCCTCAGGCAACCAAGGAGATGCAATGTCTCCAGCTCAGAACCCCCAACGACACAAGTTCCAGGCGCCACTGAGAGCTGCCACTGCCTCAGTGGTGCCAGCAGGACAGGATGTTTTGTTGCCTGGTGGCAGCACAGCACAAGCCATCCTCCAGCAACTGACAGCAGTGCACAGAAAGGGTGCACAGGGCACCCTCTCTCCCCTCTGCCACTGGAAGCCTGGCCCTACCCATTGGGTGCTCTTATGTGCCTTAAGGCTGCTCGAGCCTTTTGCCTGGTCCATAAGTCCAGCACACATTCCAGTCTAAAGGAAACCAGAAAATCAGACATTCAGCTTTCAGAAACTTAACACAAAGGAAGATGCACCTAATCTTTATTCTTTTCATCTTTGCCGTCCAACACTTATATGGCATTGAAGAATAACAAAGTTTCAAGTTTAGCATGTCTTTGTCATTGCTGAATTGGAAAATCTCCTCCTAGGAAACAGTAATTTTCAGATCTAATATTATATATAAGCATAAAAATCATCACAGCTTCCAAAAATGCTTGTGAGTTCCTAATTTCTAGATCATTGAGATGCTTTAGAACAGTCTGCTTCTCAGTGACATTTCTGAGAACATGAGCCCAAATTCTCTGTTTACAGCCCAAAATTACATATATATTTGGATGTATATATTTAAAAACTCTTAATTGGCATTATTTTCAAGTTGAGACTATTAGCCCCAAAAGGCTTTACTTCCAAATCCACTTGGACAACATCCAGCCCGGCAGATTATGACAACTACAGTATAGTGATCAGAATACATTCCATGCTGCTACATGACATGGATAAAGGACAGATCAAATTACTCATGGCAGTGCCCCACCTAAAGCTCTGCAGGTCAGGTACAATGCCTAGACTTCAGCATGCAGCATTTTCCCATCACCTGCTGCTAACTGCTTTCCACACAACCAGAGGGATGGGTCCCTTAGGGGAACAGAAATGTACAGATCCACACTGTGTATTTTTAAAAGTGTTTAGCAAGTAGCTTTGATCTATTATTTTCCCCCCTACAAAGCAGCAAGGGGAAATTTCTTTGTGCTTCAGCTCAAGGAAGGAGGTATAAGGAGTATCTTGTTTGCCCCTGGGAGCCAAATTATCATAAATATGCTAAGCAGTGCTAACTCCCCAACATGTGGCATGGAGCATGTGCAGTAAACATCACAGCATCTCTTCAGGGAAGCCTAGCACGACAAAGCCTCCACTGGCAAATCGCTCCTGGCTTCTGTAGATTTGACAGAATTGCCTACAAAGGGAACGACGGTATTTTCATTTGAGCAAGAGCTGTTTAATTTTGTCCAAATTTCTATACAAGATGGGTAGAGCATGCAGTACACCAATGAGCAGACCACACATTTCTTCCAGCATAGGAAAGGTCAAGTGGTGGGATATTTTTGGTGTGTCGGGTCAAGCACACTAGGTTAGGGTCTTGTATACACAGCTGTGGCCCACTGTCATGGAACCTCAAAAGCAGAGACTCACTTAACATCTTCTGACATATGGAGGCAAAAGGCCCAGCAAAGATGCTACATGACTGTGATGTGTTACAGGCTCTGCTGGGGAGAGGGCAGAGAGAAATACATCTTGCAAACCCTACAGGAGCCCCAGACAGACACTGGCATGCTCCAATGTCACTGCTGTGGGGAAGGATGCCGCCTCCAGCATTTTGCACAGGGTGTACAATACTTCAGGCTGATGAGCAAATAATTCTCAGATAGCCCGGAAATAACTTATTCAATATTTAACAACACACCTATGATGCACTGCAGAGGGGGGTGGCACGAGGGACGTGACATCCAAGAGAACCCAAAAACCAAAGAGGGCCATCGTTGCATCTTGCATTTCCTCACCTGTCTTCCTCCCCATTCCCCACGGCAGTGAAGCACAGCTTCACAGTACAAAACCAGAACAAAGGGCACCAGAGCACTCATAAGGCAGCTGCATTTTGCTTCCCCAGGTGGTGAATGGGTGCCAAGAAAATCTGATGAGTTTCACAATGGTGGTGTTAAAATACATTGTAACACTAAGTGTAGGCTTATTTATAAGATATAGGTCCTTAAATTATGCCCTGAAATTGTACTTGCTACACTGAGACACGCAAATCATTCCAGTGACAGGATAACATGTAATTAAAGACAGCTTTTATGCTCATTATTATTACAACTTAATGGAAGACAGCAATAAAAAAATGCCTTGCACATAGTCTGCATATGTATTAAGAACATCTAAAAACTTCAAACAATTGTGTTTGTCAGTACAACCCTGTGCTGACGGCTGAATGAAAGCAATCAAAAAGGTTCCTGCTTGCACTCTTTAACGATCATACAGGGGTAAGACATGCGGAACAGACATTATCCAGAGTTCAGCTGCTTGGAAGTATTAAAACACCCGCATGGGCATATTTTCCTGTGGCAGCTGAACTGTGTTTGTGTACAATTTGGCTGCTTGCAAGACAGAGCATCTCAGTGCTACACTTTTAAGATACAAGACCCTTATTTTGATAATTTTCAAAGTATTTACGTTCATTGGGGAGTTCAGCATTAGATCCTTGGTTCAACTGTACCATAATTACTCAGGGTTGGTTTTTTTGGTTTTTTTTTTTTTTTTTTTTATGGCCTTGCTTAGTTAAATAATGGGGAAATACTAAGCAATTATAGATGAAAGCACAGTGAGGTAATTTTCTAAAGGTTGGTATTCACTCTTGCCATTATTTCAGATTTTAAGTGCTATTTATTGATTCATTCACATAAAAAGAAACAGATGCAAAACACAGCTCTCAGGCATAACTTTGGACTGGTATTGTCCAGCTTTCTTCCTTTGTCTCTTTTCCAAGTCTTATGAGATATTGTGTTTTTCATGCACACACTGGAAAGCACCTAATGCAGGAGATGCATTCTAATGTATTTCACTGAAAGTGTTCAATTTTTAGCCCTCCATCAAGACATCCAGCTGTCTCCTGGACTTCACAGGGCACAGAGGAATCTCCTTGGCCGCCAGGTAAACCCCACCTTTCTGCACAAGCAAACACGAATCTGATGCAATGTTAAGGACAAAATCACAAACTGCAATAGTAGATAAGCCACTGTATTAAACAGTGCCTCTTGGATCACCTGCTCTGTGACCATGTTTCACCACTAGAGCACCTGGCTGTGACTCGTGCTCACTGCCATCTTTCATTTCTATAGCTCTTTTAGGCTGTAAGTGCCAGCACAGTCTTCATAAAACGTGCTTTATTTTGCCATTGTGCAGAGAAAAGGAGGCAGATATGGGATCAGGAGGGAGGGGAGGTACTGGCCAAGGCTGAGCACACAAACCCACCATCCCAGGCAGACACCACCAATGCTGTTGGCCAACACCATCAAATGTGAGTCAGATGGTGATCCCACTGCCAGATGCCTTTGCCTATCAGTTTTTCAAACCCTCTTCAAATTAAATAGGCTAACAGCATAATTTCTTGGGGTTTTTTTTAATTTTTATTAAACTTATTTGCTTATTCAATTAGTCATTAAAGGCAATTATAATTTTTTTTTCTTAATAAGAAGCAGTATGCTTTCTATATCACCACTGCTTAGCCCATGGGAAATCATCAATCATGTGATGACAGTCTCAGACTGCAATCACTTTGCCATGGCTGCAGCCTGGTAAACACTTCTGCTAGGTGTAACACTTCCTACAGCCTCTTTCAGGTTACAAAATACTGAGCATGTATTTATTGTTCCTAAAGAGCCTATAAGAGAAGGTAGCAAAAGATCTTAGAGGAAGACTCTGAGGATTACACACCACCCTTCAGCTAGATGAATACTTCATATATAAGAACATATATTTAAAAGCAATATTCCATATCAGTTTTTAGAAACACATCACCGATTACAGTAAACATACAGGAGCTGGAATTAATTCCATTAGGAGCTGCTGTTCTGGAGAAACAGTAGCCCACATCCCAGAAGGACAATGAACTATAATATGCAAGCTCATTTAATCACTGTATCCAATTACAAGGAGGAATAAATCATCACACACATGCCTATGTCTGAATTTTAAAAGGTAAATAGATCATGAATAGTCAAGTCAAATGCTGTGCATCTCTGGATTCACAGATTAGCAGAGGAAGTGGTGCATTCACTTCCCATTTAAATTTTTTTGTTCCATTAAGAGCTTGATTGTACAGAGCTGACATTCTCTGCAGTAAGGGTTCACAAAACTCTGACATTCACTTCAGTGGAGTCTGAGTATGGTCTAATGACAGACTTTCCTGGTCTTTCTGCCCTGATGCATACCCAGGACTCCCCTAAGACACAGGGGGTCAGAAGAAGCACTGTCTTTCTTCCAAACACTACAAATAGCAGCACTCTGGGCACCTGCTCCTACCTTTTGCTGTGAACTCCCCCATCCCAGACCTACATGACCATAAGCTCCAGGAACATCTGAATCCTCTCCATTTGTCAAGAAAACCCAGTACAGCAGTTTCTTGCAAAGCTGATGGCATTTTCTTGTTTTCCAGATGCTTTTAGAAAACTGTTATCAAATATTTATCCTTCTTTGTAATCAAGAACATAGTTGTAACTTCCCAAATTACATCTTACTAACCTTGACTCCCTGAACAAATTTTCTATCCATTAAACTATGATGTAACACCAAATGTCCCGTGGCCCATTTGCATGTCAAAAACCTCACTCCAGAAGGGAGATTAGATTCTCATTAATAATAACACTATCTGTACTCACACATCAAAGAAAAGAAAACCTGTTCAAAGTATTTACATAAGCAGGCCATGACATATTTGCCTGGAGAGATGGGCCATCATGCTGGAAACTATAACAGAATTTCCCTCAAGCCAGTGATACTACATACACCTCAGGAAAATGCCTTCTTGGCAATGGCAGCTGCCCAGTTTCAGCTGGCAGACACCCTCCCCTGCCTACAGCTTTAGACTTCGCTTGTCCAACATGCCCAGGTTTCCCAGCTGATCACATCCCAAAATCTCCTTGTGTGCTTTGGGGCTTCTGCCCACAGCCAACCTCAGAGGTCCCACGATGGCAGTGGCTCCCCAGGGTGTCACATTGTCCTGGGGAAGGGTTCTGTGCCCATCAGCAGCTCCAGAACTGATGGAGCATCCAAGGCATTCACAAGCTGCTGTGGCCTAGGAGCCCTACAGTGCACAGGGAGAACAAGGAGGGAATAGACAGTGCCCCTTTGCTTCCCTGCCCTGCTCCAGGGACATCCAGGGGAGAGGAGCCCACAGCATGTCCAGGGCTGCCTCCTCACAACAGGCTGAGATCCAGCAGGCCAGAGGTCTGCACCTGTCTGTCCATCCTAAGAACCACCTGGCTGCCCCCCACGCAGCCTCTCTTTGTTCAGTGCCTGCATAGCTGGAGTGGAAGTGAGGAGGCATTCTGCCTGCCAGAAAGTGGGATGCATGTGTGTGCTGAATTGCCAAATCATCCTGTTGTAGCCTCCCTGCAACAGGTACCAGGCAGGAAATTTTCCACCTGCTTGTTACAGAGTTAAACTCTACAGACACAGAGACAGCTAACATCTACAGACCGTAAGAGGAGATGTATTCACCTTATAAGCAAAATGCTTGCATTTGCCCATTCTTGGTGGTTTTCACACTTTGGGGCAAGGCTACATGGCCACTGCTGCTTTAAGGCTTTGAATGAAAACCCTTTGACAGTGGGGATCTGACAAATGCTATTTGTTTGTGGTTGTTTTTCACTGTCGTTTGTTTGCTTCCAGCTTGTGGCTGTGCATCCCCCATGATGTTACTAACAGTATCGACAAACAAAATCCCATGGACAAGGCTCCTATGGGGCAGGGAATGAAATCCAACAAGGGTTTCTTTATTGCATTGATGCCGGGGCTCTGAATTCATGGCTGGGAAAGAACAAAACCAAGATCTGGCTATCTGGTTTAACTGCAGTGGTTCCTAGACAGAGGTCAACCAGCCCTAAATTCCAAGAAATGCATGTGAAGAGGGTTAAAGAAAGGCTGCTTGAGGAATTGGCAGAACATTGTGGGCAGTGAGAGGAGGAAGGATAATGGCAGGAGGAGGATGCAGACTGCAGAAAAAGATAAAAAGGAAAGAAACTGAAAAGAAATAAAATGTGAAGTATAAAAGCTTCCAGCAGTCCCAAGTCAGACAGCATGATTTCTTCATGATTACATCTCTCATTCTCCATCAAAACTCAAGTTCAAGCAAAGGAATAAAATCACAATTCATGCCAATTGCTGTCACAAGAAAACCAAAGTATTTAATTATTAGCTTCCATCAAAATTAGACTCATCAATACTGCCACTTTTTTTACATTCATCTATTTTCCCCAAACCCTCCCTCCAAAATGTTTTTGCACTCAGTGTCCTTGTAGCCATCACATTTCCACATCAGAGAGGGAGTATGACCTTGGTTTTAGAAGGACCTCATAAGCTTTTCTGAACTAAGACAAGGTCATCTCATGATCTCAGCCTGGCTTGGGAGATAGTGGTGTGAGCTGCTGCCACATCGGTATTTTTCACCTTGTCTAGAAGATGAGACAAGTAATGTATTTTATTGCAGTAACTGATGCTATTCTGAAAAGCTCTTTCTGTCAGTGCCAGCTATACTCCATGAGGGTAACTGACATCTCATGAAAAAGCTTTGGCTGTCAAAGTGCTGTAATTCTGCTCCTATTTCAATCTTTGAAAGCATCAAAATTTACCCTAAAAAAAAAACAAGCAGCACTGTCTCCAGTGCCAACTACACAGACTCTCATAAAAGATGTTATACATCCTAAGTAATACCAAACTGGATCAAACCTTTCCCTCTAAAAACAGCAACAGCAATTTAAAGCCTGCATTATGAGCTTACCAACTGCAGTTAAAGCACACAGCTTCTGAATTTATACTCAATGCATTCTGTTCCAGTATCTCCTTTTCAGACAGGCCCCTCCTCTCTCACAAAAGTATGCCTACTACAACCATCTATTTCTACATCCAACAGCCAATCTTCTCCCTTGCCCATTAAAATCAAAACCTAGCAAAACATCACAAACCACACCAGCCTTTAGCAGCTGCTGCCTCATCTGCTCTTTTTCCTCTCTTCACTTTGAACAAGCTAGAGAAGGCAGCAGAAGCCCCAGAACTCCTTAAGCAATTGTGTTTATTCAGCTACACAGCAAGCAAAGTCACTCCGTGCTGTAATGCAGCCCAGGGTTCCCAGCTATTAGGGGAGGTCTTAAGAGCCCACAAAAAGCCCATTGGGAAATAGGCAGAAATCTATACCAATTAATGGTTCACAAATAGGTCTTGGGTTGTGGCTTTTTGTTCTTAATCTCCGGGGGTGACCTCTGAGCCCAGGGATTTACAGAAAGCAGTAAAGTGGGAAAGAAAAGGACTGCATCAGTACACTGCACAGCCAAGCATCACCTAACAGCAGTAACAGGGAGCATGACAGGGAGCCTAGTACAGTAACAATCATTGTAGTGTGGCTATAGGCAAAACCAGTCCCACTCTTGCTCACAAAAAGACCAAGACTTCTACTTCCATAGTACTGTGAAACTGTTTGAACTCGGGGCATGTTAAGAAGGATTGCGGGGGAAGGAGGAATTAACAGCATGAGAGTAAATTTAGTTCACAAGAGGGAAAAAAGCCGCTTTGAAGAACAGATTTCTTTCAGATTCTTAATACACAACCTCAAAGCACAGGTCTGCAGTGAATCCATCCTTCCATCCTGTGGGTGGGGAATGAAGGAGCTCTTTATATTCCTCATAAAATGTTAATCTCACAAGAAAATCATTGTATTATAGCAACTTGGAGCACTGGAAACACTGGAATTCAAACTCTGAATACATTAACTGTATTCTTGGACTTGGAGATACAGCAAGCACATCAAGATACAGTTTTATCTTTTCAACATTCTTACATAAAAATTCCCCCATTCCATAAAAGCCTTTTACAAAAAAAGAAAAATAAATTTAAAAATCTGAATTTCAGAGCTCCATCTCTAAGCTTTCTATCATTACAGATCCTGCTTTCAGAAAGGAATGCCTTGCTGTATCCTGAGAACACGGTTCCAACTCAACAAGCATCACAGTAGGTGCCAATAGAGACACGGGAGTCATTAGTGTACAAACACCTACTTAGGTCAGCAGCTGGGGAATCTTGGTGTGACCCAAGAAGAGTACCTGGATGACAGTGCCCAGCTTTTCAACACCTTGCAGATCAGGGTTTGATAATAAAAGGCTCTAAGAAGAAAGAAAAGGAGTACTTTTTTTGTACTCCTTTTATTGTACATAAATGGCAGGCCTGTGGTGAAGGGCCCATATTTGGGGTTCCGGAAGGACAAGGTGGTCTGGGGCTCTTGCTGAAGGAACAGGATGTGTAGAAACTTTATAAGAAGCAGCAACATTGATATTTCATTTTTACAGTTCCAGTTCCTACTCTCACAGCTAACTGACCTGACAGCCCACACACCATCTGTTGCTACTCCTCTTACACTACTCTCTTAAAATTCAGGTCCCACTTTTCATCTACTAGAAACAGCACTTTTTAGATAATCGTACATGTTTTATAGTCAGCTTCAGTGAGCCACATTCTGGGAAAATATGAAGCAGGGCTGTATCTGGGGGCTGAGAGGATCTCTAAAGCTGTGTCACCTCTGCAGTAGAGGTTATCCTCCCCCTCCATGCTCTTGGTGGTTTGATCAAATTTCTGCAGGGGAATGGATCTCTACTGAACAGAAGTCAGCAACAGCTACCACAGTTTAGATACATTTTAGAATTTGGCTATGATTTTTTGCTGAGCTGCTGTTGACTTGTTTTGGTGTTCTTATGGCTCACTAGAGGCAGTATGACATTGGTTACAACAGAAGGTACCTGGCCTGCTTCATCTCCACACCTACAGCTGTGGAACTGACCTAGCCTCCTGTGTAGCATTTGAGCCAGACAGGGAATCAACGTCACTGCTGGGTGTACATCCAAGATGACAGGTCTCCTGATGAGGCATTTCTTTGCCATGACCCCTGCTCACCGACTCCGTTTTCTCCTTTGACTTCATGGCACTCAGTCCAAACCTTCTGACCTGGGAACACAAGTTATTTCTGCTACATTTGATACTGACCAGCCACACTTGAGTGATTAGAAAAGGATTCAGATGAAGACAGAAACTAAGAAGCAACATTTGCTATTCTTTTTACCACTAAAATACAAGAATTTTTATAAAGTCTTCCAATAATTTTTATCCCTTTCATGCACTTCTTGGCTTAGCACCACCAGACAATTAGGAATTATCAAAAGCACCATTCTGGAAAAAATCCTGCAGAAATGCTTTTCAAATATACAAATATGTGTCTTTATGATCTCAGCTACTTAATGCATCTGGTTATTTATAGACATATATAATTTTCTCCATTGATTTGACAGTTACAGTGTTTAGACTTCCAGTGTTATGAGAGCAAAAGGGATGTTACAAATAACTGATTAAATGTCTTCAGGGTTACATTTCCAACAACCTTACCAAATTCCCAGTGTCATAACATCTTATCTTCCAGGTACCTCAAAAAAAATGCTTATATCACCCAAGCTTATTTTGCAGTACAACAAATGAACATTTTCTGTCTTTTCTGACTTAAAAGCCTTTCCCACTGTCAAAAGAAAATTACTTTTACCCCTAAAAATATTCTCCCGATAGTCCTACACTTCCCAATTCTTTTCTGCTTAAACAACTAAGTTCATCAAAAACCCTGATATTGTCTACAATGCACATCTTCATAATAAATGGTTTCACACTAGGCTTCATGACAGCTCCTTATCACTTTCTCACACAGCAAAAGGTGATAACTGGCAATAATGAACCACTGAATTACAGGGAAAACACAGAGAAACTGACAATACTATGATCCAATTGGCCGTCATATAGAATAGCCGCTTTTTCTTCTGCAAATTTTACTTAAACGCAGAACATTAAACACTTGGGGCTACCAGGTATTTTTGCATTGAGTACAAAAATAATGCATTTAGGTGCCAGCAGTGCACAAAGTGCCTAAGTGCTCCTGGGCACACCGTAACCATGTGGATTTTTGATGGCTACCTCAGTTACTTTCCCTCCCTGAAAGGGTCCAATTTGCTAAGTGTACTCACAGCATAAAAGTATTTGCAATGATGAACTGAAAAAATACCATCTGTACCTATAAAGAGAGTCTTGATCATGCATAAGAGTGTTTATCATTCCCCATAGTTTCCCAGACTCTAGTTTCCCAGTTATAGGATACAATGGTGGAACAATTCAGGAGCAGCATTCCCAGACTCGGCCTTTCCAAAGTTTGCCCAAACAAGTTTTAGTGCCCAAGTGCAAATAAACCCTTTTCAGGCTCCGTGTCCTCATTTCTCAGAAAAGACTGTCTGAGCTCCTGACACTGGAGAGCATCTTAGACATATTCCCCTTGTTGGCATTTCCCATTGTCTTCGGCACTGCAGCATGTGACACGCTGTCTGTCTGTAGTGAATCCCAGACATGGTGCTTCTTCTGCAAGCTGATTCAGCTCACTACTGTGACAGAAAATAATCCTATCAAAGGGGAAAAAAATTATTTCCTATTAAGTTACCTAAATCTACTTGGCACAAGGTCAAGCCGAGTATAGAAGAAGAGATGGGCTAGCATGGCAAAGTATAGTTAGAGAATGTCAGACCTTCCCATCTGGGAAGCCAGTGTCATTGCTGGCAGCCTTGGTCCTGAATTCATTCTATCCAGAGCTCCAGCTTCTCTTGTCCCAGCTTCAGGTTCCATCATGATGGCATTCAGCACTGCAAAGCCATTCAGCAGAAAATGCTGCTGCCACTCTGCTGCTAGTTGAACTGACAATTCCCTCAGTTTTCCCTCCCATCTCACTATAATCTTAGATTCTGATTAATTCTTTCCAAACTGCAACATGCTGCATGCAGTACTGTGGGTCAGAGCAAGGATCTTCATAAAAAGAACTAGGTCTTTGGCAGAGGATGCCCAACAGAAGAAAAAAGAACTCAAAAAAAGATGAATACAGAGTTATCTTCCTCAGACACAACCTCCTATCTTCCAGCAACAGGCAGTTCAGACTTTTCAAATGGGAAGTCGTATTGATACCACTGCAGTGATGGAATTTTTGCCAGGATTTTGCCTAGTTTGTGTTTAAACCTTTTCAAATTTTGGCTTCCACAGAATACTCACAACAACAAATTCCAAGTTTAGTTTTGCATTATGCTGTAAAACCACTTCTCTTTATCAGTTATAAACCAAATTCACTGTTACAAAACACTTGCCTCCTTATGAGAAACAATGAGCAATCTTTACATCTCACCTTCCCCACACAATTATTTGTCTTGTAGATCACCAGCTATCTCCTTCACCAAAAGTTGCCTTCCTACAATGACCAGACCTAGACTGTTTTTTCTCAGATGTATTTAATATATAGTTCTAATCACTCTTGTTGCACTTTACTTAATTTTCAACCTGAGCTGGGGGAGAAGAAATCATATTATACATTCCATATTTCACAGTTACACAATGGTATAACTACAGCTCTGGCTTGGTTTTTTTCCTCATTAGCCTAAACACCATTTGCCTTTTTGACCAATGCTGATCAAAAATTTCCAAGAACTATCCCCACTACCTCCACAGACCTATTTTCTACATTATAATAGTCAAGTCAGCACCCTGCTGAATATGTATAATGAGAATTTCCTCTTCTTCATGGTAGAAAAACACATTACTTTGCATTTTTCAAACTTGGATCCCATCTGCAATTTTATCCTGCAGTCACACAGATTTTATTCCTTTCATCTTTCAGCAGCCATAGGGCTGGTTTGAGGGGCCTGCTCCCAACTTATTTTCCCAGTTCTACACTGCCCCATTCTTACTACTTTCATGAGACTAATTTTGAGTTGGATCAGCTTCCTGATATAGCACAACAGCTCAAACAGACAGATGTGGGGATAATAAGGCATACAAGAACATCTTGCATGGGCACCAAAGGGGAAACTATGGCTTTATTTATCAGGAGACCCTCAACCATTTAATAATACGAGCACATGCTGTTACATCAGATTACACCCCACACTCCACAGCATCCAGTCTTCAATAGAGAATTCCCTCCATTTTAAACACAGACAATTTACTCCTACCTTTCATTTTCTCTCTTTTAAGTAATTATCAATCCTGGAAAGCATCGCCTTCCTGATCAAAATTATCTTTAAATTTCTTTCAGGATTTTTCACAAGGGACTTTATCAAAAGCATTTTGAAAATATGAGTAGAAGATACAGGCACATCAGAATATATACACCCTCATGCTCTTCCAAACATCTAACAGCCCTACAGGATACACAACATCTGAACGATCTGCAAAAAATAATCTCCACATTTCCTGCTTCTCAGTATGTTTCCGTATGCATTTCTTCCTTCTGCATCAGCTGTACTGACACCCAATTTCCCAGCACAAATTCATAACTTCATGCTGAAATTTTGCATCTAATCACACTCCTGCAAGCAAGTCCAGCTGCTAAAGACACCAGTCCTTCTCTCCTGCTGTCCTCACCTGCAAACCTCTCACTCCCTGCCACCTTCTCCCTGTGTCACGGGAGCAAATTTTGTGTCACTGACAGATCAAGTGACTCTTAAAACTAATAATTCAGTATTTCCTAGGTTAGTATCAACTAGGACCAGCTTTGGGTCAGCTACAGAATCACATGACAGACTGTAGAAGCACAGAGGCACCAGTGGCAAGAGTGGCTGGGAAAGGCTGAGCTGCTTCTTTCAACTCCAGCAACAGTTTATGCTAGAATAATGTATTGATAAAATGACAACCTTATTACTTAGACGTTCCCCAAATAGAACCATTTCTTTTAATTGGTATCACATTTTCCACCTTCCTCTGCCACTCAAGCTGCTTTATATGATAGATTACACACCACTGTTAGGAGTTCAGCAATTTCATATCAGAGTTCCTTTAGAAGTCTGCAGGGAGTAACATCTGATCCTGGTGATTTGTTACTATTCATTTTATTGATTTATTCGAAACCTACTTCTACTGACAGTCTAATTTAGAGATATCTTAGACTCACACTGCATAAAGCAATGGTTCTCTGCAACAGCCTCCCCAGGTTCTCTCATACTGAACACTGATATATATTAGTATTTTTTGTCTTTTGTTATTCTTACACTGATGTGCTCAGCTAAAATCTTATTCCCCTCCTACGAGCATGGCAGTAATATGCTTTTAGCCTACTTATTTTACTAAGTCTTCCTAAAACTTCAGAGAAAAATTTACTCAAAAAATCCCTCAAAATTATGACTGAACATTTCATTATGAAAGACTGTTAAGAGGAAGGGTTAGCAGGCATTTATTCTCTCCATCCTAAAACCTGGAAGGTAGGATCACAAAGTGTTGGGCAAGTATTTATTCTTGCTGACATCAGTCCACATGCATCAGATACACTGACTGAGTGGCAGTCACAGGAGTACATTTTTCAACACCTTTTAATCATCAGTGAAAAGCACAGTGAGCAAAAAGCCTAATAACATCCTTCATAACTAAGAAAAAATTACCAAAAAGCAACCAGACCTTTTTTTCTTGGAATAGTAAACAAAAGACAATCTAGGAAAGGCAGAGCTGTATCCCTTTTTCACAACTTCATTTAGCAGCTGACTACAGTCAGGTCATACAAGACAGTACCATTCCCCTCCAAGGTCACATACAGCTCCACAGAGGGTGCCACTGCCCAACAGCACAGCAGTGTCACTGGCACAGTGTAGAAACAGAATGTGTAAAACAAAAGTAACTCTTACTACACAGGACTTCAGGACATGGTCCGAAGGCCAAGGTTGTATGTTACAATCCTAAATTAAAACTGCTTCTGTATAACAGGGGAGAGTTCCCACTAATCCAAGTTTCCTGCACAGTCCCAAATAAGGGGACATAGCAAGGTACAAAGGTCATTACTCCTTTCTTTTCCTACTCCAAAGAAATCCAGACCATACTTATACTTTTCCATCTCTCCTTTAGCTATGTCATGAGGATTTGTCCTCTTTTTCTGTCCCTTTAATCTTTCTCCAGAATCCCCATCATTTGCCATCCCAACATCTCCAATAGCCTAACAAAACTGTCATGCCTCCCCCTTGTCACAATCTCCTTCACCCAGTCCACTACAAAGATACACCTATTAATACTGACACGACCATGTTGTTCCAGTCATACCATTCCATGTTTAGTTCCTTTCTCCAGATCACACTTTCCCTCTGCCTCTTGCTCTCAAAGACCTTCACAAATGAATCTCTTCTCGATTCATTCCCTGACATGAATCCTGTAGTAGCGAGGTAAAAGACATGTGGTGTCAGCAGATGCGGTGGGGGAGATTATGTTCTACTTCAGCAATGTTCTGCTTAAGGTGCTCGAGAGAGGTGACCCAATGGACTGAAGGAAATGGTCTGAGAGATCCAGGCAGGCCTGGTGCAGTAGCAGTGGATGATCATGACATCATTCCAGAGGCTGCCAAATGTTGAATGTTACCACCAAAAAGCAATAAAGTATGTTTGAACAGAGACCAGCTGGAGAAAACTCAACAAATGACATCAGGATATCTAGAGAAGGAAGTACTGCTAACATCCAAAAAATAAAGATTTTACATAAAAGAACAATGATTCTAAATAAATTGTGTAGTCAATGAGAAAGGATTAGAGATCCTGAGATGCTAAGATTTGGCCTCTTGAAGATTACTTGTTCAAATCCCCACCCTTGATGAGGATTAGCGCAGGAAGTGTGTTTTGCATCTTCTACCTAGATACTGACATATTTGAAGTGTATCTCTCCATTCAGTTCTTAAAACCTCAAATTGCACTCTAAAATGCACACTCAGCAGACATTCCCCAGTGATTCCAACCACCTTAGAGATGACTCAGAAAAGTTGTTTGTTACAAAAATTTAAAATTTCAATCCATCCCATGTCAGGAAACCAGAACAGTCTTCTTGGGTTGGTACTTTACAGGTTTTAGTATCTCAGTGAGATGAAAACTTCCTCCCTTTGAGATGGAAGGCTGGCAAGCCTTTGTTAGTGGCAAGCCCAAATTTAAGGTGACATGCCAAGAACTCGCATATATTCCTGGACACAGTCACCTCAAAAATCCCTCAGTCATTAAACAATTACAAAGTTAAGCCTAAAGAGTCTTGCAAACCTCAGGCTTTCCAGACATCCTGCTTATGGAAGTCACCAGAACAATAGTCTAGTCTATCTTTGCAAATTGCAGTGTCCTCTTCAGGTGTCCCCAGCTGCTGTTATGTCACAGGCACTGGGACAACTCTTCAGGTTGGGTCCTGACCTGTTTATTAAACTGAGTGCCTAAAGTGTCTTGCTGCAGGTTTAGCAGCCGCTGAAGGAAGCCCTGGAGACTGGGCTGGACACCAGTAAAATTTTTTCCAGATCAGCCCCAAAACTTGCTTTGGGCTCTCAGGTGCAAGCGGTGTCTGCTGACTTGGGCTAGAGAATGGAGCCTGGCTGGAGCAGTCCATGGCGCATGGTTCAGCCATGTCGGTGTTTGGAAAAGGCAGAGTTCCATGGCCACGCCAGCCCAGGATAGCGGATTTTTCTGTTAACAGCCACAGAGGGCTGCAGTTATGATTTGGTGTACAAAGGGTGGGAATGAAAACACACAGAGCATCCCTCCTTGGGAAGCAATGCCAAAGGTCAAACAGAACAACAGCCCCCTGTGCACCTTCCAATGTGAGAACAGCCCTTTCTCTTGTTCTTTACAGACACAAATAAGGAAACTGCATTGGGGGCTGCAGGGAAAGCAGAGACCACGGAAGTCATCCTGGAACTGGCAAACAGACAGCAGGAGCAGCAGCTGGGTACAACATTGTCCTTTTATGTTCTGTGAAGCCATGCCTGCTAAAACACAAGCCTGCAGGGCTCTGCAACTCCATCATTCTCTGAGATGGGCCAGATTGGCATGAGGAAAAAAAATACAAAACGCAGCAAATCCAAGCACCCAAAAGGCAGAAGGATGCCTTCAGGTACACACACAAAGCTGTACATATACACAATCAACATCCCATACTTCCTCATGCCAAAGGCAACCGAATCTGCAAAAGAAGATGGTAAAAACCATTGCGGGGCATCCCCCTCGTAAACCACTGGGAAACATAACTCCTAAAGTCTTTCATTTTGATGAAGTTCTGTATTACCAGATTGATAAAGTCAGAAGAAAATGGTATCTGAGGAACTACCCTTGAGGGAGTGGAGGGCTGCTGGGCAAGTTAAGCACACGTCTTTGTGATGGCAAAAAACCAAAGGCACAGCCACTTTGTTCTGCCCCTGGGATCCAGTTAACCCTGGCTACAGGGCAGAGCTTAATTGTTTCTTTCTAAAGGAGTTAGGATAAGGCAGAGGTGAGGGGAAGCTAATCAACCTTTAAATACTTTACCATCTGCTAACAACCAAGCAAGTAATGGTTTAACATTTGCTTTGAGGACAGTTTACCAGCCCCTCTAGACAACAAAAAAGACCAAGCTTAGGAACAGCCTCTCTGTGATGTGAGGGAGAGAGAGTAAAGAGATTAAAAAAAAAGGTAGTACATGGGAGGATGTATACAGCATCTAAAGCCTTACAAAAGGAGTGCTTTGCTTTTATAAACACGAAAATATAATGCATATCACTACTGAAAGTATCATTGTTTTCCAGCAAGATTGTGAGCTTATAAAATAAGATGAAGCAGACTATAAAGACTGGCAGCTGATGTTCCCCAATATGTGTGTGATAAACATTAATGAGAAAACTTATTACATTCCAATATTTGACCTTAAAAGGCCAAGGAAGGATCCTCACTACACTGCCTACAAGGTGGTTCAAGTAAATTACACCCGTAACTAGCCTAGTGCATCTGTGGAGGAAAACAACCACAGCCTCTCTCTGTACTAAATATTAATGTCTAGGCAGACAAAAGCAGCACTAGGAACACTGTAATGGCACTCTATGTGTTTCTTTGGGGCATTGACACATCAGCCCTAGGAATATGCCTATTGTCCCACATTAAACTAATGACTTGTTCTGAGAATCACAGATGTTATTTATATTTTCAGACATTTAAAAGGATTAAAGTGTGTTTATTCTCAGTAATCTCATTTGTAGGGAAAGATATATACAGGCATCAGGAGTATGCATTTTAACCCTGCTGGGGATGATCAAATACACGGTGGCGTTGCCAGCCACCTACCCTCTTCTTCAGTATTCAGGACCTCCAAAAGTTCCACCAGCCTGGCTGCTTCCATTAAAAGTACCTATGAATTGCAGGTTACAGGCACTTCTGATAAACTACTCCATGAGCTCTTGGTGACAGCAAGCTGTGCATATATCCAAGAGATCCAGCTGGAAATTAAACTACATGCATGTCAAGTGGCTCGATTCATATAAAATTGCTCTAGGCTGGAATGAAATATCTCTGGTTGAAGACAAACAAGTAGAGCACTGGGCGATACGGTGCGCCCCGGGCTATGAGGAAATTTATAAGCCTTTTTAATGGAACAGACGTGCCAAAGTACTGGGCTGGTGGCAAAACGAGTAGCTGGCCAGGAGGTGAGGCGCACTGCAAGCATCCGGATGGATACAGGAACAGCTGCAGGCTGCGAGGGATGGCAGCCCTGTCTGCAGAGACACGGTGCTGTACAAAGCCCGCCGCAGCCTGCGCTACCCGGGCGGCAGCCAAAGCCGAAGGTACACCGGTTCAAGTTGCTGCCGAGCGGCTCCGCTACCGGCGCTCCTGCCCCGGGGCCGGTGCCGCTCCGCCACCGCCCGGCCGCCGCGCCACACTCGGGGATTCCTCCCGGCATCGCCCCGGCTGCACGCCCAGCTGGCAGCGGCTTTCGGCCAGGGCTGCCCGGCAGCGATCCCCGCGCCGCTGTGCCGGTACCGGGACCGGCACCGGGACCGGCACCGGGACCGGCACCTCTCCCCCATCCCCGGCCGCCGCCGCCTCCCCGGCAGGCTCGCTCCTTACCCGTCTCTTTGTCCTGGGCGGCTTCCAGGTGCAGGTCGCTGAGGAGATGCTCCAAAATCTTCTCCGGCGTCCCCGACACCACCACGTATCTGTCGGAAAGCAGAGAGTCCCCGGAGTCATCCTCGGTGGAGGACTGCGAGCGGCTGCTCCACTCATCCTCCTCGTCCTCCTCGTCGATGTACTTGAAGTAAGGCACGTCGAAGGTGGGCAGCGGCCGCTCCCCGCCGCGGCCCGCCAGCGCCTCGGGCACCCGCACCCTGCCGCTGCCCATGGCGCCCCGCTCCCTGCGCGCCGCCGCCCGGCCCCTAAGCTCCCCCCGCGACGGGAGCA